>NC_028645.1:19104343-19205208 GCF_001406875.1 Solanum pennellii | reverse complement strand
AAAAAAAAAAAGAAAATTATTAAGTTTGTATTTAAAAAATATTTCCAATATCAAATTTTAATTTTTCACCCCTACAGTCGACCCCCCAAAAAACTTAAATTTGTTTTAAAAAATATTTTCCATTTCAAAAATTATTTCCTACTCTATTAAAAATAAAATATATTTTTCAAAAACATTTTTCATTCATAAATCAAACACTAAAAAACTTTTTCGAAAAACAATAACCAAACATGAGAAAATAAGTCAAAAATTTACTTGTTTCAGAAAAGAATTGTCTTTCATACCAATCACTCCCTAAATCTTCCACCTACCCAAATCCAACTGACTTTCTCCCACTATTTCTCTCTCTACCTGACCCCTCTCTTCCAATGCTCTTTAAATTTTCAAAAAATTCTTCATCTTCTCTACCCACATTCTTCCCCAAATTCTAGGTTCCTCCATTAATTCTTCCTAAAACATTCTTCTATTAATTTTTCCCCAAACACAAGCACCAAAAATCATAAAAAATTCCAAAGAAGAATCAAAACCATTAAACCCCACCCCCATTGCCTACCAAAGCCCCACCCTTCTTCCCCAAATTTTTCTTTTTCTTTCTTATTTTTTTTCAATATTTGAGGCAAGGATGGCTACAGAAGGCATGAGTGTTGCAAGTGGCGTTGGTACTAGAAGGATAGAAAAAGGGGCGACTTTCGGATGTTCAAATCGGGCACCTACCGACTTGCCGCCACAAAAATTGGTAAGAAAGTGGTTAATCATTATGGAGAGGAGTGGTATGATTGTAAACACGAAGCTAAATACATAGGTGATGAATATGTAAATGAAGGGCGATTGCTAGAAGAATTTCCTTATATTCACGCCCAAGTCCATGTTTTGGGGCTTCATTACATCTTTGTGGATAAATGTGAGTGTCATTTGATCCTTGTGTGTGAATTTTAGCCAATTGGAATACACATCATTTAAGGTGGAACCAAGGTCTTATCCGTAATAATGGTGTGCAATTTTTGGTAGAAGCATTGAATTTTTGGGTGCCCCTAACTATGACCATTCTGAATTTCAAACCATGATTGAATGACCCCATTATCATTCTATTCAACATAATTTGTGTGGGGTAAAATATGAATCTAGGTAGGATAGAGTTAGAGATACAGTCGACATTCGACTCTTCATTATGCGCATTTTACTCTAGAGGTGTAAGTCTGGTTGAAGATTGTGTCTAGTACCTTATTGTCGTGCCAACACATGTCTAAGGTTACTAGGAAAAGAGTTGTGTTGGTCTACCGACTTATGAAGGGACTGCAATTGAATATAAGTGCCATTCTCAGGCAGAATATGCTTAATTTTTGGACAAATGAATGATGGAGTTTTTGTTATGGAAGCCTACTTACTAGGTATCTCCATGCATTAGAAATTGAGGAAGAAGTCCATGATGTTTGTCCTCCATGTGCCCCTCATTTGGTGTGCCACTTGGTTGATGTCACAAAAACTGAAGTGCATGATCCGTCTCAAGGGAAAGTATTGTCTACTGTGGATAGGCAAACCATGGATCATAGCAAGATGGGTCAAATGTATGGGATGATTGAGCTTCAAATGTGGATTGGTGGCCATTCAGCGATTGAGGATGAAAATGCAACATTATTAGAGCATTACCCTTTAACGGATAGCGCGATATACATGTGTTGGATGGGCTCAACATTCCAAGAACCCATAGATGATGATGATGCCACTACTGATGAGGAGGATGGATTGGAGGAGGATGGGTCGGATATTGTTGGCCCTAGTGATGAAGCATTGATGCAGGCGATGGTGATGGTGATGCAACCTTCATGGCTGTGGATTTTGCTATAAATGTGGTGAATTGCTGATTTTGAGCACATAGCCTAGAGGCCGACATGGAGTTTCTTTCACTCTTCACCTTGTTTTAAATTATACTGAGGAAAGGGCTTTATCTAAGTGTGGGTGTAAGTTGAACTTACCTTATTGTATATAGTTTATAGCTTTACCGAATCTTTTTATTTTTAGGAGGGTTCCTCCGCTTTTGCTTTCGATACTTTTCCTGAGGATAGTCCCATTGAACCGACTAGGAATAATTTGCTTATTATTGTTGAGTCTTAGGGCCCGTTGACCATGCAATATGGTATCATGATATGGAATTATAAAATGAAATTAAAGTTTTGTTTGGACTTGCGATTTGAAATTTTTGTGTTGTATATTTTCTCATAAACACAAGAATCTCATAAGTTGTAAAACTACTAAAATAGACCTAATTGTTTATTCAATCTTACCAAATAAACAAAAATTTATAAAATTGCATGATAAATTATTATAAAATTGTTTATTATCCACTTAATTAAGTAAATGTTTCATCTAACTTTAATTCATTAAAAAAATTAAACATAAATTATAGTGTATTAATCTTTAATATTACTCAACAATTAGTTGGTGTGAGTTAAAGTGATTATATGGTTGTCAAAATAATAAATTTTATATCGGTAAGAATAATATATTTTAAATAATAATGATGTCATTATATATTTTATTTACATATAAAATAAATGGTTAGTATATATAAATGTGGGGTTAATTTAACAAACTATAGCCTTGTGGATCAACTTTATATTAAAAAATCACAAATCATGATATGGAATTCTCATATCATGGTTTTTAGAGAATATGGAATCATATATCATGATATGGAATCAACGTAAAATTAGATGTCCAAACGATGATTCCATCTCATAATTCCATATCGTGATATGGTATCGCATGGTCAACACCTACTCAGAGTCGTTATAAGAGTGACAATTTCTGAAGATGAATGGATGACGACCGTATTAAGGGAAAATTAGTCACTAGGAGTAGAGAAGTATGAAACAGACCTTTTTGTTTCTTTGAAGCATTGTATTAATAGTTGGCCCGACGTCATGAGTGGTAACACTTTACTTGCAATGTTGAAATGGTAACCTTGAAGAAAACATAGACTCTTTGTTTTGTCTCTAAATAAAAATGGGCCTAATTGTGTGGAAACACTGTAATGCAATTTATCTGAGCATGCTACAAGTGAATGTTTCCTTATATGTGTAGTGATTCCATGTGTGGTGAGTACTTGCTTTTTTTTTGCATTGAATAACGTCTAAAACTTTCCCCGAGTGTGCCTAGTGAGTAACTTGTGTAATTTATGGAATATGATTGAGGCGTTTCTTTGAATAACCAAGTTTGAATCCTTTTGTGTGCCTCCAAATGAAATATTCATAGTATAGCCCCCATTGAGCCTTTTAGCCTTGAATATTTTCTTAACCCACTTAATTTAGCCAAACCTCTTTTTATTGATACCATAAGTATTCAATCCTAAAGTAATTCTTCATGCATAATGTTAAGATGAAAAATCAAAGACAATGGTAGATAGGGTGGAAATGCTTGATTTATGACAAAGAAAAGAGAAGAGGTGGAAAAATGATACCCTATGCGTTCCTAAATCTGATGGTCCTTGGTCCCTTTTGTGATATTGTGCACTTCGACTAATGTTGAAATCCTAAGCTAAGGGTGGCTAATTCAGAAATTACCTTGATAACGACTCTGGTCCTTCCAAGGACTTCGTGCACCTCAACTGATGCAAAATACATAAGTTGAGGGTGGCTATTGTTAAATGTGAAAAAAATTGTTTGCATAAAGAAGGGCCTAAGTGTAAGAGAGGGCAAGGTGTAAAGTACATATGGAAAAATATTTATAGAAGTGCACAAAAGAGAAGGATAAATTGTTGAAAATGTATGCCTGCAAGTAGATCAAAATGTATGTCCGCAAATAGAGCAAAACATGTACATTAAGGAGGATGAGTCACTAAATTTTGTCCTAAATGTATCCTACCTTACCTTAAGCCGACATTACAAAATATAAGTCCTCTTGACTTTAGGATTAACACTTTGTGAAATTTAACGTACACCAAGGGAAAACTTACGGCATGTTAGGATATGTGAAAACATCATTTGGGAGTTAGAGAGCTGAATTTCAAAAAATAGGCCTTGTGATGGAAATATAGAGTATGAACATGATGTTTGTGTGACTAAAAGGCTATACTAAAAATGGTGTGTTCATTCATGAAACATGTTTGCGGTATATCATTGTGTAGTGTATTGTATAAGTTGCATTATCCCCAAAAAATTGTGAATAAGTCATTCATTAAGGTTGTGAATTGTTGATTGGAAGACTATCACGATGAACGAAAATTGTGAATTATTGCATAAAGTGTGTACCGCAAGATATTTGGCCGATTGTAAAGCGGGTGGATAAGTCCAAATGGTAAGAGTATGAGTTCATAATTTAGAGTTTGTTCGAGGATTAACAAACATTTAAGTGTGGGGTGGTTAATTATTACGAATGACCCCTATTTAACATAAGTTTAAGAGCATTCACTAATATAAATTACATGTTTTGACTTATGATTGCGATGATTGCATACTAATATACATAATTAGCAATTTTGTAGGGTTGCTAAGAGAAGTGATTGCGTAATGGGAGCAAAGGAATTAAGGAAGACAAAGTGATGCCATAAAAGGAGCTCGCGCGGTGCCCAGACCATATGGTGTGACACTGGCGCGAGGCACCATACAAAGAATAATGAGGGTCATTTCAGGTGCATTGGTAGAGCGGATGCTCCATCCAACCAGGTGCGTTTCAGGCGCACTACCCAAAGCCCTGACCAACGTGTTGTGCCAAATTTGGTTAAAATAGGATTCCTTTTTTGACTAGAATTGGAGATACTTTTTCTAAATTCTATAAATAAGACCCTAGGGTTATTTTGTAAAGGGTTGAACTTCTTTTTGTTGTCCAAGAGAAAGGATTAAAACATTGTAATAGGTTTGAATTGTCTAACTTTTTCTTTAATTTCAAATCGCATGAACATTGAGTTTTCGAATACTATGAGTGGCTAAATGCCCTTGTTTTCTAGGGATTTAGCCACAAATAACTGTTAAGCATCGATATTTTTGAATTAATCATGGTTATATTTTTAAGTTACTTTGTGTTCTTATTTTAGTACTTGTTGACTGGACATCATAGAGATAAATCTCTTGTTTGTTCTTAAACTCGGGAAACACTAAGGTAGATAGACCAAAGGATACAAGAATCTTTATCTTCCAATAAATTGAGTTGAGTTGTGTTTAGGAGTGATGCCTATCCAGACACCTAGCTTGGTTACGAAACACGATGAAATATAAATAATCGCCAAATAGGACTGCCTATCCCTGCTCAACGATGTAGTTATATGAATAATTGGAGTAGGTGATTAGAGGTCACCATATTCATAAAATCTACCCTATAAATCAACAACTTGATAACCTAAATTAGTTCATTACTTACAATACCATACATGAAATCCAAAGCATGTTGTAGCCATATAATTGTCTCTTACATACATACAACATCAAATTGAAGTTGTTCTCATAGTTACTTTATTTATTAAATTTGTCCTAGTAGTAATAAACAACAACCAAACTCTTTTGATGAAACTTTTCCTAAATTGTGGAATTAAGTTGTTAATATAAATTGATCGTAAGTCCCTTGGGTACGATAAATCGTTTCTAAAAGAAATTATACTATTTGTGCAACCATGTACAGTTGCATGTGCATTTGGGCACAACACAGAGAGTAATATATTTTGAGTTTGTAAAATTTTAAAAATGCAATAAAATAAAGTTGGTTAACTCCCTAAATTCAATATGCTCTACATAAATTGGAAGTACGGGAGTGAAAATATTTCAATAATTTTAAAAGACACTTCCAATAATATATATATTCAAAAATTACATTAAAATTCTACAAAATCGCAATACTATCATTTTAAAATAATATAAACTTACAATCAAACATAAGTTTAATTGATTCTCAAAATTTAATTTGAATCACATAAAATAAAATAGAAACAGTAATTTATATTGGGCTTGTGCTGACGCGAGCTTCATACAAGAGTTTTTTCAATTTTCTTAGTCAAACACTGGGGCCGATTCCAATCCATGTCCTTTTCTTTCTTTAAAATAAAACCAAACAAAAAAACTCTGGAAAATACTTTACAAATCATTACCTCATAAAGAGGGAAAGTGCCGCTCCACAAATTTTTTTATCTACCTCGACCGACCAATGCTGAGACACAAACTAGTAGTTGTACCATAAAAAATCACAAGAAATTTCTTCACAAATATTCCAACTTTGTTTTACGCTCCTAAGATCGGAGTCATACGAGCAATGTTCTTGTTTTTAATACAACGAGTGGATATGAGGTTAGAATTCTTATCTGTCTCAAGGTCATCAAACGTTATGTCAAAAATCCCTGTTATGACATAATTTATTTTCTATCCAATGCATACATGGGGAAATACGAGGAATACTTATGTGTCTTCAAGAAACTAATAGTAGTTTGTTTTGGTTATGTAAGTAGCAGTTGGACAGTTAACACACTTTGGCCAACTCCAGCCCGAATCTGGGCTGCCTTGATCATGATTTTCAACGTGGTTTGGTAGTAAAAACTTGATTTTCCTAGCAAAACATTTGCCTGCATGTTAGCCTTGATATTTATATGATTATGATTCTAATCTCAAGACCTATAAGAAAGTACATTCAGTTTAGAACTGTTCATCTACCTTGGCTAGCAACCCTCTCGTCTTTGTCCACATACAATGTCGAGATAATACAAAGAATAGCAGTTATACCCTCACAATCACAAGAAAATTCTTCGTCATAGTTTCAGAAATATTTCAACTTTATTGTACGCTCCAAATTAGGCCAACACTTCAAGTCTGCTGATACGCTCAAATTATACTTCCCTAAAGAACTATAAGCGGTCGTATCAAGTAAAGAACCCAATTGTTAGGTTGGGGTCGATGCCACGAGGAAAATGGTTTAGACTTAACTTTAATCTACGATTACGTCTATTTAGTTAAGTCCTTTCTGAAAACAATTAATTGAATGGGGGAGGGGGGGGGGTGTAACAAAAATGTTTAATTATTTCTAAGTAAGACAAATAACAAGTTTATAACTTTAGTGTTTATCAAGTGATAAGAGAAACTAGGGTGTAAGTGTTCCCCAAGGTTCATAACGCGGTAATCCTAGCTAAAACAATCCTTTCCTAGTATCTTGCAAGCAAAGTGATAAGTTATGTATCCCTAATTCCTTGGTTCGGCAACTAGATAATTTCACTCTGTACCTTGGTCCGACTACGTGTGTCTACTTTACTAAACCTTACCTTCACCTCATATTAAACATCATATTCAATGTATGGCAAAGTTACCACTTTACACCAATTGAAACTAGCGTATTAGATAGTGTATACTAAATCTATGTTCATAATTCTTTTCCTATCAACTACCTCCTTGGTCCGGCAAGTAGAAATAAGGCAGGTTCTAACATGTGCACTCGTTAAAAAGACTTCTAAGCGAAAGAATTATCAATACATGCAAGACCCTATTCTAAGAATTACACAATTCATAATTGTTAATTACCCATGGTTCCCACAACTTGTGGATTTAGTTACCCATGCTAAGAATTACACAATTCATAATTGTTAAACAAGAAATCATGTGCTTACTTTAACAAGTTTGAAAAAACCTAGAAATATCACTTCAATTCACTAAAATATTGAAAGAAACGATCCCAAAAAATTAAAGTGTTTCCCAAAAACCAAAGTTTAACTTTCAATAACACAAATCAGAAAAAAAATAGTAAAGAGTCTAACCCCCAAAACGAGGTTTTTAGTCCTATTTATAATAATAAAGTCCTAAAATAAAAAAGAGTTCTATTTAAGGAAAAAAAATCTGTCCAAAACGCGTCTGCCGTCGACGAAACCTACTGACGGTCCGTCGATGGAATGACGGACCATCGATGGAACGATGGACCTTCGACAACTTTCGTCGATCCATACTTCAAATCTTTTTCAGCTTCCACTTTTCATCACTTTCTGTTACCATCGACGGACCAACAACACGGTCCGTCAGTGGACCTACGGTCCGTCGATGGACTCCGTTCCTCCATACTTAGTGGTTTCTTCAAGCCGGGTACTGGGACTACTTTCTGTTACCACCAACGGTTAGCCATGACGTTCAGTCAATGGATCGACAGATCGTCGCTCCTTGCGTAGCCCCACACTTGGTCAGATTTCCCCGATTTGATTTTAGCTGCTTGGACCTTCAGTCAATGATCATCACCTATGGACCGTTACAGGGTCGACGGACCGACGATGGCTCCGTAGGTTATCACTTTTGTAGATTTCAGCATAATTTTCAGCGTTTTCATTCTGGACAGTTTTCATGCAAACATAGAGAAAAACACATTAAAACTACTACAAAAAGGCCTTAGACACACACCAAACTAAAGGAAAAAGCATTGGAAGTACCTTAAAACCACGGTACATCAACACCCTCAACTTAAATTCGTTGTTTGTCCTCAAGCGACGTACTATGACTCACTAGAACACCTTTGTACAATAATATCTTCTTTTAAGCTTTCACAATAATCTAGCTATCAATTCCGATTATTTTCATTGTTTTTATGCATGATATCACTCTTAGGCTCATTTATCTGGATCAGATCATGACACAGACATACTACGCACCGACACCTCTCCTCTTTTATCTCTCATCAAGGTACCAACTTTCGAATATTGCAACTAGTGTCCTCACTTTAAAAACAACATCCTCTTTTTTCATACTGTGATTTCAATTTGAGTATAAGGAATACTTTTCAACACTCTCTCTCAGAACCAATTCACACCTAGTTGATACTTGTCACCATAGGCTTGCCCTTATTTCACTGTTTTAGGTTCACCGTATTAGACTCTCAGGATCACGATAGGACTTTCTTGGCTTATAACGTAGGCTCAGGGTCAGGTAGGGTACATTTGGATGCATTTTAGTGACTTGTTGTCCTCCTTGACATAACTGCTAAGCGTCTTACGTTTTCATCGTTTATTATGCCCTACTCTTCATCTTTCTATATCTTTTGCCTTGCTTTTCTCCTTTCTTTTTCCTTTTGTGCAAATAACCCTTCTTTCTTTTTCAATTTTTTCACTTGTATTCAGCTTTGATTGATCCACTTTTATTTTGTTCTTTCAATAATTCTTTCAACTCCGTTTTCCATGACATTCCTCATAATAGCCACCCTCAACTCATGGATTTGCCATGAGTCAAAGTACACAATATCCAAGGTTGGGTGAGGTCCAGGACGAGCTTTGTTTCTTCATTATCCACCCTCAACTTATGCTTTTGGCATAAGCTGAGGTGCACATGTCCAAGGAGGACCAGGGCCAATACATTGTACCCATAAAAGATGAGTTGGGGTATAAAAGAAAGGTCCATTGTAAGCTCAAATTATTTGGATTAAAAAGGATTAATTTCATTAGGTTTTATTTCATTTAGGCTAAAGATTGTCTATGTTGAACAAGGGCCTATGATCCTTACCTGATTGTCTAACACAGATTACTTTTTGCAGGACTAACCAGGCAAGTTTTAGCTAGGTACAAACGGTGGACTATTCAACTTTTCTCACACTCACTTAACACCTCATCACCCTACCAGATTATCGGACACCTAGTTCGAGCGTTAGATGAGGTTCATGCAATGGTGTATCTCTATGCCATGCTTAGAGTCAACACATTCAATATTCACTATGCGTAATCATGCAAACATTTATTTTGGACGGGATATCATTGTATTTTAGCCATCATGCTTCAGATTTCACACATACTTTTTACAAGGTAATAACATGTCGGTTCAACAATAGAATAATCAGTCTGTTGGGGGAAAAGAACACAGGCAAGGAAACCCCAAGAGAGGATCATGAGTTGAGCTACTCAGACTTCAACCTAGCACTCACTTTCCATTTACCCCACCCTCAACAAAAAAGCAAGCAATTTTCCTCAATGCATAAGAAATATAAAACAAGGTGGTAGGTAAAGCAAACCTAAGGCACATAGCGCCGACGATTAACAAGCTGGCGGTCCGGTTTCTTGGAACCCGCTCCCTCAAACGTAGGGACACCATCAGTAGTGTCCGCAGCAATAGCAGCACCCTCAGTAGTGTTTCTCTCAACATCAACAATCCTGGAGCTAGAAGCCCCAGCAGCCAACTCATGAGCCCTCATCTGCCGGGCCTCCTCATCCATCAGCGAGGCTCTCTTTACAGCCTCCAACTCAGTACGCTCTCTCTTCCTAGCACGAGCCTCATCACCCTCTCTGGACCGATGCTTCTTGGTTTGCTCACGTGGTGGCGGTGGTGGTGTAGTAGTGGTTTTGAACAGTGCAACAAGCACCGTATCCTCAGCAGGCTCTGTAACTATGGCCTCAGACTCAGGTACCTGCGCATCCAGGATGGAATTCATGTCAGCCCTCAGACTCTCCAAGCAGCCTGGAGAGTCATCAAGTCAATAGTCGGGACTGGCCGGGCAAGAATTCTCAACTCAAAAGCGTCAAGGCGCTGATGGACTGCCAGAATCTGCCGCTCAGTCTGTTGGGCAATCTTCTTCCCAATCCTCTCCTCCGCCTCAGCAATGGACTTCTGCATCCAAGGCTGGATATGGTTCAGAAGTGTGGCCATCTAGGCCTCTAACTTCTGGATCCTAGCAATCGGGACTAGTGCTGCAGATGTAGTAGAGTGGGAGGAACTCGGGGCTGTGCTAGTATCCAGGATAGACTCAACCGGGGTGGTGCCGGTTGGCTCTGATATACTCTGATTATCCCCTTGGGCTTGCTCTACCGTGTCCGCCAAGTTCTCACCTAGAGGGTGCACCTCTACTCTGGGCCCTCTATGGGGTGCCGCCTCATTTGCCTCATCTCGGATGAGACCTATATCAACCGTCCCAGTAGGAGTCCTGAGAACGTCAATATGCCATATGGGCACTACAGCAGGCCTACACAACTCGAAAATCAAGCAGGGGAAAGGGTACGTGGTGGTGGCTTTAAAGTCCCTCTCATGAATGGCTTCCAGTAACATTCTCGGAATGTCCACGTCGAACCCAACAACCAAAGAAACTACCGATACTGCCCTATCCCATGTGACAATGTTGTCAGTAGCAGTGGGGGATAGGCAGTGACGGACCAATAACCAGATAAATTTGTCCGTGAATGTAAGGTTGGCCTTCTTGATGACCCCTCTAGGATCCAGCACCCAATCTGCACCCTCGCCATCCATAGAAGTGTGCTGGGCTATCCACCTCTTGGTGGTCCCTCTCAGCCCCAGATTATGCTGAAAATGACCCTCCTTAATTAGCTTCCACCGATAGTCAAACTCGGGGGTAAGGAGCTCTTTAGTAGCATCTGTGTCAGTGCCGTATAAGAACCGGTGAATAGTAGGTAAGAAGATGTCTACTCTGCGGCCACGAACTAGAAGATGATCAAGTGGTGCCTGTTTAGCGGGATTAGACCGCCTATCAAGGAAATACTGGATAGTCGCTACATAAGATGCGTAGAATTCTTGCACCACGTCCTCACTGTAGAATCCAACGCTCCTGGCCATCCACTCTCGCCGATGGCGGGTAAAGAGAGCATGTACATCAGGGACAGTGTGAAGACTCCCTGAAGAACTCGCCACTCGACTATCAAAGTCCGAGTCATGACCCCCTTATCATTGAGCAGCTTCACATCCCGGTATACCTAGTATCGGCCCTCGACGCACCACCAGTTTGGCTGATATACAATGGGTGCAGGGACATCGGTCAGGGGTGCTGGAGTAGAATCCAAACTGTCAGCCTCATCAGACGAGGCAGAGTGGACCGGTGCAGGAGGAGCAGTGGCACCATGTGAAGATGATGTTTCCTCAGACCTGGAAGCTTCCTCAAATCCAGATGCTCCCTCAGAACCGGGAGCCTCCTCGGAGCCAGACGCTTCCTCAGAATCTGTAGCACACCCAGACGTATGTCTGTCAGTATGCGCTCCTCATCAGACGGGGAGGCAGTGACTACGCCGGAAGCAATCTTATTGGGCGTTCCCCGGGTGGTCATAGCAGCACGTGTAGGTGTACGCGTGCCTGGTGGAACGTATTCTGGGTCCTGATCATCGTATGAGCCTAACACCATTCGGCATGATGGGGCAACAGACTTGGAATGTCCTCTGGAGTAGACTAAGTCTGGCTTAGGGGCCATTGGTACCTGTAAAAGATAGTTATTAGCTTCCGTGGAAACATCTGACACACCCAAGAGAAGCAAAACCAAAATTGAAAACACAAAACACAGTGTAGTTCAGAACTGCAGAACTGACCGACGGGCACTACAGACAGTCTGTTCGATGGAATGACGGTTTGTTGGTGGGGTTCGTCGTTGAACACTTAGCGAATATTTTGAAAATTATAGGATTAAAGGTTCTATTCGAGACGACAGACCTGTAGAACGGTTCGTCGTCACAGACCGTCGACCACCCCCGTGGGGAGACACTTAGACTAAAATCTAGGAACCCTTAGCAAACAGTGTTCTGTTAAAGACGACGGACATGAAGGATGGTCCGTCGATCAACTGACAGACCGTAAACCACATCCGTTGTTCCAGAGTTAGGCAAATATGGGGAGTGGCTATCGATGGACCCCATCGATGGTCCGTAGATGGGGTCTCGTACTGTTGGTCAGACTGATTTTTTGTATGCCATGGTTGGTACCCCAAAGAACAATGTTCAAGAAAACTAAGATACATTAAGTTCATCTAATATTTAAAAAACCATTTTGTCATTCCGAGGGCATGCATTATTGCAATTTCAAACCAAGATTCTAAAGGACCTTCAAACCCTAAGTTGGAAAAAACAACACTCAAAACACAGTACATTTCGACAATAAACCTCCAACCCATTCATTTTCCATTATTCTAAGGGACTAGGAACTCAGTTTCAACAATTCAAGGATATAATTTTGTCCCAAAGTCAAGACCCACATACATATTACATCAATTTAGCATGTAAATGAATGAGAATTCATTGAGCAGAGCAGAATGACATACCTGTGTACTGTAGTGGAGTGAATGGGGAGATGAATTTGTATATGAAACCACACCGAGCAAAACTTTGAACACCGACCGAAAGGAAGACAGAAGTAGATGGGAGTTTGGTAGAGAAAATCTTTTGGGATTGATGGGGATTTGGGGAAGAGGGAAATCAGAGTGTTTAAGGGGGAGTAAATGGGTGAGTGAGTGGAAGAGTTGAAGGAAAATGGGGAGGGAAACGGTTTGGAAGGGAATTTGAAAGGGTGGGATAACATAAAAGTTTAAAAATTCAATATAAAGCTGGTCGGGTCAGGTCGGGTAATTGGGTTGGGGGAACTAACGATTCCCCGTCGACTGTTTCGTCGACTGTGCCCTAACTTAGGAAAAATTAGAAATCTCATCTGGGATCCACGGATGCCATCGACGGTCCATTGATGGGACGATGGTCCGTTGGTTGGTCCGTGGATCAGTGCACCAGACCAAATTTCTGTAGATTTCTGGTGATTTGGTTTCTGCACATTGAACACCCAATAAGCTAATCTTTTTGTGTTTTCTGGACACATTTTAGACACGAACCCTAGTATACTCTCTAGCAAACACTTCTAAAAGAAAGTTAAATAAAATGCATACATGATGTTAAGTAAAAAACCAAAATAATGCACTACTCCTAGAAAATCAAGAAAAACCTATTGTTGGCTAGAGGATACATATTGGGTTGCCTCCCAATCAGCGGTTGATTTAATGTCACGACACAACGCACGACTCTTGATTACTCAGACTTCTTCAAGATGGTATGTCTCAACCACTTCATTCACATATTTTCCGCATGCCTTAGGTAGATTTTGATTTTTTGTCCGTTCACCTTGAACCTTACAACCTCCTTGTTCTCCAACTCAACCACACCATAAGGAAATACTTGAGTGATCAAGAATGGGCCAGTCCATTTAGACTTGAGTTTTCCTGAAAACAAGCGCAACCTAGAGTTGAACAAAAGCACCAAATTCCCAACCACAAAGTCGCGCTTCTCAATCTTTTGGTCATGGTACTTCTTCATCTTCTCTTTGTAGAGGTATGAACTTTCATATGCCTTCAAGATAAACTCATCAATCTCATTTAACCCATTCAAGCTCTGCTCCGCTGCTTCATTCCAATCCATCTTCATTTTCATCATTGCCCACATGACCTTATGCTCTAACTCAACCGGCAAGTGACAAGCCTTCCCATATACAAGTTGGTATGGATACATGCCTATGGGAGTCTTGTATGCTGTCCGGTAGACCCAAAGAGCATCATCAAGCCTCCTTGACCAACCCGTTCTACTCGCATTCACCATTTTCGCCAGAATCTGCTTAATTTCTCTGTTTGACACCTCAACTTGCCCACTAGTCTGAGGATGTTGAGGAGTGGCCACATTGTGGAGAACCCTATATTTCTCCAATAACCCTTTGAACAACTTGTTGCAAAAGTGGGATCACTCATCACCAATAACGACCCTTGGGATGCCAAATCTGGAAAATATATTCTTTTGCAAGAACGCGGTGACACTCTTTCCTTCATTATTTGCAAGTGCTATGGCCTCCACCCATTTTAACATATAATCAACCGCCATAAGAATATACTTCATCCCATGAGAACCCACAAAAGGGCCCATAAAGTCAATGCCCCACACATCAAACAACTCAATTACTAGAATGAGATTTAAAGGGAGATCTTGCCTTCTAGAAATACCTCTATCTCTTTGACAACTATCACATGCATTGGCGAACTCATGAGCATCTTGGTGGATAGTTGGCCAATAGTAGCCACATTGCAAAATTTTATGGGCAGTCCGGATACCACTATGATGCCCACCAACAGGCGAGGAGTGACATGCCTCCGAAACACTCAACATCTCAACTTCCGGCACACACCGGCGAATAATCAGGCACAACTCCTACATAAATATGAATCATCCAAAAGAACCTTTTCACATTATTCATGAACTTTTTCCTTTGATTAAAGGACAAGTCCGATGGGACGATATCACTAGCCAAGTAATTTGCAAAATGGGCTAACCATGGAATCAAATCTTGAGACGCGGCCAATACATGATGATTAGGGAAAGTATCATCAATTTCAGCCCTTTCACCTAATTCTCGCATAGCTTCATCCTCTAATCTGGAGAAGTGATCAACAACTTGATTTTTGGTTCCTTTTCTGTCTATCACTTCAAAGTCGAACTCTTGCAACACTAATACCCATCTAATCAACCTCAGTTTCGCATCCTTCTTTGCCATCTAATATCTCAAGGCAAAATGATCAGTATGCACTATAACTTTCGTGCCAAGCAAATAGGAGCGGAATTTTTCGAAGGCAAATACCACCGCAAGTAGCTCTTGTTTAGTCACATTATAATTCTTCTGAGTTTTATTAAGGGCCTTACTGGCATAATAAATGGGGTGAAGGATTTTATCCCTTCTTTGTCCCAATACTACACCAAGAGCACCCCCCTTAGCATCACACATAACCTCGAATGGTTTGCTCCAATCTGGAGAAATAATAATGGGCGCAGACACCAACTTCTCTTTAACTCTCCAAATGCTTTCAGACAGGATTCATCAAAATAAAATTTACATTCTTTCTCAACTAACTTGCACAAAGGATGTGCAATTTTTGAAAAATCCTTGATGAACCTCCGGCAGAAACCCGCATGCCCAAGGAAACTCCTCACACCTTTTACAGAGATAGGTGGAGGAAGTCTCTCTATCACCTCGGCTTTAGCTTAATCAACCTCTATACCCTTCTCTGAGATTCGATGGCCTAATACAATACCCTCTTTCACCATGAAGTGACATTTTTCCCAATTTAGCACAAGGTTGCATTCTTCACACTGTTGACACCCAAATTTTGACCCTTTCCGATAACAATAATTTTCGAGTTTCTTAATTTTCTAACGAGTTAAAATAGTTGACTTTATAAGATTCAAATGATTTTCAAGTAATATTCATCGAATTTTATAGTTTTGGAAGTGATGAATATTTTTATATATTTTTTACAATTAGTTTATTTTATGAAATATTCAAAAAACGTCGCAAAAAGTTTTTAGTTTTATTTAGCGCTTTATCAAGTTAGTTTTAATGACATGTAGTTCAGATCCTTAGTATAGTTAAATTTACTACTTTATCTTGTTTAAGTAACATATATGCTTATAATTTTATGTATATAATTAGTTTTTTATAAATCTTCGAAAATCATCTCAAAAGGATTTTGGTTTTACTTACTTTAATAAATTAAATTTCACTTAAATTAGTAACGCATAGTTTTGAGTCTTTAGTTATGATTCAGATTATTTAGCTTATCTCGTTGATTATGAAGCTCGTTGATTAATCGATATAAAATTTTCTAATTAACTCCACTTGGTCGAATTTTAAATTTCATTTTTGGCCAAGCCATTAACTCAAAATCCAGAATTTTGAAACAACTTAAAATAAATTGGGCCCTCTTTTCTTTTTTATATATTTTCATCCCAATGTCAAACATTTATTTCCCAAATCGAC
Source organism: Solanum pennellii (assembly GCF_001406875.1). Taxonomy (NCBI): domain Eukaryota; kingdom Viridiplantae; phylum Streptophyta; class Magnoliopsida; order Solanales; family Solanaceae; genus Solanum; species Solanum pennellii. Next base: position 19,188,733 of record NC_028645.1, on the reverse strand, counting down.
CCAAAACGATTTTGCAACAACCCAACTAATTTTAGCCCATCAATCAGCCCACACCTTTTTAACTCGACCCACCTTCTTTTTACTCACATAAAAAACCCAACACTTCCCAGCAAACGACGTTCCAACGTCTACATTTTCGGACAAACGACAACTAATGGTAGCACGCGTGAAGGCCACCCCCGGACCCCTACGCACTCCGCTGCGCTTCACACAGTGCGAGTTCACGAAGCGCGACAGCGATAGACGTAAGGAACCCCAACGTCTCCTTTCTCCTTTGTCTTCCTCGCAACAGGCCTCTGTGCCTGCCATTTTTCGTCCTTGCCGCTCTGAGATTGAGACACATAGCGCGAGTAGGACGGTAGCTTTGATCTGAATCATCCAACACTCTTTTCCTTTTCCAGATATTGCGGGATTTTGGTTGAATCTCATATGAGAAACCCAGTTGACCCCTTTGTCCTTGGGGTTTTTCGAATTTTTAAAGGGGACTTGGATTCCTTTTAACCCTCGACCCATCCCTTCCCCCCTCTTAAAAAGCCTATTTTTTTTAGCACATATAGGGTTAAAGGGATTTTTCTAAAAGGAGATTTTTTCGGGGGGAGTTGAAATTTTGAGTTCGAAATTTTTTAGGCAGAAATTAGAGAAAATATTGAAAGTACAAGGAGAAAGAAAAGAAAATTGAGGTCTACATTTAAGAAAGATTGAATACTCATTTAGTTTGAAATTCTTGAAGGGGTTTTGTATTTGAAGTTGATTCGAACATTTAACTTATGCTCTCGAAACTCTCTGTTGGTGGTAGAAGTCGTATCCAAACTCTCTCTCGTCTCAATTCGCTGCCTGAAAAGAGGTAATTTCTTTCCTCGATTTTGTTGTTTGCTCTAGGCGTTTTAAGCTCTCTATTTATATGTTCCTAAGTTATAACTTTTCATGTATAATGGTTGATTGTTTGATTGAATTCTCTGTTCTTGCTGAAATCTCGACTACTGTTTTACTCTAGTATAGCTAAAACTCTCTAGAGTATGCCTTTTAGCATCTTTGTTGTATTCGTTACCTTAGCTGATGATTCTACTTTGCTTTCTTAGTGTATCTCCTTGTTATTTATTCAAATTGTGTCGTCTATCACTGCTTACTTTTATTTTCATGATCGAATATCACAAATCTGATTTGTGAGTGGTGTATATATCCTCGATAAAGTGCGGAGTTTCATCTTAAGGTTTTATTTAAGCATTTAGTATTCTGCTTTAGTTTTTTGTTTGTGTTTTTGAACTTAAACTAATGTAGTTGTGTTATTTTGTTGGATGCAATATAGTCGGTTTGAACATGGGTCTATTGTCAATTTTTTTTAAAAATTGTTCATTTGATTGTTCTCAGCCTGTTATTTTCTTGCCTTGATCTTTCTTTTCCTTTTTATTCTTTAGTTTAAGTATGTGATTTAGTATTTGTCAATCTTCAAGAAACAAGTGTATGAGGCAGAACCTCAAAATTAATCAATGTGTTGGTTCTTTGTTAAAGATTATCCCCATTTACTACACAATGTGTTTTATTTTATTTTATTGTATTCTTGTTAGTGCAAGCATACCATCCATGTCTTTAAGTGTATAAGTGTTCTGTTCATTATGTTACCCTGCAATTAGTTTAAATTTGATGATTCGTAGTGTGATTACCATCTTTTAAGCATTGTTTGTTGTTGTCCTAGAAGTATTAGATGTTGCTCAAACATGAGAGTTTCTATTGGATTTTTTAAAAAAAAAAGTTACTTGGCTCTTCTTTATTTTCTGTAAAATACCTGTGCTAGTTGGAGTATTTATCATCTTTTTTTTAGTTTGAAAAACATATTTAAAGTTGATTCCTAGTGTAATTTTTGATGACTTGTTAGTTTTAGTTTCTTAAAAGATAACATGGTGCTTTGACCATGTAATTTTTTTTCTATTGCATCTTTCCTGTAGATTTAAAAGTGGAAATTAAAGGTAAAACATGACCTTCTTGTTGTCATTATATATAACTTTATGAACTTGCTATTCACCTCATATTTTGACTTATAGCTTGAAGATCTGTTATGGTTTTACGCATTCTTTCAAGTTGCTCATTTCATACATTTATCTATTTGTTATAATAAAGTTTAATGGTGTGAATATCCGATAATTATGGTCTATTGCTAGTTTTTCTTTTTATCTATTTGAATTTGTTAAACTCAAGTTTATGCCAGATCCATTTTATTTGTAAATTATGTTCCAATGCATTTTATCATTTGGTGATCGGTCAATTTTCGTGTATCGATGTTTTCGAAGATTTTATTTATTGCCTATTAAATTTTATTTTATTCTTTGTCGCATATGAACTTGGTCCGAGTTCATCATGAACTTATTGTTCCGTATTTCAAAAGAGCCGTAAAGGCTCAATTCTTCATCTCGAGTTGGTTGGCCATAAGAACAGACGAATAGATCTCGAAGTTCACTGAAGTCGAAGTGGAAGAAGTAAAGAGATTGGGCCACGAAGACCCAAGTTTATTTTTTTTTTGAAATTTTGTATTCTGTTGTTTTGGGCCTAAGCCCTTGTCGTCTTTTATTTTATTGTATTTATTTATTTAGTTTAGGACAGGTACAAAGTGGGTCGAAACCCAAAAAGGAAATGGGTCAAAAACCCAAAACAGGTGGGTTCAAATACCGGTCAAGGCGAACAGAACTCGGATTTGGACCCAAATCTCTTTCCCCTCTCTCTTATTTCTTGTGTATTTGCTTGCATTTGTTAGTTTGTTTTAACTTAAGAAATACCCCGCAAATGCTATCTCGTTTTAACAATCTTAAAAGTAAATCAAGTTTAAGTAGTTTTCAAAATAATTTCTTCAAGTTAGCTGTTTCACTTAGGTAAAAGTTAGACATTAATTTTCAAACAACTCTAAAAATATTTTTATCGCAATTTTAATTTTAGCCAAATTAAGTTAGTTGCCGAAAAGCCGTATTAATCAGAACGTCTTAGGTGCTTTCAAAACCTTCATAAGACGTTAGTAGGAATCCCCGAATCCTCTAAATATTTTCAAATAATTTTTCTGTTAAGTCTTTTGAAAACAAGTTTTCTTGATTGTTCTTAAAAATTAAGTGGCGACTCTCAAGAGGTCGAAAATTCTTAAAACAAATACTTTTCGTTTTTCTTAAATTAAAACAGAAATGGCGACTCCGCTGGGGAGTAGGAGGATTCTAACCTTAAAATTAACTTTATTTGGATATTTGTAATAATTGCTTACTTGTTTTGCAATTGTTGCATTTCATGGCATATTTCCGCCAAACGGCAAATAGATGTATTAGGAAAACGAAAGTTGCGTGGATTTCCACGAATTTCTTCAGAAATACACAGAAATTCATTTGGAAGTATCAAACAAATAGTTGGAATGCGGTCATCCGACGTTGTTTGGTAGCTTCACCCTGATGTTTGTCCGACTCAGGTAACTGTCAACCTAAAAACTATCCTAGAAAGCCTAAGCTAGAGCGAAACCAAAACAAAAATTAAGAATTAGCCTAAGACGTCTTAATACCCAAGGCGTATTATGTCCATTTAGTAGAAAACCGCCAAAATTATGTCCAAGGTCTTCGACCTCACGACACATCATTTTATGTGACATTTGAATGATGTACGTGTGAAGACCAATTTGGGGATGGGTAAACCAAACTAGTTTTCATTTTGTAGATATGGATCGTTTCCCAAAGTTTGACATGGTCATAGCAGCTCCACCCAACCTCACAATGTGATTTAATGATCTCGACAGCGATCATAGGAGGACCCTTAACAAATATGTGGGTGCATTGACGGAGTTGATCAACATGAAAGGCTGGCCGGAACTGATTGAGGTGCTCACCGACTTTTGGGATAACCAAAGAATTGTATTTCAATTTGAAACCGCGGAAATTACCCCGACTGTGGAGGAGATCAAAGACTGCATAGACACAGTAGGTACTGGGATAGAGAGAAAGGCGAGAAAGCAAGAAGACATTTTCATCCCTAACAGGCCTTCCGTGGAAGATATTGCAAACTAGCTCAGATTAGGGAAAAAATTTATCTACTGGTGTCTAGATTCCCACATACTCTTCAGTGACCTTTATGTCAGATTTGGGCACGCAAGTCACTTCACTAATTACAATCAAGAGTTCAGGGTTTCCTATGGGGAATGGGACGAAATTCGGCTGCTAGCATTTACCATATCATTGTTGGGAACAATGGTCTTCCCACATGGCTCGAGTTTGAGCATCAACACTCGAGTTTTAATGCTTTCAGGCACTCTATTCAAGGGACATGAATCAAGGACAAGTGAGGTACTACTCCATCGCTCCGGTTATCTTGTCTGATATGTACCGAGCCCTGGGAAAATATAGAGAGGGACACTGCTATTCCCAAGGTTGAAATCTACTTCTTCAGTGGTGGATTTTAAGCTATCTGGAAAAAGGGAGGTGGGACTCGGAAGTTACACACCCTCGATCACAAGAACACCCTCAGAGATTTAAATGATATGCTATATTGGGCGAATATGGACAATCAGAGAACTAGAGGAATATGGGCTCATATTTTCTCATAAATAAGAGAAGACGATCTTCAATGGATGCTAGGTCGCTTCATCTCAAAAGAGGTCGTCATAAAGAGTCGGAGACAACTTGTGCTTCCTCTAACAGGTATTCGGGGAATTCGTCCTTATGCCCCTTTTCGAGTCATACGACAGTTTCGAAGGAGGCAGGCTGTACCTCGAGATGCATATTATGCCGCCTATGTGTATGATATTAGGGACGATAGAGTACCCGAAGCTTCAGAGATGGTGAAAGACTGGAAAGGTGCTAAGCGATTGGATGAAAACACCATCGCCCTAGATCAATTCAATGCTGGATATGACAAGGTTTAAAAAGAGTGCCTAAGAGACGACATACAAATCATATCCTCGCCAATTCTGCAAAATTTTTGCAGTGTAACGGACCGAGAATCCAAAGTGGTGGACGAGGTCAGAGAGGTGAAAAAGGAAGCTCAAGAAATGTATGTCAAATTTTTCGATAACCAAGAGGCTCTTGAGAAGGCAAATCAAGAGGTGGAAATACTAAGACTTGGTTATGATGATCTCGATACCTGGGTCAAGCAGAAAATTTGAGAGGATGCAACGTGAAAGCTTGGAAGATAAAGGACGGCTAGGAGAAGAATTTTTGCTAATGGTGAGATATATGTATCAACTATACAAGACTCAGGAGAACAGCGATGGAGTAGGACCATCTGGAGAGACATAGTGGATTTCCCCCTGTGCGGGTTTTTTTTATATGTATTTGTCATTTTAGCCCCTGCGCGGGCCTACCTTTATTACACTTTCGTACATACACATGGCCCCTGCGTGGGTCTGTCTTTTAGTGTTTTATCCTTTTATTTTCCCTTTTGTGAACATTGTTATTCATTTGTGAAATTTATTTGGGGGGGGGGGGGGTTNTGTCTATTTGGTTCAAATTCACGCGTACATCATTCAAATGCACTAGGCCTACCCATGGCATAAAAGGGTCCCCTGTATGTTTTACGACGCGATATATGTGCTACTAATTGCTTATGTGTTATGTTGCTATGAATGAGGATATTGGAAACTCAATCCTTTCCAGAAATTTCCAAATATACAGAAGTCACTATTATAAATGTGCGAACAAAATTTCCTAAGTCTTAAGTTTCTCAGGCAGAAAACATTTCTCATCTCCAATTCCTAAACACTACTCTATTGTCTCAGTAAAGGCAAAATCGCCTCTATGGACAAAAGAAAGGGTATTCAAGCTGAACCAAGTGAAGAAGAGAGGATCGAGATGCAAAAGCAGCGCGAAAAGCGTCTGTACGAATCACTATTCCCTCCTGAGAGCCCCGAGAAGGAAATCAATGAAAAAATTATGTGGAGGAAAGTTATGAGGAGATACTTGCCTGTCCACCTTCTTTCGAGGGACTCTAGCAAACGGAGACAACAAAATTTCTCTCAAGGCATATCCGAACGAAGGCCGGAAGAAGATAGAGGTCATCTCGTTCTCTCTCGTTAGTGAACACTATCGGTGTATGGGCTTGCTAGGACCCATTAAGAAAGCGTCCCCCCCAAGTGGATTTAGGAAATCTCCACAAGACATGTGAATGTCATCTTAGGGAGAAAGGACATACAATAGAGGAGTGTATTGGGTTTAAAAATGCAGTTTGTTATTTATTCAGTATGGATATACTCCTAACACTTGGGGTGACGACATCATCCTTGCATGTGATGAACCACGTCTCAACATACCGGTCACAGAGGGAACCATATTCTTTCATTGCTCATTCACACCTTTCAAGAAAACAATGAGGGAAATCTACTTGGATTTGGTTCAGAATGGCGTCTTTACCCATTACTACAAGAATGTGGACACGCAATATTCTCTTCAGCACAAAATCTGAAAGAGTTGTCCCTATAATTATCACACCACAGACCACAACATTGAAAAGTGTCTTGACTTTCGTCACGACCTCGAATCCCTCATCGCTATGGGAAAGATTCAAGTTGAGACCGTTCCCTTGGCTAAGATGAAGATGACGATTAGAAGAAGATGACTGAGATGGAGTCATTAGTTTATCTTTAAAGGTTTGTTGTTTTTCCATTTCCTTGTAATCCCAATGAACGAATGAAAATATTCTCTTTTGTACTCGAATTACGTTTGGCCTAAACTCTCCTTATGAGATACGTAGGCAGCCTTCCCAGGACCGGTCCCTATCTTTAAAAATTTTCATTCTCCTTTTTCATGTTATGAGAATATACGAAGGCCAAATCAACGGACGTCAAAGAGCAGCTGCAAGAAGACCGTAGCTCAACGTGATTTAGCCTTTCTGAGACAAGTGTCAAAACTAAAACAAACAAACTCCTGCTTATTAAAAAATGTGTTTCCATCCTTACTCGTGAGTTGAAGATATCCTCAAACAAAGCAACATTTGTGTTTATCTGCTCTCTGTGTGATAATATTCATTTTGTATACTGAATCTGCACTGACAAATCTGCCTTTGGGTTTTTTTCCTTCTCAGGTACTTTGAAACGGATCTGTGTTGATCAAAAGCTGGCAGATCATCCCTATTTCACCAGATCAAAAGGTCCCGCAGATTCCTTCCCTAGATAAAGCTGAGACAAAGGAAATTCAGTTATGGGGGATAGTAATGAAGAAGTAAGTCTTATTGATGTTGTGGTGGCTCAACCCACCATAGCGGACCAGAATGAGTTGATTATGCAGTTGATGCAACATATTGCAGAGATGAGGGTAGAAATGCAAATGAGACATGATCTGCCTCCACCAGGATTTGCTGCTAATGCTGCTGATGGGAGACCTACAATCTACTTCCCTTTTTCAAATATGGATCCAACCCAGAACCAACCATCTACACCTGCTCAGAATCCTTCGGTTATAGATCAGATTACCTATAATCCCCAATATGCTTCCGCATTCTACCAAACTCCACCTCCTCTTCAAAACAACCACCCCCAAATGCCACCCATTCCTCAAAATATCCACCATCAAACCGCTCCACCACCGCAAAATCAAAACCAAAATCAACACCAAAATACTTTCAATCCACAAACACCCTACCACCACTTAAATCAGAATACCAATCCTCAGACCTACCCACAGAATTATCAAACCGCTCAAAATGCCCAGAGTCCCTCTGTAGCTCCACCCTTACATAAAAGAACCACTTTCCAAATTCCCGTCCCTGTCGAGCAAGATGTGTACGGTTCTGATCTGGACCATTATGAGGAACAGGAATGGGAGTGGAGATCAAAGGAATAGGCAAAGGTGGACATAAAAGAAGAGATCAAGAAGGTTATGAAAGAGCTTCAATGCGTCTCTGATACCGCCACACTTAACTATGAAGATTTGTGCATTCATCCGAGTCTGGACCTTCCAAAAGGGTTCAAGATCTTGAAGTTTTACACCTTCGGCAAAGTGGGCAACCCTATGGAAGGGATGAAGCTTTATTAATGTGGCTCTTCTGCCGAAGTTTGAGCGGGGAGGATCTGGAGTAGTTCACTCCCATGAAACCCAACAATGGCCCAGCTAGAAAGCTCTAGCAAAGGATTTTACTCGATCGGTTTGCATATAATGTTTAAATCATTCCTGATCGATATTCTTTGGAGAAGATGAAGTTGAAATCTACCGAGAGCTACAGAGAATTTTCTTATAGGTGGAGAAAAGAAGCTGAAAGGGTCAGACCACCTATGTCGAAAAAGAAAAAATTGTAGAAGTGTTCGTGCAGGTGCAAGAGATCGAGTATTATGATCAAAACCTGTTGCTCGTAGGAGCAAAATTTCCAAGATAGTTAAAGTTGGTGAGACTATCGAAGATGGGTTGAAAACTGGAAAGATAGCCTGTGTTGCTGCATCACCCGGATTATCAGGAAAATTGAAGAAGAGAAGAGAAGAAATCGTTGCTCTTTCATATGGGGGAAAGAAAACCCCCAGAATCTCATCATATTCACAGGGTCGTTCTCGGCCTTCCCAAAATTCCTACCAAGCTTGCTACACCCAAGCTAGTCATCCCAATAATCCTCCAATTTATCAGAATGCTACCTCCACTTATTAAAATGTCCAAGCTCCACTTTACCAAAGTTCACCCCTGAAATACCCAAATCCATCTCCCATTTACCCAAAATCATCCTTACCCTACCAAATTCCATCTCCTTACTAGGGTGTTGCTCCCAATTGTGCTAATGTGCAGTCGAGCTACCGAGCACCCCTTCCTGCGTATCAAGTCCAAGCTTCACCATATCAAAATCCCCACCTGAACTACCAAGCTCCAATGCCAAACTACAAGACAAACTCATATCCCAAAAATCAAGCTCCCCGTCCGAATAATACATGTTATCAACAAATGCCTCCTCCATAAGAAAGTTATGATCCCCCTCAACCTCGGTTCGAGAAGAAACCTTTGAGGAATTTCACTGCGCTCGCAAAAAGCCGAACAAAGCTGTACGAGCGACTGGCTGCGGCCGGATATATCCACCTAGTGGGGTCCAAACCCGTGGATATCAATTCAAAATTCTATAGGCCAGATAAGAGATGTGCTTATCATTCCAATAATCTTGGGCATGATACTGAGGACTGTATCAACCATAAGCACAATATTCAGGATTTAATTGACCAAGATGTGGTTTCTCTCCAACCATCTGCACCTAATGTCAATGCCAATCCTTTGCCGAATCATGGAGGCAGCAACGTTAGTATGATAGAAATAGATAATGATTGGTGTGGGACAAAAGTGAAAACTCCAATCGTTCATGATGATTTGGAAAAGTTTGTAGTTTCCTTGAGCATCAAAGAGAAGAAAGAGTTCGTTATCTTGACACCCACAAAGGCTGTTGCCTTGGTTCCAAAAAAAACTCTTATCAAGCGAAAATTTGTGATTAGGCTGCTGCTGCACAAGGTATGACCCGATGCAAAAGATGTTACTCATGAGGAGCTTGCTTTCGGAGGTCAAAAGAAGGATCAAGCTAAAAGTCCAATAATCGATGGTGAGGTAGAGGATTTCTGGAGAAGAATGCAGCCGAAAGATTATTCTATTGTGAAGCATTTGGAGAAGACTCTAGCCCAGATTTTTGTGTGGGCCTTGCTGATGAGTTCTTAATTGCACATGCAGGATTTGATGATACATATGTGCCCGTCGGAATGTGGCCGCTATGATTAACTATGTTTTCCGAGGGTATCAGATTAGTTTATGCGACGATGAGTTACCTTTTGAAGGGAGGTCACACAACAAGGCATTGCACATCATTGTCGTATGCCGCGAGAAGATCGTAAATCGTGTCCTGGTGGATGATGGATCTGGTCTGAACATTTGCCCGTTGTCAACATTGAGGCAGCTAAAGTTTGACTTGGAAAAGCTGGAACAAAACCAAGTCAATGTAAGAGCCTTCGACGGAGTACAAAGAGATACGTTAGGGGCGGTGAATGTGATAATCCAAATGATTCGAACTGAATTCAGTGGACAGTTTCAAGTCTTGGACATCGATACCAGCTATAACCTTCTTCTGGGAAGGCATTTTATTCACATGGTTGGAGTTGTGACCTCTACCCTGCATCAGATGATGAAACTCATTTCGAAGAACGAAGAGCTAGTCATTCTTGGCGAAGGTAGTCATTCTGGCAGACATGCGCCAATTATCGATGAAGTGTCTCGAGATACTAATTTCTACACGGTGGAGCTGGTAAATGCCATCAATAAAGACTTGGCCCCACAGCCTCTCATGCCTTCTGTGTATAAGATGATTGCTACTGTGATATTGCAAAGTTGATTTGAACCAGGTTTCGGATTGGGAAGGAATTCCCAAGGAATTGTTGATCCCATTCAAGTTCCTGTCTAAGGCGCAAGGTATGGAGTGGGGTACATCCCCACAAATGAGGATATGAAGACGACGAAGAAGAATGATCAAGCATTGGCTAAGACGATCCCATATTTGTATCAATCATTCCAAGTCCAAGAGTATGCCGATCATGACGACCTTACGGAAGGAATATTTAGCCTTTTTGAGGAGATCGATGTTGTTATTAAGGAAAAGGTCGAGCTAGATGGAATCCATGATGCTGATCCCGGGGAGATACTGTAGAATTGGAGCTCCACGCCGCTTCTGATTCGCCAAACTCCTTGGTAGAAAGGCATCATTTATGCATATTTAGATCGGTGGCGGTCCGGAAGAGATCCGAGTCCCACCATTTTGCATTTTCTTAATTGCTTGACTTTGAAATTTCCCCGTGATGTTTGAAAAAGGCAACATGGCCCTTTTCCATAGCCAAAGTTTTCATTATTTCCAATTTGAATGAAAGCCTATTTTATTTTAAAATTTGTTTATTTACTCATCTGTTATACTTTGCTTTCCTAAATTTGTTGTTTATGGTTTCAGTAATGTAAGTTTTAAACCTGCCTATGTCGTGTCATGTCACAAGCTGAACGAACAAAATGAGGCTGGTGATGACGCGATTGACGGTTACGAGGAAGAAAGTGAGGTACCAGAAGCTGAAGATTTTATACAGTTTGAAAACCATCATAAGCCGAATTTAGAAGAAACTGAAACTGTAAATGTGGGAGAACAAGAGTGTGTCAAAGAGGTCAAAATCAGCACCCACTTGAATGAAGATCAAAGAAAGGGCCTGATTCATTTACTCACCGATTACATTGATGTGTTCGTATGGGAAGTCAGCAATAAACTAGGGTTGAGTACCAGTGTTGTGTCTTACAAATTGCCGATTAATCCAGGGTTCAGTCCGGTGAAACAGAAGGCTCGGAAGTTCAAGCTTGAATTGAGTTTAAAGATCAAAGAAGAGATCAACAAGAGAATTGAGTCTCGGCTGGTAGAAGTGACACAATATCCGACCTGGTTGGCTAATGTTGTTTCGGTCACCAAAAAGGATGGAAAATCAGAATTTGCGTCGACTACAGGGATCTCAACAAAGCCAGCCCAAAGGATAATTTTCCACTGCCGAACATTCACATTCTGATTGATAACTGTGATAAACATGAAATGCAGTCATTTGTGGATTGTTACACAGGGTATCATCAAATTCATATGGACGAGGAAGATGTAGAAAACACAGCTTTTATACACCTTGGCGAGTATATCATTACAGGGTTATGCCATTTGGCCTCAAAAATGCCGGTGCTACCTATATGAGGGCTATGACGACTATATTTCATGATATGATTCATAAGGAGATCGAGGTGTATGTAGATGACTTCATAATAAAATCCTGCAAGAGTTCGGACCACTTTACACACTTGAAGAAGTTCTTCGATCGTTTGCGGCGTTACAAATTGAAGCTAAATCCCGCCAAATACGCTTTTAGAGTTCCAGCCGAATAGTTGTTGGGATTTATAGTCAGCATAAGGGGTATTGAGCTTGATCCTTCTAAAATTAAAGTAATTCAAGAGTTACCTCCGCCGAAGACGAGAAAAGAGGTGATGAGTTTCTTAGGGAGGTTGAACTACATCAGTCGATTTATAGCTCAATCAACCATGGTGTGTGAGCCAAGCTTCAAGCTGTTGAAGAAGGAAGCTCCGACAAACTAGACTGAAAAATGTCAGACTACTTTCGACGCTATCAAGAAGTATTTGTCAAATCCACCAGCATTGGTTCCGCCACGAGAAGGGAGTCCGTTGTTGCTGTATTTGTCCGTCTCAGATAGTGCATTTGCGTACTCAGTCAACACGACGAGACACGAGTGAAGGAAAGATCTATCTATTACATAAGCAAGAATTTTAGTCCATACGAGTCTCGTTACACTTTGTTGGAGAGAATGTGTTGTTCTTTGAGTTGGCTTGCCCAGAAGTTGAGACATTATTTATCTTCTTATACTATATACCTCATTTCCAGAGTGGACCCGCTGAAGTATATCTTCCAGAAGGCGATGCCGACCCGAAAATTAGCTAAGTGGCAAATGATGTTGAGTGAGTTTGATATTGTGTACATGACTTAGAAGGCGATAAAAGCATAGGCTTTGGCTGATCATCTTGCAGAAAATCCCGTTGATGAAGAGTATGAACCACTTAAGACTTATTTTAACGATGAAGAAGTGTCATTTGTGGGTGAAGATATTACTAAAACATATCCAGGTTGGAGACTATTCTTTGATGGAGTGGCAAATCATCAAGGGAAAGGTATTGGGGCGGTCTTAGTGTCGGAATCTGGTCGCACTATCCCATGGCGGTTAAGCTCCAATTTAATTGCACGAACAACATGGCCGAATATGAAGCTTGTATCCTCGATTTGAAAATGGCCATTGACATGACTGTCCACAAGCTATTGGTTATTGGAGACTCAGATATGTTGATTCATCAGGTTTAGGGAGAATGGGCCGTGAAGAACCCGAAGATTATACCTTACGTACAATATGTACAGAAGTTGTGCAAAAGATTTCGCAAGATCGAGTTCAGACACACTACCAGTATACATAATAAGTTGGTTGATGCTCTCGACACCATCGCTTCTATAATTAAGCATCCAGATATTGATTATATCGATCCTCTGGATATAGAGTTGAAAGAATATTCGGTCCATTGTTCACACGTTGAAGTAGAACCAAATGGTTTGCCATGGTATTTTGATATAATGAGGTACTTAGAGACCGGGATTTATCCTGAAGATGCCACATCCAACCAGAAGAAGTCAATACGCTGTATGGATCTCGATTTCTTTCTAAGCGGAGAGATCCTATATAGAAGGACTCCAGATTTGGGTCTTCTTAGATGTGTCGATGCTATTGAAGCTGCGAAGATTATTGAACAGATACATGCTGGAGTATGTGGTACGCATATGAATGGTCTCACTTTGGAAAGAAAGATCCTTCGAGCCGGTTATTTCTGAATGACTATGGAGAATGACTGTTGCAAGTTTGTGCAAAAATGTCATAAATGTCAAGTGCACGGTGATTTAATCCGAGTACCGCCTCACAAACTCAATGCTATGAGTTCACCTTGGACATTTGTAGCTTGGGGCATGGATTTTATTGGTCCAATAGAGCCAACTGCTTCTAATGGACACAAATTTATTTTGGTTGCCATTGACTATTTCACCAAGTGAGTGAAAGCAGCTTCATACAAGTCGGTAACCAAGAAAGTTGTGGCTGATTTTATTCAAAATAATCTGATATGCAGGTTCGGAGTACCAGAGTCGATCATGAATGGTAATGGTGCAAATCTAAATAGTCACTTGATGATATATATATGTGAGCAATTTAAGATCACTCATCGAAACTCAACCGCTTATCGTCCTCAAATGAATGGGGCTGTAGAAGCCGCCAATAAAAATATCAAGAAGATTCTAAGGAAAATGATTGACAATCACCGAGGTTGGCATGATATGTTGCCATATGCTTTATTGGGTTACCAAACGACTGTCAGAACATCGACTGGAGCTACTCCGTACTTACTGGTATATGGAACCGAGGCAGTAATACTTGCTGAATGGGTTAGAAAGAGAATTGATCAGTTAACTTTGATTGACGAGAAGAGAATGGTTGTCGTTTGTCATGGTCAACTATATCGACAGAGAATGATTCGTGCTTTCCACAAGAGATTCATAGCTAGAATCTTTGAAATCGGTCAATTGGTACTTAAACACATTTTTTCTCATCAGGATGATTACAAGGGAAAATTCGCACCAAATTGTCAAGGACCCTACATGGTTCGCAAAGTATTATCTGGAGGTGCTTTGGTCCTTTCGGAGATGGATGGCACCGCATGGCCGAAATCGATCAACTCAGATGCTGTCAAGAGATACTATGTGTGAAGCTTCGGTTTACATTTCTATTATATACTTGTAATCGTTCCGTTTCTTTGTTTAAATTTTATCCCTCTTTCTAATGAACTATGTTTGACCTGAATTCTCAAGAATGAGATACGTAGGCGGCCTATGTCGGCCTCGGTCGGTTTTGTTTGTAAATTTCTTGTTTCATTAACCTTTGAGGGGCAAGTACGTTTGACCTGATTCCTGCCTCAATGGGATACGTAAGCGCCACAAGGGTTCGGTCATATTTCCCGTAAGATTTCTATTTTTTCTTTACAATAGAAACCGGGACAGAATTTTTTGAGAGGGACTCAAAAATTTCAAGAAGAAGATTTTTCATCAACAAGCCGAGACTGAAGATGTTTTGAAATTCGCAACCGGAACAAAATTTTTGAGATTATCTCAAAAATTTTGTGATTTGCTCACCAATAATAGTCAAGGATAAGCCAATGCAGTTAACTAGGATAGAAATGTTGAGGATGACCTCAAAATTTCAACATGGGTTTATCAACAGTCTAGAGTGACTCTGAATACTCCCCGACAAATAATCAGATATGCCTCCAAGCATCAGACTCAAAGAAGTCCGCTAAGCCTGACGTGACATGATACTCGACAGTAACCGTCTTTCAAAAATACTACTTCTCAAAAATTTATTTTCTTAAAGTTTTTCTTTTTACGTTTCATCTAGTTTGGCATAAAATGTTTTGTCTTATCCATCAAGAGTTGGGAGATCAGGAAGACCAACCGGATATAGCAGGACGAGGAGCAGACAACTGGAGAATTGACAGAGATCAGTCCATTTTAAAACTAACGATTTTTCTGTGGATGCAGATTTATAGTATTGCTCAGAAATCATCAAATTTCTCCGATTGACGAATATGATAAGGCAAGGGGGCAAAAACATTCCCCAATTTACTAATTTTTGACGGACACAGGAATTATTTTATAGTGCTTATA
This sequence comes from Solanum pennellii, assembly GCF_001406875.1. Taxonomy (NCBI): domain Eukaryota; kingdom Viridiplantae; phylum Streptophyta; class Magnoliopsida; order Solanales; family Solanaceae; genus Solanum; species Solanum pennellii. The sequence continues at coordinate 19,173,502 of NC_028645.1, read as the reverse complement.
CTGGAGACTTGGGAATATGAATTGTTTATTTCAGTCAATCTCAAACAACATGAAGTCTATAAGGAAGGTCCAGCTAGATTTGAAGGTGAATCAAGCGAAAATCTCAAGAAAGAGTTTACGGTTTCCGTTAAGGACGTCATCTGTATCATTATGTCAGATATGATATTACATTACCTGGATGGGTCATTTATTTTATTGTCGATCAAGATAATACATTACCCAGATGGGTCATTTATTTTATTGTCGATCAAGACAATACATTACCCGGAGGGGTCATTTATTTATTATCGATGAAGACAATACGTTAGTCGGAGGGGTCATTTGTTTTATTGTCGATCAAGACGATATACTATCTGGAAGTCATTTTACCATTATCGTCAATTAAGCCGATGTGATTATCCAGAAGGCACCCAGAAGATTCATGCATCGCGGAAGATCCATGTATCGCGAGTCAATATCCATGCATTGCGGAAAATCATGCATCACGAGTCAATATCCATGCATCGCGGAAGATCCATCCATCGCGAAAGATCCAAGCATCGCGAGTCAATATCCATGCATTGCGAAAGATCATGCATCGCGGGTCAATATTCATGGATCGCGGAAGATCATGCATCGCGAGTCAATAATCATGCATAACGAAAGAATATGCATTGCGAGTCAATATTTATGCATTGCGAGTTAATACTCATGCATCACGAGTTGATATTCATACATTGCGAGATGACATTCATGCCTCGCAGAAAGTTATGCATCGCGAGAAGATATTCATGCCTCGCAGAAATTATGCATCGCGAGAAGATATTCATGCCTCGCAGAAATTTATACATCACGGGAGGATATTCATGCCCCCAAGAAATTGCGCATCGCGGAAAGATATTTATGCCCCGCAAGAAGTCATGCACTGCTTGAAAAGGAAATTGTGCATCTCAAAAGTAATATTTACCCATCGGCATCAATTGTATTTTATTTGGCGAGATTAGACGCCAAAAGAACCATTGAAGACGACATCAAGAGAAATATCAGCACAAGGCATCAGTGTTTATTTATTTTCAACATCAAATGAAGAGTATATTGAATATTATATTGCAAACATAAGACATAAGCTTTAATTGCTTTACGTCAAACCTAACAGAGTTGACGTCAAATGTAGAAGGAGAACAACTAAGTATCAAAATGGTAAAATACACTGTCTCCCATTTGAATTGCATTTTTTAAGATGACGAGGGTTATCCAAGTCTTTGTCGAGAGCATCCAGAAGGATGAATTCTCCAAAAAAAAAAACACAGGTGCGGACGACATCAAAATGGATGCAGCAAAACGTGGAACTTTTTCTTAGCAGCGAACTGGGACACAGTCCAAAGTGGAATGTCAAACTCTTAGGACGCGAGAAGAGGAGCGACTTCCACCACAATCAAACCACATCCCTATCAAGGCTTGTGGGTTTTTTCTTTGGCTACTGTCAGTTTCAGTTTTGCATCCGAATTTTTGGTATCTGCGGAAGCTTGTGACAATGCGCCAAGAGCTTTGGAAATTATGTCCATGTAAGTTCTTACCTATGGATGTGAAGAGCTCCACATTCATGGCTGTGAGGTTACAAGCCTCCTTTTTCTTACTCAACTTTATGTGTCACTCTTCCAGAACCAAAGGTTATCTACCTTAATAGATTTCCTTTTTAATCGATCGAGTCGAACTACAAACAGCCTGATTCCTTAGGTTTAAGGATATTTAGGCGGACTGAATGTTGAAAACTCGGCTGTGTTCCAACATTCACTTTTAAATCCCATTCTTGAGCATCTCAATTCCTTCATAATTCGGTACCGAGATGACTTTTGAATTCTTTCAAAATCCTGTGTTAAATCAAGCATATTGAACTACAGGGAGCCTGAATTCTCGTATAGCCTGAGATATGTAGGAAACCCATTTCCAGGGTTCGGCCATAATTTCTTAAAGTTCGTACCAAATCCCTTGCTTAAAGATGAATGAGTGGTAGGTCAAAATGGGTGTGGTCAATTTCATTTTCCTCAAATTTCTTGCAGCAATCCAAGTAAAATGAGGGACAGTTGTTGACACCCAAATTTTGACCCTTTTCGATAACAATTATTTTTTGAGTTTCTTAATTTTCTAACGAGTTGAAATAGTCGACTTTATAAGATTCAAATGATTCTCAATTAGTTTTAGTCTACTTTTATAGTTTTGGAAGTGATGAATATTTTTATATGTTTTTTTTACAATTAGTTTATTTTATGAAATATTCAAAAATCGTCGCAAAAAGTTTTTAGTTTTACCTAGCGCTTTATCAAATTAGTTATAAATGACTTGTAGTTCAGATCCTTAGTATAGTTAAATTTTCTAGTTTTTCTTGTTTAAGTAAACATATATGCTTATAATTTTATGTACATAATTAGTTTGTTTTATAAATCTTCGAAAATCATCTCAAAAGGATTTTGGTTTTACTTACTTTAATAAATTAAATTAGTAGCGCATGGTTTTGAGTCTTTAGTTTATGATTAAGATTATTTAGCTTATCTCGTTAAATTATGAAGCTCGTTGATTAATCGATATCGAATTTGCTAATTAACTCCACTTGGTCGAATTTTAAATTTTCATTTTTAGCCAAGCCATTAACTCAAAATCCAGCCTTTTGAAACTATTTAAAATAAATTGGGCCCTCTTTTTTTTTATATATTTTCAGCCCAATGTCAAACATTTATTTCCAAAATCGACCCAAAACTATTTTACAACAACCCAACTAATTTCAGCCAACCAATCAGCCCACACCTTTTTAACCCGACCCACCTTCTTTTTCCTCACATAAAAAACCCAACACTTCCCAGCAAATGACGTTCCAACGTCTACATTTTTGGAAAAATGACAAGTAACGGTAGCACGAGTGAAGGCTACACCCAACCCCTATGCGTGCCGCTGCGCTTCACGCAGTGCGAGTTCAAGAAGCGCGACGACGATAGACGAAAGGAACCCTAACGTCTCCTTTATCCTTTATCTGCCTCGCAACAGGCCTCTGTGCCTGCCATTTTTCGTCCTTGCCGCTGTGAGATTGAGACACGTAGCGCGAGTAGGACGGTAGCTTTGATATGAATCGTCCAACGCTCTTTTCCTTTTCTAGATAATGCGGGATTTGGGTTGAATCTCATACGAGAAACCAAGCTGACTCCTTTGTCCTTGGGGTTTTTCAAATTTTTAAAGGGGACTTTGATTTTCTTTTTAACCTCGACCCATCCCTTTCCCCCTCTCAAAAACCCTAGTTTTGTTTTAGCATATATAGGGTTAAAGGGGATTTTTCTAAAAGGAGATTTTTTTGGGGGGAGTAGAAATTTTGAGTTGGAAATTTTTTAGGCAGAAATCAGAGAAAATATTGAAGTACAAGGAGAATGAAAAGAAAATTGAGGTCTATGTTTAAGAAAGATTGAATACTCGTCTAGTTCGAAACTCTTGAAGGGGTTTTGTATTCGAAGTTGATTCGAACATTTACCTGAAGCTCTCGAAACTCTCTGTTGGTGGTAGAAGTCGTATCCAAGCTCTCTCTCATCTCGATTCGCTACCTGAAAAGAGGTAATTTCTTTCCTCGATTTTGTTGTTTGCTCTAGGCGTTTTAAGCTCTCTATTTATATGTTCCTAAGTTATAGCTTTTCATGTATAATGGTTGATTTTTTAATTGAATTCTCTGTTCTTGCTGAAATATCGACTACTATTTTACTCTAGTATAACTGAAACTCTCTATAGTATGGCTTTTAGCATCTTTGTTGTATTCGTTACCTTAGGTGATGAATCTGCTTTGCTTTCTTAGTTTATCTCCTTGATATTTATTCAAATTGTATCATCTATCACTGCTTACTTTTATTTTCATGCTCGAATATCACAAATCTGATTTGTGAGTTGTGAATATAGCCTCGATAAAGTGCGGAGTTTCATCTTAAGGTTTTATTTAAGCATTTAGTATTCTGCTTTAGTTTTTTGTTTGTGTTTTTGAACTAAAACTAATGTAGTTGTGTTATTTTGTTGGATGCAATATAGTCATTTTGAACATGGGTCTATTGTCAAAAAAAAAATTAAAAATTGTTCATTTGACTGTTCTCAACCTGTTATTTTCTTGCCATGATCTTTCTTTTCCTTTGTTCTTCTTTATTTTAAGTATGTGATTTAGTATTTTCCAATCTTCAAGCAACAAGAGTATGAGTCAGAACCTCAAAATTAATCAATGTGTTGGTTCTTTATTTAAGATTATCCCCATTCACTACACAATGTGTTTTATTTTATTTTATTGTATTCTCGTTAGTCCAAGCATATGATCCATGTCTTTAAGTGTATAAGTATTCTGTTCATTATGTTACCTTGCAATCAGTTTAAATTTGATGATTCGTAGTGTGATTACCATCTTTTAAGCATTTTTTTTGTTGTCCTAGAAGTATTAGATGTTGCTCAAACATGAGAGTTTCTTTTGGATTTTTTTTAAAAAAAGTTACTTGGGTCTTCTTTATTTTCTGTAAAAAATACCTATGCTAGTTGGAGAATTTCTTATCCTTTTTTAGTTCGAAAAATATATTTAAAGTTGATTCCTAGTCTAATTTTTGATGACTTGTTAGTTTTTGTTTCTTAAAAATAACATGGTGCTTTGACCATGTAATTTTTTTTCTACTGCATCTTTCCACTAGATTTAAAAGTGGAAATTAAAGGTATAGCATGACCTTCTTGTTGTCATTATATATGACTTTGTGAACTTGCTATTCACCTCATATTTTGGCTTATAGCTTGAAATTATGTTATTGTTTTACGCATTCTTTCAAGTTTCTCATTTCATCCATTTATCTATTTGTTATAATAAAGTTTAATGGTGTGACTATCTGATAATTATTGTCTACTGCTAGTTTCAAAGGGAATATCTCCATCATACGAGTTCAAAAATTAGAAAACGCGGTGGCGTTGGAAAGAGGATTCCAAGAACTTTCATTTGATATCTTAATGTCCACGTAACAAAATGTATATTAAAAGTTATGGTCATTTCAAATTTACCCAAAACTCACAACTTAAGCTTAACTTGTAAGATTTCAAATTTTGCTCTTTTTAAATCTTTTCTTTCTATTTTTAGATATTTCTAAGGTGGATGTTACAATATCTCACCCTTGGCAATATTCATCCTCGAATAAGATTATTCTAGGTAGAATTAAGGGTGGTAACATCTAACCTCAGCTCAAACACCCAACATTCAAATCTTACACATGCAATATATCAATTAAATAGTACTAAGAAGAGAATTAATACCTTGATCTGGAATTTTTCTGGACTAACAGAGATGTGGGTATCTCTTCTTCATAACTTCCTCAGCCTCCCATGTAACTTCCTCAACAAACTGATTTCTCCATAGTACCTTGACTGATGCTACCTCTTTGGTTCTCTATTTGTGAACCTGACGATCTAGTAATTGAATGGTTATCTCCTCATACGATAAGATATCCGTAATACCGATAGCTTCAGTAGGTATAATAAGTTAAGGATCGAGCATACACTTCTTCAACATAGAAATGTGAACCACTGGATGAACTATTACTAACTCTTGTGGTAGCTCCAACTCATATGTTACATTGTCAATCCTCTTCGATGTCTTATAAGGACCAATATATGGGAACTAGTTTCCCCTTCTTGACAAATCTCATAACGCCATTCATGAGTGAAATATTCAAGTAAAACCAATCATCTATTTCAAACTCTAAGTCTCTCCTCCGAACATGTATATAAGATTTCTGATGACTTTACTATGTTCTTAACCTCTCTTGAATTATATTCACTTTCTCCATAGCTTGATGAACTAAGTACGATCATATCAATCTAAATTCACCAACTTCAAACCATCCAACACGAGATCTACATATTCTCCCATGAAGAGCTTCATAAGGAGCAATCTAGATGCTAGAATGATAACTATTGTTGTAAGTGAACTCTATCAGAGGTAGGTGATCATTCCAGTTAACTCTAAAATTGATCTCCAAGCCCTTAAAAATATTTTAAAGTCTTAATGGTGAGCCCTGCTCAACCATCAGTTTGTGGATTAAATAAACTACTCAAATTCACTTTCGAACCCAAACCTTTGTAGAAAGACTTCTAGCATAATGCTGTAAGATGTGCATCTTTATCTAAAATAGTCAATACTATAACTCCATGAAATCTAAATACCTTTTTAAGATATAACTTGTCATAATCCTCAACTGAATGTGTGGTCTTTACAAGAAAAATTGGTTGTGTTAGTCATTCGATATACAAACCCCCAAATGGAATGATGTTGCATTCGAGATCATGGAAAACAGTAATAAAATCCATATTAATTATATCCCACTTTCATTCGAGAATATCTATATTCTAAGCCATACAATCGGGCCTTAGGTGTTGTACCTTAACTTGTTGACCATTCGGTCACTTAGTAACAAACTCAACAATACTCTTTTTCATACTACTCTATGAATAGACTTCTCTCAAATAGTGATACATCTTTGTGGGAACCTGGATGGATCGAATATTAGAGCTATCAGCTTTCCCCATGATCCACTATTGGAGTTCATCCATCCTTGGTACACACAACCTCCTTGATACCTCAATAAACCACCTCCTCCTTGTTTAAAAGCCATCAGTTTTTTGTTATGAACAGTTGTCTTTTAATTCAATAATAATAGGATCTTTGTCTTGTTTCTCTTTCACTTCACACACTAATGAATATTAATGCCTATTCCTCACCATTACTCCAACTTCATTGGAATCCAACAAGCAGACTCCTAACTGTGCAAGTCCGTGCACATCCTTGGATAATACTTTCCTTTCTTCCTCAACATGGCGGTACTAGAAAATCTGCTCAAAGGATCAACAACAAAATTAGCCTTATATGGGTGATGTAGAATAATTATGGAATAGTCATTGAGTAACTCTAACAATCTCCTCTGTTTGAGATTAAGCGCTTTCTGACGAATACATACTGAAGACTCTTGTTATCGGTAAACACATCCGTATGAACACCATAAAGGTAGAGACACCATATTTTAAAAGCGAACACTACAAGATCCAACTCTAAATCATGGGTTGGGTAATTCTTCTTGTGAACCTTAAGTTGTCTGGATGCATAAGTTATAACCTTGCCATTCTGCATTGATACACAAATCATTCCAACTCGGGACGCATCACAATATATCACAAAACATTGTATACCTTCAGGTAAGGTTAATACTGGGGCAGTAGTCAACCTAGTTTTCAATTCGTAAAAGTTTTTCTCATAAGCTTTAGACATTGAAACTTCACATATTTTCCGAGTCAACGAGGATGAAATAAATGAGAACCCCTTGATGAACCTTCTATAATATCCATCCAACCCCAAGAAACTCTTAATATCTAGTAGATATGTGGGTCTAGGCAATTCTAGAACCTAACCAATTATAGTGATCATCAATCAACAAAACTATTGAACATAAATCTTATTTAGTTGTAGCATTAAGAATGCAGGGATTTGACTTGGGGTGTGAAATAGACTGGTGGAGCACAGTTTTGGACAGACAATGTTGGATTAATGTATGAATTGATAAATTTTCTAACTATCACTAAAAAAGAAACCTCAAATTGCCAACATATTTTACTAACAACTTGAGTTGGCTAGTATTATACTAACAAATTACCAACATATCTCTAACCGAATAATATTTCAAAACTTGAAAATGAAATTCTAACATATTACCAACATAAACTAACTAAGTATTTTAGTTTGTAAATACGGTGGTAAAAATGGCACCAAATTTAGCAACCTTCTATCAATTGATTACCAATAGAAATATTACTAACGCATACCTTTTATTAGTAATATTACAAACGAAGTATATATCGGTTGGTAAATATGACAAAAAATTATTTATAAAATTTATTAACATGTTACCAATGAAATACTAACCAAACATTTACCAACAACAAGATTGTATTGCTAAATTTACCAACCAAATATAAATGTGTTGATAAATTAGTAACGAAATGTAATTTGTTCGTAAACTTGCCAACCAATATCAAATTAGTTGGAAATTATACCGACGAATAAAGATTGTAGTTAGTAAATTACTAATATAATTAAAATAGTTGGTAATAGATCAACGGATCACTAATCCATTGGTAAAATTTACCAACATATTAATTATTAGTTTGTAAAATTACATATGAATGTTTAGTTGAATAGTAACTATTACAAAGTCTAATAAAATTTATTGGTAAACTATTAATTAATAACTTATATTTTAATAGTTGGTATATTTTCCAATTGAAGTTAAATTCTTGATAAATCATCGTCTAGTTTTGAGACTTTCATGTTTAGTTTGTGTCATTAGGCGTTTTAACGTTTAAATTTTAACCAAAAATTGACTTTGTACAATATTTTTGGTAAACGTGCTTAGATTAGAACTCCGTTAGTGGTATTAGCTTTGAAAGGTCATTTTTTTATCTAACGGGAAGGTTGGTTCTTGTTTTGAGGCTTTCATTTTTTGTTTGTGTCGTTAGGTGTTTTAAATTTTATGTTTAAAACAAAATTTGACTTTGGTTAATATTTTTGTGAACGTGCTCAAATAGCGTAATTAACTCCAAAGGTCATTTATTTTATCTAGTAGGATGGTTGGTTTGTGTTTTGAGGTTTTCATTTTTACTATGTGCCGTTAGATGTTTTAACATTTAAATTTTGGCAAAAATTTAACTTTGGTAATTTGATAACCTGCCAAGATAAGAAATTTATTAGTGCAGTTAGATGCGAAAAGTCGTTGTTGATGTAATAAGATAGAGGATTCGGTGTTTGAGACTTCCGTTTTTAGTTTTTGTTGTTAGGCATTTTAGCTTTTATGTTTTGGCCAAAATTTCACTTTAGTCAATATTTTTGGTAATCGTTCTCGAACTGAAATTTTGTCACCGCAATTAGCCATATAAGTTTAGCTTTGACCTCATAGGATGATTGGTTTGGAATTTGCGACTTTTATTTTCAGTTTGTGTCGTTAAGCGTTTTAACTTTTAACTTTTGTCTAAAATTTAAATTAGGCCATTTTTTTGGGAAACATGCTCAAATTTGAATTTTGTCAGCGCGGTTAGCTATGGAAGGTCATTTTTCGCTTTATATGATTGGTTTGGATTTTGCGGTTTTCATATTTAGTTTGTACTGTTAGGCGATTTACCTTTTAACTTTTGGAAAAAAATTTATTTTGTTTGGTATTTTTTGTAAACATTCTCTGATGAAAATTCTGTCAGCTCGATTAGCTTCGAAAAGTCATTTTTATATCTCAAAAGATGATTGTTTCAGGTTTTGAGGCTTCAATGTTCAGTTTGTGTTGTTAGTTTTTTTTTTATTTTTAAGTTTGGCCAAAATTTAGTTTTTTTAATATTATTTGTAAACGTTCTCAAATAAATTTTTTTGATATAATGATATGTGTCATATTGAGATTAGTTTAACTTGTTATCATAGATTTTGCATTGTTTCTTTCAAGTATGATTTATAAATTGATTAATATTTTTGGATTTGTATTCGTGTTGTTAGATTTTTCAATGCAATAAATTAATAAATATTTTACTATTGAATAATCATTCAGTTAATAATATTTTGAACATATTGTCAGTCAGTTACATTAAACTTGAATGATATATTACGAATAAGCTAACAATCAATTAGTAAATTTATTAGAAAAATAAATAATCATAGTAACATAGTTAAAATTTATTAGAAACAAGGGTTGTGGTGTAGGGGTAAGTACTCCTGCATCCTTAACCAAGAGGTCTCAGGTTCGATTCATGTTGAATACATACTCATCTTTGTTAGGGAGTATTTTACCACACAATGTGGGACTTCCCAGCGTGAATTCAGATTTAGTTCGGCTCCAATGTGAGTACCGAACAACGGATGTAAAACTAAAGAGGAAATTAAAAAAAGTATTTAAAATTTATTGGCAAATTACCAACACAAATTTTTTGTTACTAAAATTACTAACCAATTACCAATGTATGAATCAAAAAATGAAGAAAAAAATTTACTAACTCCATTTCACTTCATTAGTAAAGGTACAAGATATACTAACCAAAAATTAGTTGGTAAATTTACCGGATATTTCAAGGCCATATTTTAAAATTTTGTAACAACATCTTTCGCTTTAACGACCAAGTTCTCTTTGGAACTAATTATTCATGTTATGCTATATTATATGTACTCTATAATAACATTTCTCTATAGCAATCAAAATTTTTCTATAAAAAGGATAATATATTAGAGATGTTTGAGTATATATGAAAATAAAAAAAAGGTTACACTGCAATGATGAATACACTATGAAATCGACATAAAAAACTTATCCTTTGCCCAAGATTTCCATTTCTTTTTAGCCTAAATAAAGTTGGCACACACTAATATGGCCGTAGAAGATTATTCTTTTCTATGAATATCAATGAGCACACAAATACAATGACAGTTGTATAGTACGACGGATAAGCAAATAAAACTAGGTGGTTTTATGAAATAATAGAAACAACTACTATCTGTGATATTCTCCGGGTTTCTTGTTGGGAAGACGACACAATATTCACATTGACTTTACCAACAACAATCTTTTCTCTGCATTTGATCTCCTCTGAGATAAGATAAGCTTTGTTTGTCAACTGTCTGACATTGTTGACGTGAAATGCTCCGATATTCTTTCAGGTGTTCATGAACAGTCTCATCAATAAGAGATCGAAACATGTTTGCCTAAAGTAGAATCTCATCTATTTTACTTCTTTTAATGTAGAACAAATAGGGGTAGGTGGTTTTGAAAGTCTAATTTTTGTTTATATAAGACAAAATAACCGAAAATTGATATTGGTACAACTATTATAAATTAGCAGGTTCATCCGAACAATGGACAAATAAAAAGATGATGGTGCCAATCAATAACAGTCTTGACATGTCTAGTGGTGACTTGAGAGTGTGCGAGAACTGGTCTTTGACAGCCGCAGATAGGCAGTCATGTAATGTTAGAGCGCTGCTCTGTTAAGCCAGCCAATGAGGGGCGAGTTACCCTATCATCTCCCACTGCCATGTCAATGTACTATCATTATTTATTAGTGTTGGAATAATAATACTTCATACTATACCAAGAACCGCTTATTATGATAAATCCAACCCAACGCACTATTTGTGTCAAGGGCTGAAGATTTGGTTTGTCCCAATCATCTTATTACTCCCACTTGGGTTACAAGCTCACGCTACTAAGCTTAGCAATATATAATTTCAGGTCAAGTTCTTATAAAATGTATATATTTGTCTTCTTCATCGATGTGGGACAAGACATTTAGTGCCTAAGTAAATCTTGTAAAATACAACGTTGGATGAGTTTTAATTTTACTATCGTCGATCATTTAATTGGAGGCCACAAGTCCAATCTGGTATTTAAAAAAACTTTTCTGGTCTCTTAAAACCGATCATTTGGGCTGTTAGTGAAGAGTGACATGAATGTGCGATTTTGATTGCGGCTACATAATAAATATGTCTAGCTATTAACGAATGAAATGGATGACCCATTTCATATAGTTTCAATTGCATATTTGAGCTTTCCCCCCTCATATTTATTAAATATTTTATTTTTTTGCATTTCGTTTTGAGAATTGGTGAAGATGAATCAATGGTCTACATTCCCTAATTGCAAATTATACATATAATGTTTTAGCATATGTGACGATATGCCTAGCATGCAATTACTCTTTCCATATGTGCTCATCTCCATATAATGGTATTTACATTCCAATGCTAGAATCTAGCATGTGTCAAAACTCTCAAATACTAATTGACAGTGTTCCAATGGAGAGTTAGATGAGGAGATACGACAAAAAATCTTGACGCCTTATAAAAAAAGATGTAATTGATGCTATTTCAGATTTTGTTTTTCATTACAGGGAAAATGTATTGTATTGCAAAGGGTTTTAGGCATATATCTTGTTTTTCTATGCTTAACCAAATAGTATCTTCAAATTCCATCCTAGATATTCTTAATAACGGCTAGCATCTAAGAATCGTCTTACCCATAGGACTCTTTTTATTTTGCTTTTATATAAATTATACTTATCCGTTTCATTCTATCTTTAGAAATGTAATTATGTAGATATATCTAAGTTTTTGTTTTTTTCTCAGTCTAGTATATAAGGGCCAACACAATATTCAATACAGATCAATTCATCTGCGTCCAATTCTTCTCTCTATTTGTGATATTCAGAGCTTTATTGCTTTAACAAGCTTGATCTTTTTTCTCTCCCAGGCCACACGCCTCATGAAAAAAGGCCCCAACACAGTCTCATCAATGACGAGTGTTGGGTATGTAGGAAGAATTGATGGATAATAGAGGGAAAGAGAGGAACTTGAAGAATTGGGAACTTGAAAAGTCATCTTATGCTTTAATGAAAAGGCATTTGTCCCTCATCGGTGGTGGAAAGAAAAATAGGAGAGTTTAAATATAGAAACACTCCTATTAATTCCAAATCAAACATCTGATAGTAGATGGATATAATTTCCTTAAGGAGACACTGTGTGTTCAGTGGACTTGATCTTTTTCTGTTCAAATTTTTTCAGATTCTTGTACATTACAAATTTTAATTTTTCTTAATCTATTTTTGTTCATCTCTCATACTGATTCAGTAAACTTTGGTTAATTCGTCTTTTTGCAAAGTTTTTTCATAATCAGTAATTCTGTTTTTCAAACACATATTGGTAATAATCTTAAAGAAAATTAAACAATTAATATTAACCTGTGTTTCTAGTGGAGACAAAAATCTTCGTGATTTTATACTCCTTGAGGTCTGCAATTATATGTTATTACTTACTAAGACTGTATCGATTTCTGTTTATCATAAATGGAAAACAAAGGTGTTATAGTGGCTATTGCTGCACCAACCAGAACTGTTATACCACAAGTAGAGAAATCGGGTAAAATTCACTGGTTTGAATTTCAAAGGATAGCAGCAACGGGTATTTTTTTCTGGCTTACCACTCTTGGTCTACAAAAATTTACCAGTGAAGAAACTCCAGTGTATGATGCTGATATGTCAAACAGAGAAAACTCATGGTTATTGAAGCATGGAAACAGGCAGACTTCATATGTAAAGGCTACATTTGAGTGCTTTAGAGGATGACTTATATAATGTCTATAGTGCAATAACAAATTCAAAAGAGTTGTGAATGCACATAAGAAGAAATATAATACAGAATATGCATGCTTGAAAAAGTTTGTGGTCGCAAAGTTTAGACTATAAAATGGTAGATAGTAAAACTGTTGGATCACAAGTGCAGGAACTTCAACTTATTCTCCATGATCTGATTGCTGAAGATATGGTAGTAAATGAAGCTTTTCAAGTGGCTGCAATGATCGAGAAGTTGTATCCTTCGTGGAACGACTTCAAGAATTATCAAAAGCACAAGCGTAAAGGAATGAAGCTTGAAGATCTTGTGATTCGGCTCAATATTGAGGAAGATAACAAAACTGCTGAAAATATGTCTTGTAAGAGTTCAACAATCATTGGAGTTAATACTTTTGAAGAAGTTCCTACCAAACACAAAAAGAGAGAGAAGTCCAACGGGCAGAAGTCAGAACATGCCAAGAAGAAATTCAAAGGCAACTGTTACAATTGTGGTAAGGCTGGTCATAGGTCTCCCGGTTGTCGTTCTCCAAGAAAGGACAAAGACAAAAGCAAAGGCAAAAGTCAAGCAAACACCGTGGAAGGGATGAAAGATACAGATGACTTGTGTGCGATGATCTCGGACTGTAACTTACTTGGAAATCCCAAGGAGTGGTTTCTCGACCCAGTTGCCACTCGACATATTTTCTCTGTTAAAAGAATCCTTTGCAACGTACACTCATGATGAGTAAGATGAAGAATTGTTCATGGGAAACACAACAACAATAAGGATTGCAGGAAGTGGGAAGTAATATTGAAAATGACATCTGGCAAGGTGTTGACTAACAATGTTCTGCATGTCCCTACTATTAAGAAGAATTTAATTTTTGCTGCACTACTCGTTAAGAATGGGTTTAAGTGTGTCCTAGTTAGTGATAAAGATGTAATAAGTAAGAATGACATGTTCATAGAAAAGGGCTACCTCAATGAGGGTCTTTTCAAACTGAATGTAATGGTTGTCGACAGTATTAATAAAAATTCTGCTTCTATTTACTTATTGGAGTCAAATCATTCATGGCATGCTCATCTAGGACATGTAAATTACAAAGCCTTGCGGAAATTGGTTACTTTAGAAGTATTGTCTGATTTTAAATGTGACAAACCAAAATGCGAAATTTGTGTGGAAAGTATATTTGTTAAACATCCTTATAAGTCTGTTGAATGAAATTCCAAAACTTTAGACTTAATTCACACAGATATATGTGATATGAAGTTGACACCATCTCGTGGTGGAACGAAATATTTTATAACTTTTATTGACGACTGCATTCGATTTTGTTATATATATAGTCTTAGTAGTAAGGATGAAGCAATTGATGCATTTAAGCAATACAAAAATGAAATGGAGAGACAATTGAATCTAAAGATAAAAATGATTTGGAGTTATAGGGGTTGAGAATATGAATCTTTTTTTTCCAGAGATATATTTAGAATATGGTATTATTCATCAAACTACTGCACCCTATACACCACAGTCAAACAGTTTGGTGGAACGGATGAACAGAACAATAAAGGAAATGATGAATGCCTTGATGATCAATTCTTGTTCACCGCGAAACCTTTGGGGGAAAGTCATCCTTACGACTAATAAGATACTCAATAGGGAGCCCCATCAAAAAACACAATCAAATCCATATGAGTTGTGAAAAGGAAGGAAATCCAACTTGAAATATTTCAAAGTGTCGGGGCATTTGAAAAGGTAGAGGTTGTTTTACCGAAGAGGGTTAAAATTGGACCCAAAACAATAGACTATGTATTTATTGGATATTTTGTGAACAGTAAAATCTGTCGGTTTTTGGTTAACAAATCTGATAATCCTGAGATTCATGTTAATATGATAATTGATTCGGATAACGTACAGTTTATTGAAGACAATTATCCGTATAAAACTTAATGTGAGTCGACAAGTGAAAGACCTAAACGACCACGAGAAGAATCAACGGAAAATACACTAACTACTGAGGATCCTAGGCATAGTACTTTCCAAGGGAAACCTGCTTCTTTCGAACCTGATTTTGTGGCACTATTGCTTAAAAATGAGCCTCAAACATTTAAAGAAATTATGTCTTTGTCTGAGTTAACTTATTGGAAAGAAGCAGTCAATAGTGAGATCGAATAAATTTTACGTAATTACACTTGGAAATTGGTTGATCTTCCTCTCGGAAATAAACCTTTAGGATCAAAGTGAATCTTTAAAAGGAAAATGAAACCTGATGGGATATAAAGCTAGACTGGTAGTCAAAAGACAAAGGAAGGTCTGGACTACTTTGACACATACTCTCCAGTAACTAGGATAATGTACCACCTCATAGCCAAAATAGATCAAAAATTAGTTTTTTAGAAAAATCTGCAGGTGCTACCAACGGTGGCATCAACGGAGTGTAGCCTGAACCACGGTCCGTCCTAGACAACCGTCGATGGGATCAGAAACTCCCAAAATTTCATCCTAGAAAAGTTTATTAAGTCTTGGACAACGGACGGACTTACGATTCGTAGGTCCAACGAAGGTCTATAGTTCGTGACCGTCGATCAATACTCCCTTCAACCACTCTCTGACAAGAGCTATGGATGAACAACATGGTTTGTAGGTGGACCTACGGTCCGTAGGTGGAAAATTTGCAGCCAGTTAAAGGAAAATGCAGTTGGGTCAAATTAAAATGATCATAACTCTTATCACAAAATCAATTAGGTCTCCAATGACCTACCCACAGATAAATAATTTAATTATCTTTCCATAGCCACCAACCTTGCTAAAATCAGACCTCCGAGTAAAAAGTTATGTCCATTTTAGTAAAGGCCTGTCGAACAGGCCTCCACGACGGTCCCAACGACGGGGCGTCAAGCTCACGACGGAACGTCAGTCCTGGCCGTCGTGAGGCCCGATAGCAACCTTTCCAGGGGTATTTTTGACCTTTCTCACTCTGTTTAAACCCTTATTTACGTCATTTTGACCCTAATTCATCAGATTTTAGTTAGTTTAAGCTTAGAAACATAATTAAAACATATTCAAGTCAAATCATTAAATCAAAACTTAGAAAATTAGAAGCAAGAGAGGAGAAAAAAGCTCAAGAACGCCACAACCTCCATCAGTTCCAGCCCCAAAACTTAAAGTATTTTTCCTTGAATTTCATCACCAGGTATGTGTGATTTCACTAGTGGGTTCCTTTCACCCATTAGGTCCCTAGTTTTCAGTCAGATTCTTGATTCTCTTATCATGATTAAACCTAGGGTTTCCAGAACTTTGATATATAACTTCATGAATTTATTAAATATATGTTCCAAATGAGATTGTCATGTTATTATTCCGATTATCGCACGAATTTCAGAACCCTAGCTTTGTATTTCTTTTGTTCTTGAATTACACATGCTAGGTCATATATTTCAGACACTTCAGATATACATTTCTCAGTTATAAATGCATAACTACCAGATTAATTGTTGCATTCTCAGTTTGCATGTTCAGTTTTGAGCTATCCAGTATTTACAGAAATTCAGACATAATCAGTTAATTAACAGAATCATTGGGAGTAGCATAATACCGAGTTGGACTAGTGTTTAGCGTACCCTATAGTCCCAGAACTACTAGCCAAGAAGGTTGTAAGTCCCCTTTGTGGGCAATTAGTGTAGTGATCACGCCAGCATGCCTTTATACCTTTGGCAGGGTATATTGGGTCCTCTCGATGGGGCGTATACATCGGACTCCACATTTAGCTCATGTGGTTTTATTATCGGTTATTAGTAGCTCCCACAGATCATTCAGACTCTCTGCATTTACCATTTATCAGAATATTCAATATTCAATTTCAGCATGTTATAAATTGGTCATTGCAACCAGTTAGCTCAGAATTCAGTTTATCATGTCAGATTATTATACTTGCTATTATGCTTGTTCAGTTATGTTTTATTTCAGCTTTACTCTATCCTGCATGCTCAGTACCTTTCAAGTACTGACGCATACGTGCGCTACATCTTCTCGTGATGTAGGTTCATGTTCTCAGCATCCAGATCACACATAGATCGATTTCCCGATCTCCAGTTCAGTAGATTCAGTGGTGAGGCCTCATTTTCCGAGGACAACAGTCATGAGTTTCATTTCAGTCTTTAGTCATTTAGTTTTAGTTTTTGCTAAATTTAGTTGAGGCTAGTCCCAATATTTCTAGTCTAGTTTAGAGGCTATTTTCAGACATAGTTAGATTCAGCTTAGTATTGAGTTAATATTTCTTTTGTATTAAACTCATTGTTTTCAAATATCTCAGTTATAGATTATGGGTATTCCCCATCTTTTCATTTTAAGTATGATTTAGCTTCCGCAAAAGTTTATTATCTTTAGTATGCTCATGATCATGCCAACTGGGTTAGCTTGGGATCACTTGTGGTCCTAGGTTCCGTGTCCCTTCTCGGGGATAGCTCGGGGCGTGACAAAACTTGGTATCAAAGCACTAGGTTCAAGAGTCCTAGGATGTCTGAAAAAGCCGCACTAAGTAGAGTCCATTTCATGGGTGTGAAGTGCACCACATCTAATGAGAGGGAGGCTATGAAGTGTTTTAGGAAAAACTTCACCTTCTTGTTACTCTTATCGTGCGTAAGGTAAGATCTAATTCCATTCTAACTCGACTTTAAGCGCTTACAATCATACCTTCTCGTAGAGCTTAAGGCATGGAATGCTAATGCACGTAATGATAACACTGTTCTTCTAATACCAGATAAGGAATTTCAAATGCAGAGTTTCAGCCAATTCAGCTTTTGTCTCAGAGTATGAGCAACCAGAACAATCAACAAGTTCGAGTTCCTACTAATAGAAATGATCGATTAGTGGCAGCCAAAGTTTGTAATTTCGTTAGGATGAATCCTCCTAAGTTTTCAGGGTCACAAGTTGGTAAGGACCCACAGAAGTTCATTGACAAGGTCAAGAAAATATTTGATGTGATGTCAATAACTGGTAGTTATATGTGAGATTGGCATCCTACCAACTCAAGGATGTGACTCACATATGGTTCACTCATACAACGGAGATGACTTTGTATTTTGTAACTTAGTGTAGCAGTCCGATTCAGTGTTTGTCCAGAAACTCTCTCAGAACCTTTCTCAGTCTCTACTCTAGTCGGTGACCTAGTTATAGCTAGACGGGTATACAGAAATTGCCCTGTCATAGTCTGTCAGAAAGTCACCTCAGCAGATCTAGTAGAGTTATAAATGGTAGACTTCGATGTCATTCTAGGCATGGATTGGTTACACTCATGTTATGCCTCAGTCGATTGTAGAACTAGGATTGTTCGTTTTCTGTTTGCAGATGAACCAATCTTAGAATGGAAGGGTAGTAGCCTAACGCCTATGGGTCGATTTATTTCTTACCTTAAGGCTAGAAAGATGATATCTAAGGGTTATCTCTATCATCTAGTTTAGGCTAAGGATTCTAGCCTTGAAACCCCATCTTTTGAGTCAGTTCCAGTAGTCTGTGAATTTCCATAAGTATTTCCAAAAGATCTTCCCGGGGTTCCTCCCGAAAGGGAAATCGACTTTGGAATTGATCTCCTTCCAGATACCAAGCCTATTTCTATTCCTCCTTACAGAATGGCTCCGGTAGAGTTTAAGGAATTGAAAGAGCAGTTGAAAGATCTTCTAGATAAGGGTTTCATCAGACCTATTTCACCATGGGGTGCACTAGTATTGTTCGTAAAGAACAAAGATGGTTCTCTCAGAATGTGCATTGACTATAGAAAGTTGAACAAGGTCACAATCAAGAATAAGTATCCCATCCCCAGGATTGATAACTTCTTTGACCAACTTCAGGGTGCTACATTTCTCAAAGATAGACCTCAGATCGGGTTATCATCAGCTCAGAGTAAGAGATAGTTACATTCCAAAAACAGCCTCAGAACTCGGTATGGTCATTATGAATTTGTAGTTATATCGTTTGGACTAACCAATGCTCCTGCAACTTTCATGGATTTGATGAACAGAGTGTTCAAACAGTACTTAGATTTGTTCGTTATCGTCTTCGTTGATGATATCCTCATTTACTCTAGGAGTGAGGAAGAACATGCAAGTCATTTGAGAGTTGTTCTGCAGACTCTCAAAGATCGCCAGTTATTCTCTAAGTTTAGTAAATGTGAGTTTTGGTTGCAATCCGTTGCTTTCCTTGGTCACATTGTATCTAGCGAAGGGTCCGCGTAGATTCACAAAAGATAGAAGTAGTGAAACAATGACCCAGACCTACCTCTTCTACAGATATCAGAAGTTTCTTAGGTCTAGCAGGTTATAACAGAAGGTTCGTGGAATGATTTTCATCAATAGACTCACCATTGACTAGGTTGACTCAGAAGATGGTCAGGTTCAACGGTCAGATGATTATGAGAAAAGCTTTAATGAATTGAAAACTAGATTGACTACAGCTCCGATCTTGACCCTACCAGAGGGTTCAGATGGTTATGTGATCTATTGCGATGCCTCCAGAGTTGGCCTTTGTTGTGTGTTGATGCAAAGAGATAAGGTTATATCTTATGCCTCTAGAGAGCTTAAGGTGCATGAGAAGAACTATCCAACTCATGACCTTGAGCTTGCAGCAATGGTATTTGCACTCAAGATATGGAGATTCTACTTGTATGGTGTTCATGTAGATGTGTTCATCGATCATAAGAGCCTTCAGTATGTGTTCACCCATAAATAGTTGAATCTTCTCCAGAGAAGATGACTTGAGTTCCTTAAGGATTATGATATGAGTGTGCATTATCATCCTGGAAAGGTGAATGTAGTGGTCGATGCTCTTAGTAGATTATCTATGGGTAGTGTAGCCCATGTTGAGGAAAAAAAGAAAGGAGCTAGTGAAGGATGTTCACAGGCTTGCTCGGTTGGGAGTTCGCCTTATGAGCATATCATACAGCGGTGTAATAGTTCTGAATGGCGCAGAGTCGTCTTGGGTAGTGGAGGTTAAGGAAAAGCAAGAGAGTGATCGGATCTTGCTTGAACTAAAGGGAGCAGTCCACAATCAGAGAGTGGAGGTTTTCTCCCAAGGGGGAGATGGTGTACTTCGCTACCAAGGTAGATTGTGTGTTCCTGATGTGGGAGAGTTGAGGCAGCATATTCTTGCAGAAACTAATAACTCTAGGTATTCTATTCATCCAGGTGCCACTAAGATGTACCGCGATCTGCGGGAAGTCTGCTGGTGGAATGGCATGAAGAAGGATATAGCAGACTTTGTGAGTAAGTGCCCCAATTGGCAGCAAGTCAAGGTAGAACATCAGAAACCAGGAGGTATGACTCAAGAGATCAATATTCCTACTTGGAAGTGGATGTCATCAATATGAATTTTATCATAGGTTTACCTCATACTCGCAGACAGCATGACTCAATTTGGGTGATAGTTGATAGGATGACTAAGTCTTCTCGCTTTTCGGTGGTCTAGACTACATATTCGGCAGAGGACTATGCCAAGCTTTACCTTACTGGAATTGTGAGGTTGCATGGGGTTCCTTTGTTTATCATCTCAGATAGAGGTCCTCAGTTTACCTCTTATTTCTGGAAGTCATTTCAAAAAGGTCTTGGTACTCAAGTTAACCTTAGTACAATATTTCATCCACAGACGGATGGGCAGACAGAGCGTACCATTCAGACCTTAGAGGATATGTTGAGAGCTTGTGTGATCGATTTTAAAGGTAGTTGGGATGATCACCTTCCTCTTATTGAGTTTGCCTACAATAATATCTACCATTCCAGCATTCAGATGGCCCCTTATGAGGCTTTATATGGGCGTAGATGTAAATCTCATGTTGGTTGGTTTGAAGTAGGTGAAGAAGCTTTGGTAGGGCCAGATTCAGTCCTTTATGATATGGAGAAACTGCAACTCATTAGAGATAGACTTAAGACAGCCCAAAGTCGTCAGAAATCTTATGCAGATGTAAGGAGAAGGGAACTAGAGTTCCAAGTTGGTGATTGGGTTTTTCTAAAAGTCTCACCTATGAAAGGGGTGATGAGATTTGGAAAGAAAGGGAAGCTCAGTCCTAGATATGTAGGACCTTACAAGATCTTGAAAAGGATTGGCAAGGTGGCATATGAGTTAGAGTTGCCAGCAAAATTAGCAACAGTGCATCCGGTCTTCCACATCTCACTCTTGAAGAAGTGCGTGGGTGACCCAGCCTCTATTGTGCCATTCAAGAGTGTGGCGGTGAATGATAGTCTTTCTTATGAGGATGTACCAGTTGAGATTCTTGACCGTCAGGTTAGAAGGTTGAGAAACAAAGAAGTCACTTCAGTCAAGGTTTTGTGGAGGAGTCAGTCCATAGAGGGAGCTACTTGGAAAGCAGAAGCAACCATGAAAGCCAAGTATCCTTACCTCTTTTCTTTCGATTCCACTCCAGCTTGAGGTAATAGTTCCTCTTCAGTTTTACAGTCATTCATGCGTAAATTCAATTTTAGAATCATGTTCCCTTAGTTTGTACTTTCATTTTTAGCGTAATTTCATATACTCAGAACTCAATTCAATCAGAACTCAGTTCTCAGTGTTTATTAGTGGGGTTTTCATCTCTCTCCCTCTATTTCATCTAGTTTAGTCTTCATTCGAGGACGAATTTTCCCAAGGGGGAGATAATGTAACACCCCGTAGCCAAAACAGACCAAAAATTAGTTTTTTCAGAAAAATCTGCAGGTGCTACCAACGGTGGTATCAACGGACTGCAGCCTGAACCACGGTCCGTCCTGCACAACCATCGATGGGATCAGAAACTCCCAAAAATATCAGCCTAGAAATATTGGTTAAGTCTTGGACGACGGACGGACATACGGTCCGTAGGTCAAACGAAGGTCCGTAGTCCAGGACCGTCGATCAAGACTCCCTTTAACCACTCTATGACAAGAGCTATGGATGACCACCATGGTTCATAGGTGGACCTACGGTCCGTAGGTGGAAGATTTACAGCCAGTTAAAGGGAAATGCAGTTGTTTCAACTTAAAATGATCATAACTCTTAGCACAAAATGAATTAGGTCTCCCATGACCTACCCACAGATAAATAATTTAATTATATTTCCATATATACCGACCTTGATAAAATAAGACCTCCGAGTAAAAATTTATGCCCATTTTAGTAAAGGCCTGTCGAACAGGAACTCACGACGGACCCAACGACGGGGCATCGCGCGCACAACGGACCATCAGTCCTGGCCGTCGTGAGGCCCGACAGCAACCTTCCCAGGGGTCTTTTTGACCTTTCTCACTCTGTTTAAACCCTAAGTTACGTCGTTTTGACCCTAATTCATAAGATTTTAGTCAGTGTAAGCCTAGAAACATAATTAAAACATATTCAAGTCAAATCATTAAATCAAAACATAGAAAATTAGAAGCAAGAGAGGAGAAAAAAAGCTCAAGAACCCTAGTTCAAGAATGCCACAAGCTCAAGCAGTTCCAGCCCCGAAACTTAAGTATTTTTTCGTGGATTTCATCACCAGGTATGTGGGATTTCACTAGTGGGTTCCTTTCACCCATTAGGTCCCTAGTTTTCAGTCAAATTCTTGATTCTCTTATCATGATTAAACCTAGGGTTTCTAGAACTTTGATATAACTTCATGAATTTATTAAATATATGTTCCAAATCAGATTATCATGTTATTACTCAAATTATCGCATGAATTTCAGGACCCTAGCTTTGTATTTCTTTAGTTCTTGAATTACACATGCTAGGTCATATATTTCAGAAACTTCAGATATACATGCCTCAGTTATAAATGCATAAGTACCAGATTAATTGTTGCATTCTCAGTTTGCATGTTCAGTTTCGAGCTATCCAGTATTTACAAAAATTCAGACATAATCAATGAATTTACAGAATTCATTGGGAGTGGCATAATACCGAGTTGGACTAGTGTTTAGCGTACCCAATAGTCCCAGAACTACTAGCCAAGTAGGTTGTAAGTCCCCTCTGTGGGCAATCAGTGTAGTGATCACGCCAGCATGCCTTTATACCTTTGGTAGGGTATATTGGGTCCTCTCGGTGGGGCGTATACATCAGACTCAACATTTAGCTCATGTGGTTTTATTATTGGTTATTAGTAGCTCCCACAGATCATTCAGACTCTCTGCATTGACCATTTATCACTATATTCAGTATTCAGTTTCAGCATGTTATAAATTGTTCATTGCATCCAGTTAGCTCAGAATTCAGTTATCATGTCAGATTATTATACTTGCTATTATGCTTGTTCAGTTATGTTTTTTTCAACTTTACTCTATCCTACATGCTCAGTACCTTTCAAGTACTGATGCATACGTGCGCTACATCTTCTCGTGATGTAGGTTCAGGTTCTCAACATCCATATCACGCATAGATCGATTTCTCGATCTCCAGTTCAGGAGATTCACTGGTGAGGCCTCATTCTCCAAGGACAACAGTCATGAGTTTCATTTCAGTCTTTAGTCATTTAGTTTCAATTTTTGCTAGACTTAGCTGGGGCTTGTCTCAGTATTTCTAGTCTAGCATAGAGGCTATTTTCAGACATAGTTAGATTCAGCTTAGTATTGAGTTAATATTTCTTTTGTATTAAACTCATTGTTTTCAAATATCTCATTTATAGAATATGGGTATTCCCCATCTTTTCATTTGAAGTATGATTTAGCTTCCGCAACAATTTATTATCTTTAGTATGCTCATGACCATGCCAACAGGGTTAGCTAAAGATCACTTGTGTCCTCTGTTCCATGTCCCGTCTCGGAGGTAGCTCAGGGCATGACAAAACTTGGTATCAAAGCACTAGGTTCAAGAGTCCTAGGATGTCTGAAAAAGCCGCACTAAGTAGAGTCCTTTTCATGGGTGTGAAGTGCACCACATCTAATGATATGGAGGCTATGAAGTGTTTTAGGGAAAACTTCACCTTCTTGTTACTCTTATCGTGTGTAAGGTATGATCTAATTCCATTCTAACTCGACGTTGAGCGCTTAAGATCATGCCTTCCCGTAGAGCTTAGGCATGGAATGCTAATGCACGTAATGACAACACTGTTCCTCTAATACTAGATAAGGAAGTTCAAATGCAGAGTTTCAGAATGCCAATTCAGCTTTTGGCTAAGAGTATGAGCAACCAGAACAATCAACAGGTTTGAGTTGCTACTAGTAGAAATGATCTATTAGTGGGAGCCAATGTTTATGATTTTGTTAGGATGAATCCGCCTAAGTTTTCAGGGTCACAAGTTGGTAAGGACCCACAGAAGTTCATTGATGAGGTTAAGAAAATATTTGATATGATGTCAATAACTGGCAGTTATATGTGAGATTGGCATCCTACCAACTCAAGGATATGACTCTCATATGGTTCACTCATACAACGGACATGACTTTGTCTTTTGTAAATCAATATAGCAGTCCAATTCAGTGTTAGTCCAGAAACCCTCTCAGAACCTTTCTTAGTCTCTACTCCAGTCGGTGACCCAATTATAGCTAGACGGGTATACAAAAATTGCCCTGTCATAGTCTCTCGGAAAGTCACCTCAGCAGATCTAGTAGAGTTAGAAATGGTTGACTTCGATGGCATTTTAGGCATGGATTGGTTACACTCATGTTATGCCTTAGTCGATTGTAGAACTAGGATTGTTCATTTTTTATTTTGCAGACGAACCAATCTTAGAATGGAAAGGTAGTAGCCTAGCGCCTATGGGTCGATTTATTTCTTACATTAACGCCAGAAGATGACATCTAAGGGTTATCTCTATCATCTAGTTCAGGCTAAGGATTCTAGCCTTGAAACCCCAACTTTTGAGTCAGTTTCAGTAGTTTGTGAATTTTTAGAAGTTTTTCCAAAAGATCTTCCCAGGGTTCCTCCCGAAAGGGAAATCGACTTTGGAATTTATCTCCTTCCAGATACCCAGCCTATTTCTATTCCTTTTTACAGAATGGCTCCAGCAGATCTTAAGGAATTGAAAGAGTAGTTGAAAGATCTTCTAGATAAGGGTTTCATCATACCTAGTATTTCACCATAGGGTGCACTAGTTTTGTTCGTAAAGAAGAAAGATGGTTCTCTCAGAATTGATTATAGACAGTTAAACAAGGTCACAATCAAGAATAAGTATCCTATCCCCGGGATTGATGATTGTTTGACCAACTTCAGGGTGCTAGTCATTTCTCAAAGATAGACCTCAGATCGAGTTATCATCAGCTCAGAGTCAGAGATAGTGACATTCCGAAAACAACCTTCAGAACTCGGTATGGTCATTATGAATTTGTAGTTATATCATTTGGACTAGCCAATGCTCCTGCTGCTTTCATGGATTTGATGAACAGAGTGTTCAAACAATACTTAGACTTGTTTATTATCGTCTTTGTTGATGATATCCTCATTTACTCTAGGAGTAAGGAAGAACATGCAAGTCATTTGAGAGTTGTTCTGCAGACTCTTAAAGATCGCCAGTTATTCTCTAAGTTTAGTAAATGTGAGTTTTGGTTGCAATCCGTTGCTTTTCTTGGTCGTATAGTATCTAGCGAAGTGATCCGCGTAGATTCACAAAAGATAGAAGCAGTGAAACAATGACCCAAATCTACCTCTGCTACAGATATTAGAAGTTTCTTAGGTCTAGCAGGTTATTACAGAAAGTTCGTGGAAGGATTTTCATCCATAGCCTCACCATTGACTAGGTTGACTCAGATGATGGTCAAGTTCCAATGGTCAGATGATTGTGAGAAAAGCTTCGCAGAATTGAAAACTAGATTGACTACAACTCCTGTCTTGACTCTACCAGAGGGTTCAGATGGTTATGTGATCTATTGCGATGCATCCAGAGTTGGCCTTGGTTGTGTGTTCATGCAATGAGATAAGGCTATATCTTATGCCTCTAGAAAGCTTAAGGTGCATGAGAAGAACTATCCAACTCATGACCTCGAGCTTGCAGCAGTGGTGTTTGCACTCAAGATAAGGAGACACCACTTGTATGGTGTTCATGTAGATGTGTTCACCGATCATAAGAGCCTTCAGTATATGTTCACCCAGAAAGAGTTGAATCTTCGCCAGAGGAGATGACTTGAGTTCCTTAAGGATTATGTTATGAGTGTGCATTATCAACCTGTTGCATTCTCACTTTTCTTGTTCAATTTCGAGCTATCCAGTATTTACAGAAATTCAGACATAATCAGTTAATTTACATAATTCATTGGGAGTAGCATAATATCGAGTTGGACTAGGGTTTAACGTACCCAATAGTCCCAGAACTACTAGCCAAGTAGGTTGTAAGTCCCCTCTGTGGGCAATTAGTTTAGTGATCACGCTAGCATGCCTTTATACCTTTGGCAGGGTATATTGGGTCCTCTCGATGGGGCATATACATCGGACTCCACATTTAACTCATGTGGTTTTATTATCGGTTATTAGTAGCTCCCACAGATCATTCAGACTCTCTTCATTGACTATTTATCAGTATATTAAGTATTCAGTTTCAGCATGTTATAAATTGGTCATTGCATCCAATTAGCTCAGAATTCAGTTTATCATGTCGGATTATTATACTTGCTATTATGCTTGTTCAGTTATGTTTTATTTCAGCTTTACTCTATCCTACATGCTCAGTACCTTTCAAGTATTGACGTATACGTGCGCTACATCTTCTCGTGATGTAGGTTCAGGTTCTCAGCATCCAGATCACGCATAGATCGATTTCTCGATCTCCAGTTCAGCAGATTCAGTGGTGAGGCCTCATTCTCCGAGGACAACAGTCATGAGTTTCATTTCAGTCTTTAGGCATTTAGTTTCAGTTTTTGCTAGATTTAGTTGGGGCTTGTCCCAGTATTTCTAGTCTAGTTTAGAGGCTATTTTCAGAAATAGTTAGATTCAGCTTAGTATTGAGTTAATATTTCTTTTATATTAAACTCATTATTTTCAAATATCTTTGTTATAGAGTATGGGTATTCCCCATCTTTTCATTTTAAGTATGATTTAGCTTCCGCAAAAATTTATTATCTTTAGTATGCTCATGATCATGCCAGCAGGGTTAGCTTGGGATCACTTGTGGTCCTAGGTTCCGTGCCCGTGTCTCTGGGGTAGCTCGAGGCGTGACAGATAACATCAATTAGGATGTTAATATCACTAGAAGCATTGCACTATCATAAAATCCACCAAATGGATGTAAAGATGGTCTTCTTAAATGGAGAGTTGGATGAAGAAATTTACATGGAACAACCTGAAGGGTTTGTAGTCCCTGGTAAAGAAGAGAAAGTGTGCAGACTTGTGAAGTCACTTTATGGACTCAAGTAAGCACCCAAACAATGGCATGCTAAATTTCACCAAACAATGTTGGCAAATGGATTCAAGATTAACAAATGTGATAAATGTGTTTATATTAAAAATGTTATGAATCATTAAGTCTTTGTTTGTTTGTATGTTGATGACATCTTTATAATGAGTAAAGACATCGACGATATAAATGCTACTAAGCGCATGTTGTCCAGCAAGTTCGATATGAATGACTTAGGAGTTGCTGATTTGATCATAGGGGTCGGGATTATCAAAATTCCCTAGGGACTAGCATTATCTCAATCTCATTATATTGGAAGAGTATTGTATAGTTCAATTACTTGAATTCCAACGTTTTCAAAACTCCAATTGATTTATGCTGTATATTTCTAAAGAATGGAGGTAAAAGTGACTCTCAATTGGAATATGTCAGAGTATTGGGGTGTTTGATGTATATTATAAATTGTACGCGACCATACATAACATATGCTATTAACAAACTGAGTCGGTTCACTAGTAATCCGAATCAAACTCAATGGATGGCAATTAAATGTTTGTTGGGGTATCTGAAATATACACAACACTATGCTTTGCATCAAAATAAATATCATGCTGTGATTGAAGAATATAGTGATACAAATTGGATCACCGGGTCAAATGAAGTAAAATTCACGAGTGGTTATGTGTTCATACTTGGTGGAGGAGCAGTCTCTTTGAAATTATCCAAACAGACATGTATTGCTCGCTCCACAATGGAATCTGAATTCATTACTTTGGATAAGGCTGGTGAAGAAGCTGAATGGCTCCGGAATTTCCTAGAGGATATTCCATTCTGTCCCAAACCTGTTGAACCTATATGTATACATTCCGATAGTCAAGAAGCAATAGGTAGGGTAGGGAGCGCCATGTACAACGGGAAGTCTCATCATATACGAAGGAGACATAACACCATAAGACAACTGCTCTCTAGTGGAATTATGACTATGTAAAGTCAAGCGATAATGTGTCAGATCCACTATCGAAAGGCCTAGTAAGAGAGGCAGTTGAAAGATGATCTAAGGGAATGGTTTTATGGCTTAGGACAAGTCATCATGACGGTAACTCTATCTAACAGACTGGAGATCCCAAAAGCTAGATTCAAGGAGAAAAACAAAGTTGTGGCTGACGTTTTGACATAGTCTATTAACTCAATCCATTCTTATGATGAAGACAATGTTCAGGAACAAGGTTAAGACTTTAAGTCTTGTTAATGAGGTAATAAAGCTTATAGTTTTTAATGATTTTCTAAGTTTGGTAGATTTTTCCAAATAGAGTATCTACGAGATGACATGGTTTGAAATCACCTATGTGAGTGTGAAGTGTAAGCCGCTTCAGAGAGAATTTTATGTCAAAAGTCTATTCCCTATACACTCATGAAACCAATAGGTGTTCATGGTTTAAACCAACACAATCGTAAGAACCATAAACAGTAAAGGGTTAATTGTATGAGATATGGTTGTCTAGGTATACCCCAAAGTTCAACGGTTCAAAGATATCGAATCTATCGATTGACCGATTATATCCGAAATATGTTCACTACAGAAAGTCCAAGGGGAAATCTACTTATCCATATGCAGTTAATCATTGCATGTAAAATACACACTTGTTTGTGCATTCCTACGTTATAATCATTCCCCAACAATGTGGGTATTGTTGGGTATCTATCAAGAATTGATGGGAAATAGAGGGAAAGAGAGAAACTTGAAAAGTTGAGAATTTTAAGAGTTGGGAACTAGAAAAGTCCTCTTATGCTTTAATGAAAAGGAATTTGTCCCTCAACGGTGGTGGAAAGAAAAATAGGACACTTTAAATATAGAAACACTCATATTAATTGTTAAAAGGGTTGGAAAGAGGGACCCCCCTCGCGTCGTCGTCGCTCGACTTCGGCTTCAGCTTTGGAAAATGATCGATCGAGAGATTATTTTTTGGACAAAGTTTGTTTTAATTGTTTATTTAATTAAAATAAATTAAATTAAATGACCAAAACATTTTCAATTAATTGGTTGATAACACAAACAGTTTCAACTTTTTTAGTTGACTAACTCGACCCGACTCAAATCTGCGCGCGTCCCGTTTGATTTAAAAAATTTCCTGGTTTATTTAAATTTCTCACAGTTTGGAAATCATTGTTCTGAAAGGTTGCAACTTTAAGGAACAGTCAGTAACATTTGAAAGGTTTCAAACTTTCATTAATGGTCGTTTGGATTCTGAAAAGGCTACAACCTTTCGGAACCTGTTCCTCTTGCCTATAAATACCATTCACTCTTCAGAATTTTTCCTTACTAATTTTTCTGATTTGTTCTTCTTCTTCCACACAAAAATTACTTTGTGTAAGTTACTACTGTTGTGTGGTTCACTGACACAAGAGTTTTCGGTATCTATACGCTATTGATTGAGATCATTTTACCCTGGGAGGACATATTCTAAATTAAACCTCGGATACTAGAGGGGAATAATTTCCTTAAGGGAACATTGTGAGTTCAGTGGACTTGATCTTTTTTCTATTGAAAATTTTCCAAACTCTAGTACGTTACTGATTTAAGTTTTTCTTAATCAATTTATGTTCATCTCTTGTACTGATTCAGTGAACTTTGGTTACTTCGTGTTTTTGCAATGTTTTGTCAGAATCAGTAATTTTGTTTTTCAAACACAGATTGGAAACAACGAGAACATCTCTGATTCAAATATTGTTGTTGTCCAGTTCAATTCGGTTACTCAACTCCCTATCAGACTTGCTAGTAGGCATAACTTCTCACTGTGGAAGGCTTATGTGTCCATGATTATGTGTGGACACAAACTCTTTGGTAATCTTGATGGAACAATCCCAATCTCTTCCAAAATTGTCTATGAAAACAACCTCAATGCATCCAATCGCGCATATCAAAAGTATGAGAACTCTTATTTATTGTTTGTTAATGAGTTGTGATAGAAATAGGTTTTCCTTCTGCCAATTAGATTGAAGTTACATGACATATAATTCTTTATGGAGTGGGCTTGTCATTTTGACATATGACATGATCCTATTGGCTTCTGTGTTTTACTTGACATGTCATGTCATATCATTTGACACGCCATGTCATTTGACAAATGCCACATGCCACCAAACAGGGCCACTAGGATGAGACTAATTAGGCCTAACAAACCGGACACATCTAATGTAGCTCAAATAAATTAATTTGAACATTAATTAAATACATATTTATTGAATTAAATAATAAACCCAGTCACATAATTAATATTTATTTGGAGTAACAATATAATCTCAGTCATTTTTTAAACTTATATTTAATAAATTTTAAATGATTACACCTTTATCTGAAAAAGTAGTAAACCCAAATATATTAATCCATGATATTTACTTTGAGTAATAATATAATCTTAGTCATTTTATAATCTTATATATAATAATAAATTTTAAATGATTACAACTTTATCTGAAGAAATATATAGAATCCTAAGAATCACAACTGAATGTTTACTAAAAATCTACTATTTCAGGCTGTAAATACAGTCACAATACTTCTTTTATCTTATACATAACTTGGTACTTGGTAGTTTTGGTTTTAGGAGTTGTCTAGATGACTCTGATCTATGATGCGGCAACTAAGTCGTTGCATAAGTTTGTGAACTATGGCAAGAGGAACAAAGAGTGGGTGGCTGAGTTTGTAGATACGTTTTTAGTCATGCTACTGTGAATTTAGTACATCTGAACTCATCTTAAGCAGACTCCCAGTTCCTAGCGAACATACAGTTTTCTGGCTCATCCTGGTCTCATTTGATTGTAATAATTGTAGATTGAGAAGCTATGGGTTAAAGGACTATGTGCAAATACCTATGAAGCATCTTGGCTATCTAAAACATTGGTCTCCAAAGTTTGTTGCAACAGTGTAGTTATCTTTCACTTACAAGTGTTGTGCTAATGGCTTATTGTGATTTTTACAGGTTGAGGATTTCACTGACCAGTCACAAAAATGTTATCGTACTAGAGAATACATTTTATTTTATGGATGGGCTTGTCGAAACATCAATATTAATATATAACGATTCTACTTATTCTTCAAATTTGGTTCCTTAAAAGGAAAAAATATATGAGTTGTTTAAACAAATTAACTATAATGTATGGTTGTTTATACATAACAACTTGTCGCCTCTCCAAATCATACTTTTATTTTCTCACAGTATAAAATACCTGATGATAAACCGAACATGAACTAAAAATTTCTAATTCTATGTGATTTAGAAATGATTCTATTTAACCAATTAAATTAATTTTTTGTATTCAAAATCGAGGTTGTTTTTGTTATAATGTATTGTGCAATTGTATCTGAGTATGTTAGTATATAAATTCTGCCGCAATTGATGAGTTGGTGGAAATTATTGGAGGTAAAGAGAATCAAAACTTATTTTTAGATAAGAAATAACATAAAGTCATAAGAAATAACATAAGGTCGTACATATAAAAACCATATTCAAAATAAATTCTATCCATTCACATAAGGGTATGACACGGTTTCGATGGGAAAGAAACTAGCATAGGATCTCTAGATGAACAAAGTACAACATCACATATGCTAGTGTTGGTGGCTAAGAAAAAGGCGCAGAGAGGCAGAGAAAAGAGATCTTCTAAAGTCTTTTGCTGATTGCGGCAAAAGAGGTACAACAATGGCCTGTTAAATAGGCCTACAACTAACTAAAATTAGCTAAAAATAAGCAACTAAAAGATAGTGGATAAACATGCCCAACAACTCCACCCTATCAACTTGAAAACACAACAAATAACTTAATCCCAAATAACTGAACAACACTACTTTTTTTACTATCTAAAAACTAGGAAAGAAATTAACTATTTTTAAGCACTAATCAACATTGCCCTTTGATTCAAAGCTTGTCACTCCCATCTGTAGTCTGAAGTACTCATGCTTTCCAACTGGAAGTGTTTTGGTTAGAATATCTGCAACTTGCTCATTTGTGCCACAATGCTTCAACATAATACTTCAACTCGCTACCAGATCTCGGATAAAATGGTACTGAATGTGCATATGAGTTGTCCTGTCATTGAAATAGTTTCTTTGTTGTCACAGAAAATCTCGGTTCTAGCAGCTTGCACCATCAATATATCAACAAGCAATCTCTTAAGCCAAACTGCTTGACAAGATGATGCAGTGACAACAATATATTTTGCTTTGGTTGACGACAAGACCACAAGTTCTTGATTCTTTGAACTCCATGATATAACACCTGAACCAAGAGAGAATGCATATCCACAAGTACTTATTCTATCATCCAGAAAACCTGCCCAATCACTGTCAGTGAAACCAAATAATCTAAAATCTGACTTTTTTGAATACTAAATTCCAAAATCAGTAGTTCTAACAACATATCGTATAATCCGCTTTATTGCCCCAAAATGATTCTTTATTGGGATATGCATGAATATGGAAACCACACTAATAGAAAATGTTATGTGGGGCCGTGTGTGCGATAAATAAGTCAGACCACCAACTATACTTCTAAAGCAACGAACATCCGTCAAACCCCTACCATCATCAAATATGAGCTTCTCATTTACATTCATAGGTGTATAAGCTATCTTACAACCCAACATGTTAAATCTCCTAAGAAGATCAATTGCATATTTTATTTGCGAGGCAAAAAATGCCATCTAAACCTTGGTTAATCTAAAGATCAAGAAAATAATGCAACAATCCTAAGTCTGTCATTTAAAATTTTTTCATAATGAATGACTTAAATTCAGCAATGAGAGGTTCGCAAGACCCCATATAAATCATATCATCTACATAAAAGACACATCACCAAAAAAATCAGCTTTACCTCGCTACTTTACGTAAAGAGTTGGCTCATTTTTGCTTCTTTAAAATCCATCTCTTGGAGATAAGAATTGATATTGTTATACCATACTCGCGGGCTTGATTTAGCCCATATAAGGCCTTTTTCATCCCTATCAATTTACTTTCTTGTCCACTCGCAACAAAACCTTCCGGTTGAGCAACATAAACTTCTTCCTCCAAGTCGCCATTTAAGAAAACAGACTTGACATCAAATTGGTAAACTGGCCAAGAGAGTTGATTAGCAAGAGCTAAGAGAGTTCTCACCATTTCAAAAAGCATGCTATGTGAGAGAATGTTTCATCAAAATCAACTCCTTGTTGTTGTGCATATCCCTTTGCAACAAGTCGAACTTTGTGTTTCTGAATAGATCCATCTACATTGTACTTAGTGTGATATACCCACTTTAGACCAATAACATTCTTATCATCTGGTAAGTTAACCAATTTTCATGTTTTGTTCTTCTCGACAGTGTTCATCTCTTCTATCATTGCCTGCTGCCACTCTTCTTTTTTCAATTGCTTCTCCATAATATATAGGATCTGAAACAAAAGAGAAAATTCACAAGAATTATACATGTTATTAGAGTATCTCGGACTTGGTATTTTTCCCTTGTTGATCTTCTTAGTAGACTTGGCTCTGCCAAAGATTCTCGAATAATTTCAGATGTTATTGGAGCCAACTGTTCAGCTACCGGTGACTCGGGTGCATCATCAAGAATTATATAATTTGTTGGTGCTGGAATATTTCTTCATTCCAAGCCCAACTTACAGTTTCATTGAACTTAGCACCCTTGCTTATGATAACTTTTCCACTCATTGGGTTATACAATTTATATGCTTTGGATCGAGGACTATAGCTTATAAAAAAGCATTTTCCTAATTACACATAAAATTTGCGATGAGATGGAGAAGTATCCAAAGCATATACCAAACAACCAAATATTTAGATGGCTTACCCGAGGCTTTTAACCTTCCAGGCTTCATATGGGGTTCGATTCGTGACTGCCTTTGTCGGTGAGATATTGAGAAGGTACATTGTTGTTGCTACTACTTCTGACCAAAACTCCGTTGGAAGCTTTGCTTCTTTCATTATTCTATGAGCCATTTCCACCACAGTTCAATCTTTTCGCTCGACCACTTCATTTTTCTCTGGCGTACGTGGTGCTGACAATTCTCTGTGAATACCATTTTCCACACAAAAAGTATAAAATTCTTTAGAACTAAATTCACCACCTCTATCCGAACGGAGAGCCTTTAAAGAACATCCACTTTGCTTCTCTACTAATGTCTTAAACCCAACTCATTCGGCAATAATCATTAGTAAACAACAAAAAATATTGACTTCCAACTAAGGATTCAATACTCATAGAACCACAAACATAAGTATGCACCAAGTCAATACAACTTGAAGCCCTCCATGCCTTGTTTAAAGGAAATGAGACTCTAATATTCTTCCCGTAGACACACCCTTCACAGAATTCAAGATCATCAATTTTAGGCAGCCCAATGTCCATATTCTTTTGGCCCAATAACTTCAGAGCTTTAACATTCATATGTCCGTACCTTAGATGCCATAAACCAGTATTACTAGTTTTCGCAATTAAAGCACAATTTTGAACTCTAGACACTTCTAACGGGAACATATGATTTTGTGTCATGGAAATCTTGACAATGCTCTGCGAAGAATTATTATTATAAACAGTGGAACAACAATCGTCAAACAAAATAGAGTAACCACCATTTATCAATTGCCTGACACTTACAAATTATGAGCTAAATTAGGAACATATTGCATATTATGTAGGAGCTTTACATTACCGTGGGTGGTTATTATGGAAATCTTACCTTTCCCTTCAACTTTCATTGCCTTGTTGTCTCTTAGTCGAACCTCACTTTTCTGGGATTCATCAAGGTCTTTAAATAGTGACCTTGTTCCTAACATATGGTTTGAGCACCCACTGTCCATGAACCACACTCCATTAAGGCCATCAACGAAAGAAGATTGAGTAATGAATAACTTACTCCCCTCTTCAATTTCCTTTGTGAAATTTGCTTGCTTTTGTTATCCCTCTGCTTGGTCCAGCAATCAACTTCTATGTGGCCCGACTTCTTGCAACATCTACACAGAATGTTATTTCGATTTTGACGTTGTTCACCAAAATGGACTCTTCCTCTATTGTTTCTACGAACTCGGCCTCGATAACCACCTCTTCCTCTGCCACGACCACCAGTTGGATATTCTGATTTTCCTTTTGTAAAAGGTCTCCTCCTTCGCCTGAAAAGCCTTCTCCTCTACCTTTTCATAGGACCTACTGATTCGAACTTCATGCGCTAATAGTGAGCTTATTAATTCATCCAAATTATAAGTAGATAGGTCCTTAGATTCTTCTATTGTAGCAACAACATGATCAAGCCTATAGTTAAACTTCTCAACACCTTGCTCACAACTGTTTCATTATTAACATTTTCACCATATGTTTTCATGTGATTAACAATTCCAGACACTCTAGACATAAATTCCTGCACAAATTCTTTTTCTTTCATGGCCATAGTTTCAAACTCACGACGAAGTGTTTGTAATTTCACAATAGTTACCTTTTTATCGCCAAAATATTATTGTTTTAGAGTATCCCATGCATGTTTAGAATTTGCTTTTGTTGCAATTCTGGGGAAAATTTCATCATCCAATGCCGATTAAATGAGAAATAATGCCTTTGCATCTTTGTTGCGAGTCTCCCGTAGTTGATTGTCAGGTTGAGTCATGCTGGCTCAACATACCCAGTCTCCACCAAATGCCAAAGCTCCTGGGACTTGAACATTGTCTTTTTTTTAGACTCCATAGATGATATTTTCCCCTTTGAATATTGGAATAAGGGGATCAGAAGAAAAGTTGGAACTGTTGCTTGCGATGGACATGTCTCACTCTATTGCCCAATTAGTTTTATCCGCTTGTGTTAAGAGAGAAAGGGTTGTTCTCTCTTGCATTGCTCTGATACCACAATATGTTGGTGACTAAAAAAGGACGCAGAGGCAGAGAAAAGAAAACTTCTAAAGTCTTTTGATTGTGGCAAAAAAGGTACATCAATGGCCTGTTAAATAGGCCTTCAACTATCTAAAATTAGCTGAAAATAATCAACTGAAAGATAGTGGATAAACATGCCCACTAACTCCACCCTATCAATTTGAAAACAAAAAATAACTTAATTCCAAATAAATGAAAAACATTTCTTTTTTTACTAGCTAAAAACTAGGAAACAGATTGACTATTTTGAAGCACTAATCAACAACTAGTAAAAAGTAATAAGTACCAAGTAAAATAGTTGATGTATGACTGATCACTACACTGATATCAATTAAAAAATACAAGAATCACAAATCCACATGCATGCGAACAAAAAAAAAGATAAACTAAACAAGAAATAAAGTGATAGAGACTTACAGGGCTTCTAACAGTAATTGATGAGTGAGTTCCATAATTTGAAGGATCAAAAGCTATTTCCATCCTAGAATTTCCTGATCCAATGACCAATACTTTTTATCTTTATACTTTTCACCGAATTTATAGTCACTTGAATGAATCATTTCACCATTGAAATTTTCTATTCCTACCACCTTCGGAATATAACCTTCATTGTTTTCTCTGGTAGCCAAAATCAAGAAATTACAACTATAGAATTCCTTTTCTCAAGTAGCCACATTTCTTAATTTGGCATTCCATCTCGTCTCATCCTTTTTTGTAAAAGACTAAGTCAACACAAGTTTGAAATTTTGGTTTGACATTAAAATGCTCAACATTATTGAATAAATTCATTTTTTGGCATATACTAGGTGATGAAGTTGCATGTGGCATAAAAGGCAATGAACACAAATATTAGATAAATGCAAGTGAAGTCTATCATAAGTCTTTTTTTTTACAAATAGGCACAACAATCTTCTTTTTCTACATGCTGAAACTGCTATAACCGATAGACCAACTCCACCACAACAACATCAACTTCTTCCTTGAAAAAATTG
This sequence comes from Solanum pennellii, assembly GCF_001406875.1. NCBI lineage: Eukaryota > Viridiplantae > Streptophyta > Magnoliopsida > Solanales > Solanaceae > Solanum > Solanum pennellii. Next base: position 19,136,198 of record NC_028645.1, on the reverse strand, counting down.
TCCACTTCAAGATTTCAGACAATTAAAGAAACATTTTTTAAAGTAGTTTTGAAAAGCAAATTGCAACAAGATTTTTAGAAAAGCCTATTTAGGCGATGAGGTATGTGTATATGATCTTCCAAAAAAAAAATAGAAATGATATTTATTTCTCTTTTTAGTTTGCAAGTAAATGCAGATTGGTTTGGAAAAAAGATTTAGAATTTTGACATTGAGTGTCATGAAAATTCTTGGGTTTTATAAGGGGGTGAATGAAAATTGAAGAGTTATGAATTTTTATGAAGAATTATAACTTTTTTTTTGGAAAAGTTGTGACTTTAATGATGACATTTCTGAAGAGATACGACTTTTATGAAAATTTGTGCTTTTTATGAAACGTTGTGACTTTTCTCCAAGGTTGTCACTTATTTGAAGGGTTATGACTTTTGTTTTTTTCTTAAAGGGCTGTGACCTTTCCCATAAGGCACAATAACCACATGTTAACAATAACCTTTGTTGTCAAGAACAAATTTTCTGAACTTTATAACTTCTTCATCTCCACAAAAATATTCTAGTGTACATTACTGTCATTAAGTGGTTCATTAACACTGTGATTTGAGGCTTCAATACACCATTGAGTAAGATCGTTTTAATCTGGAAAGAAAATTCTATTAACCTCGGGTACTTGAGGGGAATAATTTTCTTAAGGAAGCACTATCGGTTCAAAGGGATCAATTTTCTTCCTATACAAAATATATTTTGTCAAGTTCTTATCTATTTACTTTCTTTAAGTTTCTGGTGTGAAAAAATTCTTTGAAGTTTGTTTTATATTATCAAGTTCTCCATAGTTGTTGTTCTAAATATTTTAGTGATACAAATTAACAACAATTTTAAGGAAATTATTCTACTGTTGATTGTTTTTGTGTTCAACTTTGTTGGAGAAAGAAAATGAGAAAGAGAATCATTTTATCTTATGATAAAATAATTTCATGATGAACAATATTACTTTACTATTCTACTAGTTTGATTATTTGCAATTTCGAATGCATTAACTTTTTGAGTACTGTCGAGGAAGAGGAAACAAATAAGTTCCAGGGCAAATTCAAATTAACAAGTTGTCATCAATAATGAGATTTCACTTTGAGAAGTATGATTCAATTTTTAAGATATTCAAGGACATTTTTAATATTATTTTACGGTCAAGTTTGGAGACTAAAAGCTTATGATTTTCTACTCCTTTGGTTTGAATAAGATAACAACTTCACAAAATAAATGAGACTGTACACTCCTTTTGTTTGGAGAATATAGAAAAACCACAAATTTATGAAACACTCTATTTGAATGAATATTCCAACTTTAAGAGTATAAAAAACATTGTGAAGAATATTGAGGCGGGACGATTTGAAGATTATAGAACATCATCATTAACTATAAACATTGTTTTATAGTTGGTTTCTGAAGGTAAAAATTACATCTTGATTTTCAACTTCGTCTGAACTTGAAATTGATTTGAAGTAAGAAAAACTTTACCAACACTCTAAGTTCATTCTGTCGATGATTTGTAGAATATTAAAAAGTTCATTCTTAACTAGAAACAAGTTGTATAAAGATTCATTCTTTATTGTTAGTATTCTAAATAATTAATTGTCTGATTAATTGTTATACAAAAAAATGGTTAAATAAGGTCAGTGATTTTTGCTTGTAATGTAAACTGATTGAACTTTTATATTTTGTAAAGATTGTCAAAGGGAATTGAAGCACTAACAATTGTTTTATAGAATATTATCTCTAAAGAGGTTCATGCTTCCAATTTGTTTTTGATGATTTACAAGTTGAAAGCATGGAAAATTATTTTGAAATACATGAAAAATTTTTAGGATCATATTTAATGTAACACCCCGTAGCCAAAACAGACAGAAAACCAGCTTTACTGTCATGACCGGAATCTAGACCCCAGAAGAGACCGGCGTCGTAGACCTTTTAGAGGTCGCAGACAAGCCTACATACGTCATTCTTACTTCATCTAGGTTAATTTTAGCGAAAAATTTGAAACTTTTTGGTTCCTAACATGCTTACTAAACATTCTATTACATATATAATTGTTCACCATCAACCATCTAACATTAAGATCATCAAATGAAAGAAGCAGTGTAATATAACGATAAGGATGTACTTGCCAAAATGGCACCAATACAATGTCCGAATAAAAACCGGAAAGAAACGCTAGTGGAACATACTCCACTAGCTCAATCCTACAAATAATCTAGAATGTAAATGGGCAAGCATCCTCCAAAGCATGAGGGCCTACCAAGTCCATGTGAATGCTCGACGTTCGGATAGTTGCAGCGTTGATCCTGTAGCTCTAGCGTCCACCTGTACTGGCACCTAAAAGTGTAGAGTTTCATAGGGTTAGTACACACTTGTAATAAGTATTGTTATATGCAAGCACACACCAAGGACATGCATGAGTAAGATTAGATCTTTCCTAACAACATGATTATAGAAGGTCAAGGCAGTGGATTTGCCAAATTGAGATTAGGAAAGTGAGTGAGATTTCCCAATTTGAATTAGGAAAGTTTATGAGCTTTCCAAATTTGGATTAGGAAATTTATGCCATGATAGTAACATGCATCATCATACTTAACATTTTGCACACAGCCCACAAAGCGTACACATAGCACATATTATAATTCTTATAACACATAACGTTGTTCATGTCATTCATTCGTATGACATGAGACCTTGGAATCATGGACTTGACATTAAGATTTCCCAAAAATGAGGGCTCAAAATATGGACCTCAACTAATGAGTCTGCTTTAGCAAACACAGAGTCTGCTTCGTTCATTCATACATACTTCATTTCATTTCGTTCATAGGCTAGTGTGAACACAACCTATACCTAGGATGAAGTTTAAGACTTTCATCGGGTTTGCTGTGCAATGATCAAGAATAACCTAGTGTCATTACTTGAGTCTATCTCACCTCTTGTTATCCTATCCTAGAACCTTTGGTATCGTTCATTTCATTATGTGCATCATTTGAGCCTGCCCTCATTCATTGATTGGGAACTTTAACTTTAACCGACATAGATCATGTGAGCATCATGAAATCCAGTGTCTCCCCCACCCTGAAAAGAGGCGGAATCACCGGCCAAAGTGACAAAAAACATGCTAGCGTACATGGGAATTTAACCCCGCTAGATCCTTGTATTGGCAATATAGGTTCAAAGACTAGGATATATAAGGAGACTCATACCCGGCATGCTAGATGGTCTCATTTCATGACATTTACGTGAACCTCCGCCCTTCCCAAAAGAAGGCATTACCGCTCATAGCTAGCCTATCGGTGCTCAGTATAAAGTTCCATCACATTCAACTCATACATCATGGAAGCTGTCTTCTAGCATGAGGACATGATATCTCATTAGATGATTTCTCATAACATAATTAGTATTAAGTATGCATTAACTTCAATACTTTCATTAGAGTGTCCGTAGAGACTGGCCTCTTCAACTTCACACTCTCATAGTGAGTATGCTTTGGTAACATTTACTTAGGCTCATTTGAGATTGCTCTCATATTTCACACTAGCCTCTTATCATGTTGTCACCACATTCATTAACTTTAGCACATTTTCTCTTCATAATTAATCACCCGTTTACATGAATGTTCATTTCATCATATGCCAATGCAGTTGGCCATTTAGTGTGTTTCACACTCTTACTTAACCCCTTCTAGGTTTTACATCATTTTATCATATACATCTTAGTCTCACTTACTTTTAAACTTATGCAAGACTTATGAGTCAACACACAAGCCATGAGGCTTCATTCATAGTTGTCTAAGTGATTCATGTTTATCCAAGATTATGTGGTACAAGACTTATGCATCTTGTATATATGCGAAGATATTGATTTTGATCTTTAGAGGCAGCATTCATAAAGTATTTACTAATGTATGACTTATATGTCAATACAGAATTGGGCAAGGGAACCCGACTTCGAATCCCTTGGACAACACTTAGTTAATTTTCTTTCACCAAATTTTGGATTTACATTTAGGCTTGGGGAACCCAATTTCAAATCCTCTCAATAACATTATTTTTCATTTCTTTTTCCCTCCCCTACCTTGACCTTAGGCGTTTTAAGCATTAGAGGATCCTGGATCGATCCCCCATAGCAACATTCATTTGTTTCTCTTTTACCTAAGTTTTTCCCATGTTGGCTGAGAGGAGGTGGGTTAGAATCCCACTCCTCTCATTATTATTATTATTATTTTAATTTCTCTCTTTGTCTCCTACTTCAGCCAAGAGGTGGTGGGTTCGAATCCCCCTCCTCCCATTAATTTTATTAATTTAAAATTTCCCTTTTACTCTCTTGTTTGGCCGAGAGGTTGTGGGTTCGAATCCCACACCTCTCATTTTTTTCAGCTTTCATGTAGTGAGGTCTTGGGTTCATTCCCCATTGTCATAACATTTTTTAAATTTATTTTTGAACTTCTCAAACTTCAAGTATTTTGGCTGATAACTTCATCACCAAGTGCTGGAAATTTTATTAAATTTTCTAGCCTTTATTTAACAGCATTCATACGTTCGTTTTGTGGTATTTTCATAATTTGTTTAACGCGTTTTTAGGTGTAGATTCATTGTTGTTTTAGCTTAGATTTTTACACTTAAGATCATTCACCTTACACTTCATTTAAACATCACAATTTACACACTTATGCTCAATAATTCCAATCATCAAACAAGCCATTTTAAGACTTCAAAACGGAGAACAACAACAAACATTTTACACATTGCACCACATCATTTTCGGTTGACATCATTGAACATGCTTGCTATTTCAAAACACAAAATCACAAAGAACATCATATTTCACACTTATCTACCAGAAACCATACCAGCAACATGATATCTAACCTAATTCAAATTGAAATCGGAAGGATACTAGGGACAAGGAGTTCAACAATAAAAGGGACAGCCGTAGTTTCATACGTTGAATTTTGTGGAAAGAAATTTCTCTTGGAGAAAGGATTCCAAGAGAAAAAACCCATACCTGGTTGTAGCTTTCCACACCTTCAAAGTGCTACCAAAATCCTCCACTAAACCTTCAACACGATCCCGTCGAGAAGATGATGTAAAATTTTAGTTTCTTAAGTTAGCTTGCTTGTTTGTATATTTTTTTCTAAGTTCTTTGAGTGTAGATAACTTTTGATTGTTTTCTAATTTCTTTTTCTGTTTTTTCAGAACATAAATCAAAATGGACGAGAGAGAGAGAGAGAGAGAGAGAGAGGTTTAGGTGTGTGAGACAGTGTGTGTGAGATAGTGCACCTTAAAACTAGGATTGTTGGCAATACTTGGTCAATTTAATTTAATAATTAATATTTAAAAATCTGATTTACCCCTTTTTTATCAGCCATTAATTAAATAATATTAATTAATTACATTAATTTACCCATTTAAATAAAAACAATTTAATTCATTGCTTCCACCTAGGTGCGAACCCTGGTGGAGCAAAACTTTACTCTTGGAGCCCATTTTCAGCACTCTCTCCCCAAAATACCCCTCCACCTTATTAATTAAATAATTAAATATATATTTAGGGTAATTACAATATTAACCTTAGCCTGATAAAAGACCATTTTACCTCTAGACCCTTAAAACTTAAGATTTTCCCCTTTTTATGTCCGGTAAAGACTCATCCGGGTAAATATTCATATTCAGGAGCCCTACATGGCTGAAACCAACCTTTCCTAGCTCAACTAACTCCCCAAGTTAGTTGGCTTTGTGTTGCAAGGGTCAGAGGCCTGGTTCTACGCGTATCAATCTGTGTGAACGCGGTCTAATCGTAGGCATTCTAGACACATTAAGCATTACTTATCTTATACATTTTTAGGGTTGCTACATTATCCCCCCCTTAGGAACGTTCGTCCCCGAATGACACTACTAATTATTTTGCATAATGCCAAACAGATAATCACATAGTTACTACACACAATCAAGCAATAGCAACAAATAATGGAGAGATAAGGAAACTTAGACTTTAGAGTAGGAAGTCTAACCTCAAGAGCTAAAAAGATGGGGGTAGCGGGATCTCATATAGGCCTCGGCCTCCCACGTAGCACCCTCAACAAGATGATTCCTCGACAATACCATCACTGTGGAAATCTCCTTGTTACTTAGCCGCTTGACCTGTCTTTTAAAAACCTCAATAGGTACCTCATCATAAGACAAATTTTCATCAACCCCCAAACCTTCAAAAACTAGAATCAATGCTGGATCGCCTAGGCACTTCTTCAACATAGAGACATGTCAGACTGGATGAGCAGAAGCTAGTTTCGCAGGCAATGCCAACTCATAGGCCATCTCTCCCACACGCTGTAGGATCTCATACGGCCCAAAATATCTTGGACTGAACTTTCCTTTTCCTGCCAAACCTCATCACCCCCTTCATAGGTGATATCTTCAAATAGACTTGGTCACCAACATCAAACTCTAAGGGCCATTTCCTGTTGTCTACAAAAGACTTCTGCTGAATGTAAGCAGTAGCCAACCTGTCCCTAATCACTCTGACCTTCTCTAAGGTCTCATGAATATTCTCTGGACCCAAAATGAATGACTCTCCAACCTCGAACCATCCAACTGGAGACCTACACCTCCTACCATACAGTGCCTCAAATGGTGCCATCCTAATGCTAGAGTGATAACTATTATTATACGAGAATTTTATCAAAGGCAGATGGTCGTCCCAACTACCCTTGAAGTCAATCACACACGCCCTCAACATGTCCTTCAATGTATGAACGGTGCGTTTTGCCTGCCAATTAGTCTGAGGATGAAAGGCAGTACTAAGCTTCACCTGCGTGCCTAAGCTCTTCTTTAAGGATCTCCAGAAATGTGAAGTGAACTGAACTCCTCTATCTGCAATGATAGAAAAAGGAATCCCATGCCATCTCAAAATCTCATCAATGTAGAGATTCATATAGTCCTCGGCTCTGTAACTAGACTTCACAGGGATAAAGTAGGCAGACTTAGTCATCCTGTCCATAATAACCCATATGGATTCATGATGTCTCCTAGTCTTCGGAAGACCAACCACGAAGTCCATATTAATGGCCTCTCATTTCCAAGTTGAAACCTCAATAATCTGAGTAAGACCGAGGCTTAACATGTTCTACCTTAACTTGTTGACAATTAGGACGCTTGGCCACATAATTTGCCATGTCCTTCTAAATGCCATCCCACCAATAGATCTGTTTAAGATCATGATACATCTTGGTTGAACCTGGATCTATGGAATATCTGGAACCATGGGCCTTTGCAATGATCCTGCTCCGCAAATCATCCACATCTAGTACACACAGTCTGTCCTGGTACCTAAGTATGCCGTCATCTCTCAAAGCAAAAGACTCATTCATTTTAACCAACACTGAGTCCTTCTGCTCCATCAACACAGGATCAAGATGCTGACCCTCCTTACTTCAACTACTAAGGATGATTCAGAATTAGGATGAACTGAGACACCCCCACTAGTAGAGTCAACTAACCGCACACCTAGTCTTGCCAGTCTATGTACATCTTTCACCAACTCCTTCTTACCATCCTCAACGTGGGTTGTACTTCCCATGCTCATCCTACTCAAAGCATCAGCTACAACATTAGCTTTACCGGGATGGTAGTGAACGTTCATGTCATAGTCCTTCAACAGTTCCAACCATCTCCGCTGACGTAGATTCAACTCTCTCTATGTGAAGACGTATTGGAGACTCAAGTGGTCTGTGAGCACATCCACATGTACTCCATAAAAGTAGTGCCTCCACAATTTCAGTGCAAACACCACAACTTCCAACTCCAGGTCATGAGTGAGATAATTCATTTCATGAACCTTGACTTGTCTAGACGCATAAGCTATCACCTTACAACCCTGCATAAGAACACAACCCAAACCAACCCTAGATGCGTCACAATAAACAGTGTAATTCTCACCACACTTAGGCAAAGTAAGCATTGGGGTTGAAGTGAATCTGTCCTTGAGCTCCTGGAAACTCTTCTCACAAGTCTCCGCCCATTCAAACTTGACTTTCTTTTTCGTCAAAGCTGTGAGTGGGGCAGCAATGGAAGAGAAACCCTCCATGAACCTGCGATAATAACCAGCCAATCCCAAGAAGCTACCAAAATATGTGGGAGTAAGAGGTTTCAGCCAGTTCTTAACAACCTCTGTCTTCTTGGGATCTACCTCCACACCTTTGTCGGACAAAACATGACCCAGGAAGGTCACTGATCTAAGCCAGAATTCACACTTGTTGATTTGGCATACAGCTAATGTTGTCTAAGTACCTACAAGGTTAGTCTCAAATGTCATACATGCTTTTCCTTGGTCTTAGAGTAGATGACAATGTCATCAATGAATACAATGACAAAGGAGTCAAGGTATTCACGGAAGACCCTATTCATGAGATCGATAAATACAGCAGGTGCATTCGTGAGACCAAATGACATAACTAAAAACTCGTAATGTCCATAACGGATACGAAAGATTTTCTTTGGAACATCTTCATCCCTAACCCTGAGCTGACGTTACCCTGAACGAAGATCGATATTCGAGAAGAAACTAGACCCTTGGAGTTGTTATAACAAGTCATCTATTCTGGGAAGTGGATACTTATTCTGGATAATAAATTTGTTGAGCTGCCAATAATCAATACACATTCTAGGGATTCCATCTTTCTTTTACACAAACAACACAGGAGTGCCACAAAGGGATATGCTCGGCTGAATGAAACCCTTATTCGTGAGATCTTTTAACTGTATCTTCAACTCTTTGAGTTCAGCTGGAGCCATTCTGTAAGGAGGAATTGAAATTGGTTTATTATCGGGTTCTAAGTCGATACCAAAGTCAATCTCTCTAGGGGGAGGAACTCTAGGCAAATCATCAGGAAATACATCTTGAAACTCACTCATTATAGGCACTGAGTCTATAGAAGGATTGTCATGATCTAAATCATTAACACTCACAAGATGACACAATAACCCCTTGGACACATTTGATTGGCCTTAAGGTTCGAAATCAAGGGAATAGGACGACTCGAATTGCACCACTCCCAAACCAGCTCTTTTTTATTAGGAAAACGAAACCTCAAATCCCTACTACGACAATCCATACAAACATAACAACTATGAGGCCAGTCCATGCAAGAATAACATCAAAATCATGCATTGGTAACTCAACCAAGTTTGCACACAGTCTTACCACATACATATTATTGGGCATTCTTTATGAAACCTATCATCTCTTACATGTTCTTCTTTTCAGACAATCCTTCATCATGTGACCCGATTCGCCACAACTGTAAAAAGCATTAGAGTCTATCATACACTCTCCTTCATGAAGTATGCCACACTTCCTACAAGGTGGCCTCTCTTGAGTTGTAAAGTTTTACGAACTTCAGGGAGTAATCTGTGACTGACATCGAGCCCTGATTAAGGCTAATGAATTTCTCAACCTTATACTCCTTAATTTATTCGGGAAATAACCGCTCTAGAAAAGCCATCTTGAAAATATCCCAAGTCATAGGACCTCCTTCTAAGGCCCTGCTATCCTGCCACACTTTATACCACGATTGAGCTACATCCCTTAGCTGGTAGGATGCAAACTCAGACTTCTCCACATCAATCAAACCCAATAGCCTGATCTTGTAAACAGCTATCTTGGGCCATCTGTACCAATGTTGTCCTTACTTCTCCATCTGTCAACCCAGCTGGGTTAACAGGCATCTCTATTCCAGCAGCTGGAGCCTGGGAAGGGACCTGAATTACCCCAGCAGCTGCTCCTCCAATCTCTCCGCCTGCTTTTCTCCTTGTATTCATATTTTGGAAACTTCAAGAGTTGATGTTGGATACTCTCTTAACACTTAGACATCTGATCTTAGAGAAGGCATGATAAGATTAGAAGAAGGGATATTTTCCTACGCATCATGCAGTCTCTAATCCAGGATAGTGGTGCACTTCACTACCATGACTTAGAAACGACTAAACGTGGTTGATGTGAACTTGTTATCCTCGGAATTTTACCTAGTGCTCTGATACCGACTTTTTCACGATTGGAATCTAGACCCCAGACGAGATCGTCGTTGTTGAGCTCTCAGAGGTCGCAGACAAGCCTACATACGTCATTCTTACTTCATCTAGGTTAATTTTAGCAAAAAATATGGAACTTTTTGGTTCCTAACATGCTTACTAAACAATCTATTACATATATAATTGTTCACCATCAACCATCTAACATTAAGATCATCAAATGAAAGAAACAGTGTAATATAACGATAAAGATGTACTTGCCAAAATGGCACCAATACAATGTCTGAATAAAAACCGGAAAGAAATGCTAGTGGAACATACTCCACTAGCTCAATCCTACTAATAAGATAAAATGTAAATGGGCAAGCATCCTCCAAAACATGAGGTCCTACCAAGTCCATATGAATGCTCGACGTCCGGATAGTTGCAGCGTTGATCCTGTAGCTCTAGCGTCCATTTGTGCTGGCACCTAAAAGTGTAGAGTTTCATAGGGTTAGTACACACTTGTACTAAGTATTGTTATATGCAAGCACACACCAAGGACATGCATGAGTAAGATTAGCTGTTTCCTAACAACATGATTATGGAAGGTCAAGGCAGTGGATTTTCCAAATTGAGATTAAGAAAGTGAGTGAGCTTTCCCAATTTGAATTAGGAAAGTTTATGATCTTTCAAAATTTGTATTAGGAAAGTTATGCCATGAGAGTAACATGCATCATCATACTAAAAATTTTTCACACAACACACAACAACGTACACATAACACATATCATAATTCCTATAACACATAACGTTGTTCATATCATCCATTCGTATTCCATGAGACCTTGGAATCATGGAATTGACATTAAGACTTCCCAAAAATGAGGGCTCAACATATGGGACCTCAACTAGGGAGTCTGCTTTAGCAAACACAGATTGTGCTTCGTTCATTCATATGTACTTCATTTCACTTCGTTCATTAGCTAGTGTGAACAGAACCTATACCTAGGATGTAGTTTAAGACTTTCATCGGGTTTGTTGTGCAATTATCAAGAATAACCTAGTGTCATTACTTGAGTCTAGCTCACCTTTTGATTATCCTATACTAACACCTTTGGTATCGTTCATTTCATTATGTGCATCATTTGAGCCTTCCCTCATTCATTCATTGGGAACTTTAACTTTAACTGACATAGATCATGTGAGCATCATGAAATCCAGTTTATCCCCCACACCGAAAAGAGGTGGAATCACCGGCCAAAGTGACCAAAAACATGCTAGCGTACATGGAAATTGAACCCCGCTAGATCCCTATATTGGCAATATAGGTTCGAACATTAGGAGATATAAGGAGACTCATACCGGGCATGCCGGATAGTCTCATATCATGAGATTTACGTGAACCTCCGCCCTTCCCAATAGAAGGCATCCGCTCATAGCTAGCCTATCGGTGCTCAGTATAAATTTCCATTACATTCAAATCATACAGCATGGAAGTTGGCTTCTAGCATGAGGACATCATAGGTCATTAGATGATTTCTCATCTCATCATTAGTATTCAGTATTGAGTTAATATTTCTTTTGTATTAAACTCATTATTTTCAAACATACCAGTTATAAAATATGGGTATTCCCCATCTTTTTAGATTTATTTATGATTTAGTTTCCGCATCAGTTTATTATCTTTAGTATGCTCATGATCATGCCAGCAGGGTTAGCTTGGGATCACTTTTAATCCTAGGTTCCATGTCTGCATTTTGGGGATAGCTTGGGGCGTGACAAAACTTGTTATCAGAGCACTAAGTTTAAGTGTCCTAGGATGTCTGAAAAACCGCACTAAGTAGAGTACTTTTCATGGGTGTGAAGTGCACCACATCTAATGAGAGGGAGGCTATGAAATGTTTTAGGAAAAACTTCACTTTCTTAGTATTCTTATCGTGCGTGAGGTATGATATTATTCCATTCTAACTTGACGTTCTACGTTTCAGATCATGCCTCCTCGTAGAGCTAATGCTAGGAATGCGAACTCCAGTAATGCAAATGCAACTCCTCCAGTCCCAGATGAGGAAGTCTATAATGCTGAGTTTAGGAACGCCATACAGATGTTTGCTCAGAGTATGACTAACCAGAACAATCGGGTTCATGCTCATGTGAATGCATATGGTGGATCAGTAGCAGCAAGGGTCCGTGACTTTGTTAGGATGAATCAGCCTGAGTTCTTAGGATCATAGAGTAATGAGGATCCTCAGTATTTCTTGGACGAGATCAAGAAGATCTTTGAAGTAATGCAAGTCACTGGGAATGATCGGGTTGAGTTAGAATCATACCAGTTGAAGGATGTTGCTTATTTCTGGTACATTCAGTGGAAGGAGAATAGGGGTGCAAATGTGGCTCCTATCCCTTGGGACTGCTTTAGTGAGACTTCTCTCGACAGGTTTTTCCCAATAGAGTTAAGAGAAGCAAAAGCCCAAGAATTCATGAACTTAAGGCACGGTAACATGACAGTCCAAGAGTATGGACTCAAGTTTAACCAACTCTCCAGGTATGCTCCTTACATGGTTGCTGACTCCATGGCTCAGATGAATAAGTTTTTGTATGGAGTATCATATTTGGTTAAAAACTGAGTGCAGACATGCGATTTTACTTGGAGATATGAACATCTCTAGGCTCATGACCCACGCTCAGCAAGTTGAGGGTGATAAGCTTAGGGAACAAGCTAAGGAAAATAAGAAGGCTAGGACTGGGAACTATGACTATTCTCAGCAGAAATCGGGTGGTGGAAATCGCTCGCAGGGTCAGCAGAAGTTTTTGGCTCCATCCCCTTCATAATCTAGTGTTACATCCTCTAAGAATAGGTATGACCAGAAGGTAAGAGCACCAGGATCTAAATCTCAGAGAAGTGTTTCAGGCACCAAGACTTACTCAACTTGCCTTAATTGTGGTAAGACCATCCGTGAGAGTATCTTGAAGGAAAAGAGGGATGTTTTGGGTGCAGTCAGTCTAGTCACACATTGAGGGTTTGTCCTTCGAGACAAGGTCAAAGAGGTGGTAAGTGTAGAGCTTAGTCTACATCTTTAGTAGCACCAGCAAGTCGCCCAACTCAGCAGGGTAACTCATCTGGTACAGGTGGTGGTCAGCACAAGAACAGGTTGTATGCTCTTCAGGCTCACTGGTATTAGGAAGGTTCTCCTGAAGTCGTCACTGGTACGTTACGTATCTTTGACCTTGAGGTTTATGAAATTGTTAGATCATGGGCTACTCTTTTTTTGTAACTCCTTACATAGAAGTCCAATTCAATGTCAATCCAGAAACTCTTTCAGCACCTTTCTTAGTCTTTACTTCAGTTGATGACCCAGTTATAGCTAGACGGGTATACAGAAATTACCCTGTCACAGTCTCTGAGAAAGTCCCCTCAACATATCTAGTAGAGTTCAGAATGGTAAACTTCTATGTCATTCTAGGCATGGATTGGTTACACTCATGTTATGCCTCAGTTGATTGTAGAACTAGGATTGTGCGTTTTCAATTTCAAAACGAACCAATCTTAGAATTGAAGGGTAGTAGCTTAGCGCCTATGGGTCGATTTATTTCTTACCTTAAGGCCAAAAAGATGATATCTAAGGGTTATCTCCCTCATCAAGTTCGGGTCAAGGATTTTAACATTGAAACCCCAACTCTTGAGTCAGTTCCAGTAGTCTGTGACTTTCCAGAAGTGTTTCCAGAAGATCTTCCCGGAGTCCCTCCTGAAAGGGAAATCGACTTTGGAATTGATCTCCTTCTAGATACCCAGCGTATTTCTATTCCTACATACAGAATGGCTCCAACAGAGCTTATGGAATTGAAATAGAAGTTGAAAGACCTTCTAGATAATGGTTTCATCAGACCTAGTATTTCATCATGGGGTGCACCAGTGTTGTTCGTAAGGAAGAAAGATGGTTCTCTCAGAATGTGCATTGACTATACACAATTAAACAAAGTCACAATCAAGAATAAATATCCCATCCCCAGGATTGATGACTTGTTTGACCAACTTCAGGGTGCTAGCCATTTCTCAAAGATAGACCTCAGATCGGGTTATCATCAGCTTAGAGTCAGCGGTAGTGACATTCCAAAAACAACCTTCAGAACTCAGTATGCTCATTATGAATTTGTAGTTATGTCATTTGGACTAACTTCTGCTCCTGTAGCTTTGATGGATTTGATGAACAGAGTGTTCAAACAATACTTGGACTTGTTCGTTATCATCTTCATTGATGATATCCTTATTTACTCTAGGAATGAGGAAGAACATGCGAGTCATTTGAGAATTATTTTTACAGACTCTCAAGGATCTCCAGTTATTTGCTAAGTTCAGCAAATGTGAGTTCTGGTTGCACTCCGTTGCTTTTCTTGGTCACATTGTATCTAATGAAGGGATCCGAGTGGATTCACAGAAGATAAAAGCAGTGAAACAATGGCCCAGACCTACCTCTACTGCAGATATTAGAATTTTCCTAGGTCTAGCAGGTTATTAAAGAAGGTTCGTGGAAGGATTTTCATCTCTATCCTCACAATTAACTAGGTTGACGCAGAAGATGGTCAAGTTCCAATGGTCAGATGATTCTGAGAAAAGCTTTGCAGAATTGAAAACAAGATTGACTATAGCTCCTGTCTTGACTCTACTTGAGGGTTTAGATGATTATGTGATCGATTGTGATGCATCCAGAGTTGGCCTAGGTTGTGTGTTGATGCAGCGAGGTAAGGTGGTAGCTTATGCCTCTAAACAACTTAAGGTTCATGAGAAGAACTATCCAACTCATGACCTCGAGCTTGCAGCAGTGGTGTTTGCACTCAAGATATGAAGACACCACTTGTATGGTGTTCACGTAGATGTGTTCACTGACCATAAGAACCTTCAGTATATGTTCACCCAGAAAGAGTTAAATCTTTGCCAGAGGAGATGGCTTGAGTTCCTTAAGGATTATGATATGAGTGTGCATTACAATCCTGGTAAGGAGAATGTAGTATCATATGTTCTAAGTAGATTATCTATGGGTAGTGTAGCTCATGTTGAGGAAGAAAGGAAGGAGCTAGTGAAGGATGTTCACAGGCTTGCTCGCTTCGGAGTTCGCCTTATAAGCATATCAGACAGCGGTGTAACAGTTCAGGATTGGGCAACATCATCTTTAGTAGTGGAGGTTAAGGAAATGCAAAACAGTGACCCAATCTTGCTTGAACTTAAGGGTGCAGTCCAATATCAGAGAGTGGAGGTTTTCTCCCAAGGAGGAGATGGTGTAATTCGCTACGAGGGTAGATTGTGTGTTCCTGATATGGGCGAGTTGAGATAGCATATTCTTGCAGAATTCCATAACTGTAGGTATTCTATTCATCCAGGTGCCACTAAGATGTACCGCGATCTGCAAGAAGTCTATTGGTGGAATGGCAGGAAGAGGGATATAGCAGACTTTGTGAGTAAGTGCCCCAATCGCCAGCAAGTCAAGGTAGAACATCAAAAAACCAGGGGTTATAAATCAAGAGATCGATATTCCTACTTGGAAGTGAGATGTGATCAATATGGACTTCATCACAGGGTTACCGCGTACTCACAGACAGCAAGACTCCATTTGGGTGATAGTTTATAGGATGACTAAGTCTTCTCGCTTCTTGGCGGTCAAAACTACATATTCGGCAGAAGACTATGCAAGAATTTACATTAATGAGATGTGAGGTTACATGTGGTTCCTTTGTCTATCATGTCAGATAGAGGTCCTTAGTTTACATCTCATTTCTGGAAGTCATTTCAGAAAGGTCTTGGTAATCAAGTTAACCTTAGTACATCATTTCATCCACAGAAGGATAGGCAAGCAAATCGTACCATTCAGACCTTAGAGGATATGTTGAGAGTTTGTATGATCGATTTCAAAGGTAGTTGGGATGATCACCTTCCTCTTATTGAGTGTGGCTACAATAATAGCTACCATTCCAGCATTCAGATGGCCCCTTATGAGGCTATATATAGGCGTAGATGTAGGTCTCCTATTGGTTTGTTTGAAGTAGGTGAAGCAGCTTTGATAGGGCCAGATTCAGTCCTTTATGCTATGGAGAAAGTGCAACTCATTAGAGATAGACTTAAGACAGCCCAAAATCGTCAGAAATTTTATGTAGATGTAAGGAGAAGGGAACTAGAGTTCCAAGTTGATGATTGGGTTTTCTGAAGGTCTCACTTATGAAAGGGGTGATGATATTTGGAAATAAAGGGAAGCTCAGTCCTAGATATGTAGGCCCTTACAAGATCTTGAAAATGGTTAGCAAGCTGGCATATGAGTTAGAGTTGCCAGCAGAATTAGGAGCAGTGCATTCGGTCTTCTAGATCTCACTCTTGAAGAAGCGTGAGGGTGACCCAACCTCTATAGTGCCATTAGAGAGTGTGGCGGTGAAATATAGTCTTTCTTATGAGGATGTAACAATTGAGATTCTTGACCGTCAGGTTAGAAGGTTGAATAATAAAAAAAGTCGCTTCAGTTAAGGTTTTTTGGAGGAGTCAGTTTGTAGAGGGAGCTACTTGAAAGCAGAAGCAGCCATGAAAGCCAAGTATCTTAACCTCTTTCCTTACGATTCGAATCCAACTTGAGGTAATAGTTCCTCTTCTGTTTTCCAGTCATTCATGTATGAATTCAGTCTTAGAATCATGTTCTCTCAGTTTGTACTTGCATTTTCAGCATATTTGCATGTTATCGGAACTCAATTAAGCCAAAAACTCAGTTCTCAGTGTTTAGTAGTAGGGTCTGTAGCTCTCCCTCTAGTTCATCCAGTTTAGTCTTCATTCAAGGATGAATGTTCCCAAGGGGGAGATAATGTAACACCCCGTAGCCAAAGCAGACCAAAACCCAGCTTCACAAAAAAAAATCTGCAGGTGCAACCAACGGTGGCATCGACGGACCTTAGCCTGACCCATGGTCTGCGCTTCACCACCGTCGATGGGATCAGAAACTCCCAAAACTTTCAGCCCCAAAAAATAGGTTATGTCTTGGACGACGGACGGACTTACGACCCGTAGGTCAGACGATAGTCTGTAGTCCGTGAACCGTTGATCAATACTCCCTTCACCCACTCTCTGACAAGAGCTACGAATGACCAGCACGGTCCGTAGGTCAGACGACGGTCCGTTGTCCGTGACCGTCGATCAATACTCTCTTTACCCACTCTCTAGCAAGAGCTACGGATGAACAACATGGTCCGTAGGTGGAAAATTTGCAGACAGTTAAGGGGAAATGCAGTTGGGTCAATTTCACATGGTCATAACTCTTAGCACGAAATGAATTTGGTGTTCCAAGACCTACCCACAGAGATAATTGAATTATATTTCCATATCCACAAAACTTGCTAAAATCAAACTTCCGAGTAAAAGGTTATGCCCATTATAGTAAAGGTGTGTTGAATAGGTCCAGTTGACGAACCCAACGACGGGGCGTCGGTCAGACGATGGACACTCAGTCCTTGCCGTCGTTTGGTCCGACAGTAACTTACCCAGGGGGTCTTTTGGTCTTTTCCCACTTCGTTTAAACCTCAAGTTACGTCGTTTTGACCCTAAATAATCAGATTTTAGTCCGTTTAAACCTAGAAACATAATTAAAACATATCTAACTCAAATCATTAAATCAAAACTTAGAAAACTAGAAGCAAGAGAGGAGAAAAAGCTCAAGAACCCTAGTTAAAGAACGCCACAAGCTCCAGCAGTTCCATCCCCGAAACTTAAGTATTTTTCCATGGATTTCATCACTAGATATGTGGGATTTCACTAGTGGGTCCTTTCACCCATTGGGACCCTAGCTTTCAGTCAGATTCTTGATTTTCATATCATGATTAGATCTAGGATTTATAGAACTTCAACAGAACTTCATGAATTTATTAGTTTTATGTTCCAAATCAGATTATCATGTTATTATTCAATTTATTGCATGAATTTTAGAATCCTAGCTTTGTATTTCGTTAGTTCTATAATTAGACCTGCTAGATAAGATATTTCAGATACTTCAGATATACATGCCTCAGTTATAAATGCATAGTTACCAGATTAATTGTTGCATTGTCAGTTTTTTTGTTCAGTTTCGAGATATCCAGTATTTGCAGAAACTTAGATATAATCAGTAAATTTACAGAATTCATGGGAGTATCATAATACCAAGTTGGACTAGGGTTCAGCGAACCCAAATAGTCCAAGAATTACTATCCAAGTAGGTTGTAAGTCCCTTCTATGGGCAATCAGTTTAGTGATCACGCCAACATGCCTTTATACCTTTGGAAAGGTATATTGGGTCCTCTCGATGGGGCGTATACATCGGACTCCACATTTAGCTTACGTGGTTTTACTATCGGTTATTAGTAGCTCCTGCAGTTCAGTCAGACTCTCTACATTGACCATTTATTAGTATATTCAATATTCAGTTTTAACATGTTATAAATTGGTCATTGCATCCAGTTAGCTCAGAAATCATCATATCATGTTCAGATTATTTACTTGGTTTTGTGCTTGTTCAGTTATGTTTTATTTTAGCTTTACTCTATCCTACATGCTCTGTACCTTTGAAGTACTGACGCATATATGCGCCATATCTTCTCGTGATGTAGGTTTAGGATTTCAGCATCCAGATCGCGCATCAATCGATTTCCGATCTCTAGTTCAGCAGATTCAGCGTTGATTCCTCATTCTCCGAGGACAACAGTTATGAGTTTCATTTCAATCTTTAGTCATTTAGTTTCAGTTTTTGCTAGATTTAGCAGGGGCTTGTCCTAGTATTTCTAGTCAAGTTTAGAGGCTTATTTTAGACATAGATTCAGCTAAGTATTGAGTTAATATTTCCTTTGGATTAAACTCATTATTTTCAAATATCTCAGTTATAGAATATGGGTATTCCCCAACTTTTCAAATTTAATTGTGATTAAGCATCCGCATCAGTTTATTATCTTTAGTATGTTCATGATCATGCCAGCTGGGTAAGCTTGGGATCACTTGTGGTCCTAGATTCTGTGTCTGTGTCTCGAAGGTAGCTCAGGGCGTGACCTTTAAAATTTGGAGGCTCTTTGCTAGTGATAAATACCAAAATTAGATTTGCATCTTGATTTAATTATTGAAATAGAAAATATGAAATTCAAAGACCCAAATTAAATATATACTTGTTCAAAAGAGTAGTGTTATATTATGAAAGAATTTCACTTCTAATCTTGTGATTTTTAATGAAAATGTTTTTCTATTAACATACAACTATTTGTGTAGACATGAATATTTGTGAAAAGTCTGTAGTCATGTTTGTGTTATAAAAGAAGAATTTGAGTCATATTGCCCTTACTGGACCCGATAAGACTATCTTGTTACGTAATTTGGTAACAACCAAATTTAAGGTTATACAAGCCTTATGAAAAGGATATCTAGCAAGGTGCTGACTCTAAACAATGTTTGTATCTGACAAAATTACAAAAAAAAAAAGTAAGGAACAAAATGTTTGTGCGAAATAGTCACCTTAGAGAGTGTCTTGTCATACTAAATATTTCTAGTTGTTCTTATTTGTTTAAGTCAAAATATTTGTGACATGAATGTTCGAGACAAATCAATTACAGAACGTTGTGAAAACTGATCAAAGCATTCTTATAAATTAGTTGAAATAAATTCTAATCCCTTAGAGTTGATTTAAACTGACACTTATGATATGAAGTCAATATCATCTTGTGGTGAAAAAAGTATGTCATGATTGTAACTGACAATTGCACTAGATATTGTATGTCTATTTGTTGAATGGTAAGGATGAAGCAATAGATAAATCTAAGTAATATAAAAGTGAAATTGAAAATCAGTTGAATAAGAATATTAAATTATTAGAAGTGATAGAGCTGGAGAATATGAATCTCCTTTTGCAGATAATGGTTTAAAAAATGAAATCATCCATTAAACTACTGTCAATATTCAACCTAATCTAATGAAATGGCGGGAAAAAATCTTACTTTGAAGGAAATATTGATCATCAGTCAACCAAACTATTGAACATAAATCTTATTTAGCTGTAACAAATATTAAGAATGCAGGGATTTGACAAGACAGGTGGAGCTCAATTTTGTTGGGCCAATGTTGGATTAATGAATGAATTGATTAATTTTCTAACTATGCTGCAATTGTAAAAGAATTAACATTATACAACACATATTCGGCTGTTCAGATCATGATTTTATTTATGTTGTTGTTTCTACAATAGTAATGCCCTTTTCATTTTATGTATGGTCAGAACTCTTTATAACAATCATCCTATCCTCTATAGAACAGTTCGCTATAATGGCCAAGTTCTGTCTGGAACTAATTGTTCATGTTATGCTATACTATTATATATACTCTATAATAACATTTCACTATAGCCTTCCAAATGTATCTATGCAAACGATATTGTTATAGAGATGTTTGAACGTACATGAAATCAAAAAGGTTACATTCAAAGATGATACCCTATGAAATCGATATATAAAACTTATACTTTGACCGAGATTTCCATTTCTTTTTAGCATAATAAAGTTGACACAAACTAATATGGCAGTAGAAAATTATTCTTTTCTATAAATATCAATGAGTATACAAATACAATGGCAGTTGTAAAGTACGATGGATAAGCAAATACAATTAGGTGGTTTTATGAAATAATAGAAACAACTAATATCTGTGATATTCACCGGGCTTCTTGTTGGGAAGAAGATGCAATATTCACATTGAGTTGACCAACAACAACCTTTTCTCTGCATTTAATTTCCTCTGTGATAACATAAGCTTTGTTTGTCAACGGGCTGACCTTGTTGACACGAAATGCTCCGATATTCTTTCAGGTGTTCATGAACAATCTCATTAGTAAGAGTTCAAAATATGTTTTCCTCAAGTAGAATCTCAGCGATTTACTTCTTTTAATTTAGAACAAATAAAACAAGGTTGTTTTGGAAGTCTAAAATTTGTTTATATAAGACAAAATAAGTGAAAAATTGATATTGGTACAAATATTATAAAATAACAGGTTAATCCGAAAAGTGGAAAAATAAATAGAAGATGGTCTCAATCAATAACAGTCTGATATCTCCACTGGTGACTTGGGAGTGCGCGAGAAGTGGTCTTTGACAGCCGCAGATCGGCTGTCATGTAATGTGACAGCGCATGCGCTGTTAAGCCAGACAATGTGGGGCGAGTCACCCTATCTTCTCCCACTGCCATGTCAGTGTACTGTTATTATTTATTAGTGTCAGAATAATAATACTTCATACTATACCAAGAACCGCTTATTATGATAAACCCAACCCAATGCACTATTTGTGTCAAGAGCTGAAGATTTGATTTGTCCCAATCATCTTATTGCTCCCACTTGGGTTACAAGCTCACGCTACTAAGCTCAGCAATATATAATTTCAGGTCGAGTTCTTATAAAATCAATATATTTGTCTTCAGTCATCAATGTGGTACAAGATAGTTAGTGCCTAACTAAAGCTTGTAAAACACAATGTTGGATAAGTTTTAATTGGCTACATTCCTGAATTGCAAATTCTACATATAATGTTTTAACATATGTGACTATATGCCTAGAAAGAAATTGCTCTTTCCAGTGGTGTTAAAACACTCTGATCCCTGACCATCAGTCCTATAAAACAGTACATAAAGAAACTTATCTCTTTTTACCATTTACACTGGAAATTCATTACAAGCTGTACAAAACAACCACTAGCATTGTCACATATATGAAAGAAATTTATCGCGATAATCTCAAGATATATACTGCATACAACAGATACTCAAGGGAAGGACAAGCTTTTTTCAACTTTTATCACAACGACTACATGGCTAATACTCAGCAACATGCAAAATTGGGAGGCATTGTTTTGATTCGTGAAGCCGATTAACTGATCTTTAACATCAGCTTGTCACCTCTTGAAATTGTAAAAAGTACATCCTAGTTAACAAAGAACCTTCGTGATATTTCACATGACAAGTAAAAACAGTTTATATGCAAACAACAAGGAAAACCAGCAAAAACAAATAATATATAAGTTAATAAAAATGTATAAGACGGTATTCTTACTTACAAGTCATTTCCTACAGCATTTTCATCCGTCAAAGCTTCTGCAACCTTCATTCTTGATGTGTGCTTGGTTTGTTTTGTAAAAGGGGACAAGCTAGGCTTTGATTGTATATATTTGACATAATATTTGAATGAAAGTTAGCAACCTTTGTATATTTGATCAATTTATCTTCTGTATTTTACATCAAGTAAGCTCATCTAGATAAAATCAACATTTCATATTTGTTTGACATGAGCAGTGTCGGAGAAATAGCAGAAGTAACTGTTGGAATTCTACCCTTCTGAATTCTTCAAAGGAACACGTACATACCACGTGTTTCTGTTTGTTTGAAACTTAATGATAATTAATTCGAGCAACACATTGTATTATTTATAAACTTCAAACAATACAACGATTACAAAGCTATGTACTCTAAGGAATTATAAACTCTAATTCCCTAAGGAATTATAAACTTTAATTCCTAACTAAGAAATTATAAACTCTAATTTCTAGCTACCCAAAGACACTAAACCCCCCAATTTTATATCTTCTAGTGTTCTTCGAGTTCTACAACTTGTCGAACAACTCCTACTCACAAAACTCAGATTGTAAACAAGACTCTTGAATACAATCTTACAACTTCTCACTTAACTCGCAACACTCCCCAAGTTAATATCAAAACTCTTTCAAACATCTTGATAGTGTTTTGATTTTCTCTTTATGTAAGTGTGCAAATCTTTCTGATGAAAAATAGCTCCCTATTTATAGATCAGATTCAGCAAGTCTTTTTTTTTATTCAACTTTGTCTTTGCCGCTGCACAAACCTTGTTGAACTCAACTTGGACTTCTTTTTGTCTTTGCCGCAACAAAAAACACACGATTCTTTCTCCTTTAAAACCAAACTCAACATGGACTTCTTTTAAGCTTCGTTCCTTAATTAAATAACACAACAAATTTCCTTAAAATATTTTTAATTAAGTACTTCTTCTACTACTGGGATTTTGTTGTGTCGCACGTTGCCTCGACTTGGATGAACACAATATTTTCAACGAAATCTTGGTTGAACTCGACTTCAGCAAAGCCTTATTTACCTCGAGATCCTTGTTGTACTCAATCTTGGATGCAAAAACTTCCAGCAAATTTTCTTATTAATTAAGAAAACACACTTTCCTTAATTAGAAAAGAAAATATTATTTTCCTTAAATAGATTTCTCCTTCGGCTTTGTGATTAATGAATCTCAGTTGAACTCGTACTTGTTGAAATCCTATATTCATACTACACAGATTCGAACGCGTTTGTTACAGTTTCAAGCACGAGTTCACTCGTTTGTTACATGTGCATTGTTAAAACTTGTTCCTCGCTATTTTGTCATCTTTCAAAACAACAAGACTTCTAATGAATTCCCCCTTTTTGATATTGGAAAACATACATTACGCACACAACAAATAATACATACATCTTCCCTCTTTTGCCATGCTACTACTATAACTCCTAACTTTGTCATACTTCAAAACAACGAGACTTTAACAGTAACACTTCTCAAGATTAACAGGATATTAATTTGATGGTATACATTTTTATCAAATACCTGTTCTCTTTCATAACCCACACATCTTAATGACATCACATATCAGAACATTGCACTGGTATAGTCCAGTTTTATCATATGGTAGTAATAGAAGATTTAAGTTGTTTATACTGTCTAAAATGTATGGTGTCGGTTCCTTTAAAAATGATTGGATAATATTTTGTGGTTTCTTGACTTGTCACAAAGTTCATAAAAAATGGAAAAGCTTCTAAACTTTTAGTCTAAAAATTATTTGTGGGACGTGGCAAGTATCTCAAGGAATTAGTCGAGGTTGCGCTGAAGTTAGCCTGGACACCATGGTCATAAAAAAAATGTGCACTAATATATGTCAAAGATGTTAAATTGCTATAAATCATTTAAATGAGGATATAATGAGTATTTTAAAGTGAAATTATTACTAAATATATAAATGTTTTATTCTATTTGGGATTGACTAAAAGGAAACGTAATGTCAAGCTCCGAGCCTACACCCTGGATGTGGCCTACAATCGAGAACCATTGTTGGCCCCAAGCGAAACGTTGGCCTGGCTTAATTCATAGAGGAAGACCTTCTTAAAATAAGAGCACTTTAAAAAGTGAACTGTAACTCAAGGATAACTTAAAATGTTCTATAATTTAACATTCAACTAGCCAAAGTGACACTCAAGTCTCGACTTAACTAAATGAGAATGTAAAGACTCATGAACAAACAATATCTAACTGTCTTTGAAGCCTTTAATAATTGTGGTGGATGTCGGTACAAGACCCACGACATCCTAACAAACTAGAATGTAAAGTAAATAAAAGGGGATCCTCTGGAAGCAAGGAGGCTCACTAACAACTGTGAAGCTCAACTGGATCAACGAAGAATTGGGTGTTCATCCTGCTTACCCGTATCTACATCATAAAAGATGCAGACCAATTGGACATAGAATGTACGAGTATGTGAGGGGAATTCTAGAACAAGACATAAGCTTGAAAAAGGAACTTAAGAAACTTACCCCGTCTCAACTCAACTCATTTCAATATATGTATTCATTAATATGCAATATAAAGAAAAAGATTAAACCATATAAATAACAACTCAGTGTATTTAAAACACAACAATAACTCAGTTTGTATATGAAAATAAAAGTAACTCTATGGGAGATTCTCTAACCGACAACCATCACTATGAGTTATGTGATGATACATCATCTTGGCTCACGCTGCCAAGGTTGTCCTATACTTTGCAGGGTATAGAACCTAGTACTACATGGAACCATTAATCCATGCTAAACAATCAAGGAATCATCTACAAAGTATGACCCTTTCTACCTATGTTGGCTACACGTTTTATGAAAATTTTGAGCTATCTAAACTCGTCCTCGTATCGATGCTTAATACGACTCCCGAAATTTAGCTAACTCATATGTTTAATAACATAACTTCTACGTGGTTTTAGATTATTACTCAAAAATCTATCTCTTAAAAGAGATGATACTCAAAAACAAGCTAAAAATCTCTTTTGAAATAAGTGTTTCCTCTCTTATTTAAATGTGAAAACACTTACTCTTGGAACTACTTAGTTCTCTTATATCATTTTAAGGAAAAATGAACTGCACTATCACTCTGACTCAACCTCAATTCAATGTTCAAGTCTTAAAACAAGTTTAAAACAACTGTAAAAGACTTTTGGAAAGACTCGAAGAACTCTGAAGACTTCTAGGTCTAACTTGAATTTGAATTTGTTGATTCATGTTTATGGATGTTTTCTAAATGTTTAGAAGTCATTTAGAGTAGTTAGAATTGATTGAAAGTGTTAGTACACTTTAGAACGATTCAGACAGACTATGGAAATGGGTGGGTTATGCGATTGGCGGGGGCGCCAACCCCTTAATTTGAGAGACCACATTTTTGCCACTGTTGATGCTCCATGCCAGACCTATTAGCGTATTAGTGGCGCGCCGCACCACCCTTCCACAGTCCAATCCAATGAATTTTTCTTCTTATTTTCTGACCTTAATTCAACTAGATTGTATTTTTTTCTCAATTACTCTTTAGATTCAGTTACCCAATACATGTACACAAGAATCTACTAAAAAATCTCATAAAAATAATACGATTATCTCAGAACTCAATTATCCCATCCTAATCCTTGAAATAAAGCAAATTCAAGAATACTAATCAAGACATCAAACCTTCAACCTTTTAGGAAGAAAATTACACTAAAATTAACATGATTGGTGCATGGGTGGACAACCCAATGCTATCTGAACTCACATGCCTCTTAGGATCAAACCCTTAGAGAAATCTGCAATGAAACCTTAAGAATGTGATGAAATCTTGATTTTGCTCCTTTTTTCTAGTCTCATACCTTTTTCCAAAACCCTACAGTGAATTTTTATTGCTTAAACTCAAAGTATTCAGTTTAGAACCATATTTTATTACTTGATATGAAATAAATCTGATAGGGTAATAAAAGGACCAACTAGCCGTCTTAAATATGGGTAACGTTGATTTCAAATGGGCTTATCTCCCTTAGCTCAATAGTTAGAAACTCAATAAAGTTTGAAAGAGGATTCAAAGGACTTCATTTGATATCTTATAGTCCACCTAAATCAACATGTACTAAAAGTATTGGTCATTTGAAGTTGACCCAAAACTCATAACTTTAGCTTAACTTATAAGATTTCAGATTTTGCTCTTTCTAAATTAGTTCTTTCTGTTTTTAGATATTTCCAAGGCGGGATGTTACCATATCTCCCCCTTCGGAATATTCATCCTCTAATGAGACTACTCTAAGTAGAACTAAGGGTGGTAACATCTAACCTCGGGTCAAACACCCAACATGCAAATCTAACAAATGCAATATATCAATTCAAGAGTACTAAGAATAGTATTTGTACCTTGATCAAGAATTTTTCTGGACTAAAAGATATGTGGGTCTCTCTTCTTCATATCTTCCTCAGCCTCCCATGTAACTTCCTTTACAAACTAATTTCTCCATAGTACCTTGACTAATGCTACCTCTTTGGTTCTCAATTTGCGAATGTGGCGATCTATTAACTGAATGGGAATCTCTTCATAATATGAGATATCCTTAATACTGATATCTTCAGTAGGTATGATAAGTGAAGGATCGACCATACACTTCTTCAATATAGAAATGTGAAACACTTGATGAACTACGACTAACTCTTGTTGTAGCTTCAACTCATAAATTACATTGCCAATCCTCTTCGATATCCTTTACCGATTAATATATTTGGGATTAACATTCCCCTTCATGAAAAATATTATAACACCCTTCATGTGTGAAATGTTCAAGTAAACCCAATCATCTATTTCAAACTCTATGTCTCTCCACCGAACATTTGTATAAGATTTCTGACGACTCTGCTTTATAATCAACCTCTCTTGAATATTCTTCACTCTCTCCATAACTTGATAACTAATTATGATCATATTAGCCCAGATTTACCAACTTCAAACCATCCAACATGAGATCTACATCTTCTCCATAAATAGCCTCATAAGAAGCAATTCGGATGCTGGAATGATAAATATTGTTGTAAGCAAACTCAATGAGAGGTAGGTGATCATCCCAATTACACTTGAAATTGATCGCACAAGCCATCAACATATATTCTAAGTCTGAATGGTGATCTCTATTAAACCATCAGTCTAGGTTGAAAAACAGTACTGAAATTCACTTTCGAACCCAAATCTTTCTAGAAAGACTTGTAGAATGGTGCAGTAAGTTATGCACCTCTATCTAAAATAAACGAAACTGGAACTCCATAAACTCTAAATAACTCTTTAAGATATAACCTGATATAATCCTCTGCTGAATTGGTGGTCTTTACCAGAAAAAATGGGCTGAGTTAGTCATTCGATCTACAACCCCACAAATGGAATCATGTTGAATGCGGGACCACAGAAAACTAGTAATATCCATATTAATCATTTCCCACTTCTATTCGAGAATATCTACAGTCTGAGCCATACCGTCTGGCCTTTGGTGTTCTACCTTTACTTATTTACAATTTTGGCATTTAAAAACGAATTCTGCAATACTCTTTTTCATAATATTCTACCAATATACTTCTCTCATTTCATGATACATCTTTATGGAAACTGGATGGATAGAATATCTAGAGCTACAGCTTTCCTCATGATCCTCTCTTGGAGTTCCTCCACCCTTGGTACACACAATCTTCTTTGATACCTCAATACACCACCTACCACTTGTTCAAAAGCCATAATTTTTTTCTTATGAACATTTGCCTTCAATTCAAGCAAAATAAGATCTTGGTCTTGTTTCTCTTTCACTTCAGATACTAATGAAGATTCAGCCCCATTCATCACCACTACTCCAACTTCATTGGAATCCTACAAATGGACTCCCAAATGTTTAAGTCTGTGCACATCCTTGGCTAATTCTTTTCTTTCTTCCTCAACATTAGCGGTACTACCCTTTGACAATCTGCTCAAAGTATCAACAACAACATTATCCTTATATGAGTGATGTAGAATACTTATGTTATAGTCGTTGAGTAACTCTAAACACGTCCTCTGTTTGATATTAAGATCTTTGTTACGAATACCAGCTGAAGACTCTTGTGATCGGTGAACACATCTATATGAACACCATAAAGGTAAGGACACCATATTTTAAAAGTGAACACTACAACAACAAACTCTAAATCGTGGGTTGGGTAATTCTTCTTGTGAACCTTAAGTTGTCTTGAAGCATAAGATATAACCTTGACATTCTACATCGATACACAATCCTGTCCAACTCTAGACGCATCATAATATATCAGAAAACCTTGCTATGTTTTAGTAAGGTTAATACTGGGGCAGTAGTCAGCCTAGTTTTCAATTCCTAAAAGTTTTTCTCACAAGCTTCATGCAATTCAAACTTCACTATTTCCTAAGTAAACTTAGTCAATGGATATCAAATAGATGAGAACCTCTCGATAAACGTTATATAATATCCATCCAACCACAAGAAACTCCAAATATCTATTGGAGATGTAGGTCTAGGCAAGTTTAGAACCTAACCAATCATAGTGATCATCAGTCAACCAAATTATTGAACACAAATCTTATTTCGTTGTAGTAATAAGAATGCAAGGATTTGACTTTGGTTGTCAAATAGGCAGGTGGAGCGCAATTTTAGCCAATGGTTGATTAATGAATGAATTGATTAATCTTCTTACTATGCTGCTATTATAAAAGAATTAACATTACACAACACATATTTGGGCTATTCAGGTCATGGTTTTATTTATGTTGTTGCTTCTACTGCATGCAATCCCCTTTCTTTTCATTTTATGTACGGTCAGAAATTTCTATAACAATCATCTTATCCTCTATATAACAGTTGACTGTAACCCTGTACTCAATAATAAAATTTCGTACAACAGTCAAAATGTATCTATACAAACGATGTTGTTATAAATATGTTTGAGTGTACATGTAACGACCCTCAAAATGAAATAGGTGAAACTTAGCTTCGTATGTGTTTAATGAGTTAATTATGTGTCAATGTACTGAAATTTAGCATTTGAAGTCCGTTTGTAGAGTTTGGAAGTCAAAGTTCAAGGAACGACCAAGACGCTTAACGACTAGTGTGCCTCTGTATGTTTTATGTGTAGTTTAGTGTCTAAATTAATAGGAAAGTACCCTAAGACCTATATGGGAACGTTTAGGATTGAAACATCTAGGTAAGACTCCCAAAGTACCACCCTAAGGGTCCTTGAGAAATACCCAAGACTTGGCAAGAAACCTGCCAAACACTGCCTAAACGACGACCCTAGTTGACGAGTCGTTAGTCAAACGACGCCCCTCGTTTGGGGGAGTAGCTCCACACTTCCTGATGGAAATCTTACCCCACAAAATTTAGCCTCTAAATCAAATAACACCCATGTAGTACGGACCGTCGATCACATGACGCCCCGTGCATGGTGTCTGGTTTTTGGAGCCTGCAGATTCTGCATGCAATTCGGCCATCTTAGGGCTGATTGAGAAATTCACCCCACATCCTAATTAACTTATGTTTGGTTGTTTTAAGGGTTTTTAGGTATTTTATGTTAGTTTATACTCCTAAAAAACCTAAGTTAGACTTCACTTTTAGAAAAATCAAAACTCCTCTCCCAAGAATAACTCTCTCAAGACTCCGTGGAAGCTTGAACTCAAGGTAGAGCTAGGATTGAAGATTTTTGGTTATTTCTCCATTATATATCATGGGTTTTCTTCATATAAGGTACGATAGTTCATCCTTGATTCTTCTCTCATTAAAGGAGCCAACCGAACGGCTTTTAAAAAAGGTATCAAATTCTGATATTCCTCTATTTCGAATTCTATGTATGAGTTCTTGCATGAAAACGTTTAATGGATGAAATATGATATTATCAATATTAGGTGATGATTAAGGTAAAAAACTCAATGAACCCATGCTCATGCAAATTCTCAAATTTTAACATATGAAATGTGTTTGATGATTATAATTAGACAATGTTAGAATTGAGTTTTTATTATGTTGTGATGTGATTATCTACTGCCATTAATTATAATGATTTATTGGAGAATCGAGGAAAGGTTGTGAAAGCTTGGATGAAGGGTAAGTTTATTTATATTGCCTAACACTTGTTGAATTGATCTTGAGTGGTATTGTCCACTTATGGTGGCGGTGTTTACTTGATGTAAATGATTATAGATGTGAATCGTGAATTTGAAGTAAGATGAGGTTATGATGAAAATGCATGTGATGTATTGTGAAGTTGTGCATGTGTGTCTTAAAGATACTATGTCTAAATGAAGTATATGTCTATGTAAAGCATGATAGTTGTTGACATCCTTTGAATGTGAGCAACGTAACGGTGACTCAATTAAAATAATAATTAGTTAAAAGAATTTTAAAAGGTTTAAAAAGGGTTAAAAGAGATAAAATGAGTTTAAAGGGATTAAAGGGAGTCGCCACCTAATTTTTAGGAAAACTATGAAACCAATTAACAAATTAACTTAAAAGATAGTCTATTAAATCAATTGATATAGGTAAGGGGTTCAATTTATTTCGAAGATAAGGGGTTAGGCACCCTTCGATATCCACAAATGTGGGTCCCGATTAAGTTCATTTTTTTTCAAATTGAGGAGGAGAATAAAATAATATACAAATATAATAGTCATGCAACATACACAATAAAATAATAATATCGGCCTAAAGTTTGTCTAACATTGATATATACAAAATAATGAATTGAAAAATATAATTCGAACTCCTTTCGAATAGCTTCAAGGAAGCAAGTCTTGGGTACCTATAAACACACTTAAAAAAAGAGTTAGTAATAAATAAATATGAATAAAATTGAATATATGAGATATTAACTTAAAAATAAAAACTCGTCTTATTACCATGGGAGGCCTTGGAAATCGACGGTAATTTCTTTATTGGTCAATTTAACAAAACAAATACTATGAACTTAAATAATTTTCCATCTTTTAAAATGGGAAGACCTCCAAAACCAACGGAGAGATTTTATCATTTGTCAATTTTAACAAAACAAATAATATGAACTTAACTAATTTTTCATCTTTTAAAATAGGAAGGCCTCTAAAACGACGAAGAAATTTATCATTGGTCATTTAATAATTTAGAATAGCAAAAACAATATAATAGAAAGAATTGAAAGTCATTTCAACGGATGCATATCAATGAGATCAATAAATAATTGTTCGATAACTAAAATAATAGTAACATGATACGAAAATAAAGATACTACAATAAATAAAATAAATGAAAACTAAACTTTAACAATCACCGAATAGCAAAGAGAGACAAGTAATTTGTCAAAGTGTAGAGACAATATAATATTAAAATAAGCACTTAACAATGATTTAAGCAAGCATCTAAACACAAAGTCAATAAAATATAAAATAGTTCTTAACATAATAAAGAGAAGCCAATATTATAATATAAAAGGAAAGCTAAAGACATGAAAAGATCAGTCCAAAATTAAGATTTATACCAAATATGCAGTAACAATAATTATTTAATGTTTCTAATCAAAGCAACAACCAAGACAAAATAACAGAACATTAAATACAAAAACAAATATGCCTCATCTATATCAAGAACAACTTAATTATTTGTGAACTATATATATATATATATATATATATATATATATATATATATATATAGAATTG
>NC_028645.1:19089553-19096903 GCF_001406875.1 Solanum pennellii | reverse complement strand
ATATATATATATATATAACAGAAACAAGTGGATGCCCAGATCGTCAAAAAATATAAACTAATAAAAAATGAAAATCAACTCAATAGAAAACAAAGAATAGAAAAATGGAACTAATGAACTATAATTACCTGAGAAGCAAACAAATGGTTGGATCCATTGATCTTTGGAGTTGGGTCATGAGAGAGGCAACAGATGGAAGGGTCTGGTTTGTTGTCCTTCGCCGGAGAAATCCTGGAACAATAGCAAAGCATAACTTTGGCTTGCCGGAATACCTACAAAACAAACAAAAATTTGAAGAGGGGTAGGGAAAAGGGGTCTGGTTTTGGTGGGAACGGGTTGGTTTTGGGTCGGAGTTTGGTAGTGGTTTAGAGGTGTGACTGGTCAAAGAAGAGAAAGGAAAATGGGGTCTGTTTGGGGTCGGAAAAATGGAGCAAAATGAGGTTTGTTTGTCTGGTGGCTCCGACCATCGGAAATGGTGGTTTTTTAGTGGTAGAGTGCTCGTTTTGGCTGTTGTGGGTGTGTTTCTGGTTTGCTTGGCTTGAAAAAGGAGAGAAACAAAGGGGAGTTCTAGTGGTGTTTCGCCGTATTCCGACGGGGAGGAAGAGAGGAAGGAGATGGATGTTAGTGTTGTCTAGTCCCTGATTTGGAATGGCTGGCTGGATAGGTTGTTACAGTGGATTTCACCTGAAGAAAAATCAATGACAACGCCGGGGAACTATTGTGATGGAGGTGGAAATGAACTTTGGTCATTTACCTAAGGTCCGATGAACTTGCAAGAAAAGGCATAGAACAAATAAAAAATATTTAGAAAAATTTCAAATCTGAAAATTACACTCCCCAAATTTAATAATTTATCCACCATCTTCTTAACCTAATGAGCCACATATTGTACATATAGGGAATTCTTAAAAATGGGCTTAAGTTATGGGCTTGAGATTGTGGTCCAAAAATTATTTGTTGATAAAATATTTGTGTATGTAAATTATCTTCGAATTTGAATGAATTTTTTTAGACTGCGCACAATATCAAAATAAATAGTAACCATGTAATAAAGAAAAAATGAATATGAAAAAATGTAATAAATGTAATCAATTACATGTAAAAGTGCAATTTAACATAAATAATAATTTTATAAGAAATAAACAAATATTTGAACGTCTGCCTGTGGCAAAATTATATAAACATAACAATCGATAAAAATCCTAATACTTTGAGAAAAAGGATTATTATCAACAAATTTCATTATATGATAAAAACATGTATTTTGAATTATTAACATAAAATATTCAAAATGTATTAATTTTAAAACTATCATACCAAAATTTGGTGTCAACAACTTGCCCCTTTGTTTGATTAGGATCGATGAAAGAGATCCTGGTCAAACAAAGTTGACAAATCAAATTTAGTTTGATAAACATTGAACAAAACAATTGAGACGTTAGTAGAGCTTTCGAATAAGACTCCACATCTGTCGACTGGGCGGAAAATAATAAACAAAGCACGGAGATTGATTGTAAACTGAGAAAATACACATACCTTTGATGTTACTTGAAAAATTGCACAATGAAGGTGGTGTACCATTTTGAAAGAAGAATGATGCGTATAACATGTCACTTTGAACGAGGTGACAACCCAACGTCTCTTTGAAAGGAGGATGATGTGGATAACATTTCACTTTGAATGAGGTAACAACCCAGTGTGTCTCTTTGAAAGGAGGACGACCCAATTTGAACATAACATGTAACGTTAAACGAGGTGAAAACCCAACGTGTCTCGTTGAAAGGCGGACAACCCAACTTGAACTTAACGTGTCACTTGAATGGAGGTGACATCCCATCGTGTCTCTTTGAGAGGCGGATGACCCAATTTGAACATAACATGTCACTCTGAACGAGGTGACAACCCAACGTATCTCGTTGAAATGCGGACGATCCAACTTGAACTTAACATGTCACTTGAATCGAGGTGACAACTCATCGTGTCTCTTTGAAAGGGGGACGACCAAACTTGAACTTAACATGTCATTTGAAGGAGATGACAACCCAATCCTGTTTGTTTGAAAGGTGGATGACCCAACTTGAACTAAATATGTCATTTGAAGGGAGATGACAACCCAATCTTGTCTCTTTGAAAGGTGTACGACCCAACTTGAACATAACATGTCATTTGAAGGGAGATGACAACCCAATCTTGAACTTAACGTGCCTGATGACAATCCAATCTTGAACTTAATATGAATGGTGTATGACAAAATATGCAATAACAATGTAAGTAGCAAATAAAATATAAAAGCAACATAAAATATACAACCATGGCCTAATATGGACAAGGTAATTAACTGATGGGGTAATTTGAACTTAACAAAAAAATATTAATTTAAATAGAAAATAAAATAAAAAGTGTCATATTGAACGGCATGACAAACCAATCTGAAATAAATCATTTTATTTAAGATAACAAATCAATTTTGAGAAGATATCATTTTGAAAGGTATGACCACCTAAATTTAAAAAAATGTCATGTTGAAAGGTATGACTACCCAAATTTAAGAAAATGTCGTTTTGAAGAGTATGACGATCCAAATTTTTTTTTTTTTGAAAAAATCATTTTGAAGGATATGACGACCCAAAATAAAAAAGATGTCATTTTGAAGGATATGACAATCCAGAATCAAAAGATGCCATTTTGAAAGGTATGAAAACCGAAAAATAAAAAGATGTCATTTTGAAGGGTATGACTATCCAAAAATGCAATTTAAACTTTGAAATGGTCCACAAGGTTATTTGGACGAATATAGGGCATAAATTTAAAACGATGTCAGTTTGAAAGGTATGACGACCCAAATTTAAACGATGTCATTTTGAAGGGTATGACTATTGAAAAATAAAAAGATATCATTTTGAAGGGTATGACTACCAAAAATGTAATTTAAACTTTGAAACGGTCCACAACATTGGTATGGACAACTATTAACAATGAAACAATCCATAATGTTGGTATGGATGAATATTATAAAAAGGGTTTCAACCCATTTTTTATTTTATGAACAACGAAACATATTTTAACTTGGTTAGCGCCAACAATAGTATTGTACAAAAATTTTTCACAATTTTTCTCTTTCAACTGAAATTGACATCGAGGTAATTCCTATGGATTCAAGTGGTACCTCAGATGTACTTAAGTAACGACAAGATTTGTTCATCTGCTACAAACAAAATCTTTGAACTAGACCTAACATCAAGTTTCAAGTGCCCTCACAAGAAATAAACTTTCAATTTGCGCACATTTAAACTGTTTTGATTTGGGAACATCTGGAAAAGTATACTCACACTAAGAAAAAATTTTAAATGTATGCAATTGTGATACCGTTGGCTTGGACCTTCATGTAAATCTCTACTAATGTGGGAACATTTGAATTGAAATCATGTAGGCCTTGTTAATAGCTTGTAATGTTGGCTTAGGAACGGGTAGGTTAGTCATTTGGGATTAAAGTGACTTATTCCTTCTTGAGCATTGCACTAAATAGATGCTTTCAACATTGATCACGCTTTTAGCATTTGATTCTCTTTGTTGTCCCTTCCTTTTGAACTTTTGACTTCTTTTGAAACTTTATTTGTCTGAGTTTTTTCCCTTTTGAATTTTCTCCTTTTTGTTTGGAGTGTTTTTCTTCTTTTCTTAAAATTCTGCTTGCTTGAACTTGTGGGGAATTTTGAACCTTTTTCTTTCTTTCTTTTGAAGTCATTTTTTGCTCTCTTGACTTTCAGGGACTTTGATAACTTTTGTCTTTGACCAAATTGAACTTTGAATTTTCTTTTGTAACTTGCACGTCTTCAGTGCGCTCAAGAAAGTTCGGCCAAAAGAGAATATTGCATGTAAGCACTCAAAAAAGGTATAGGCTAAGATGTGTTTGTCCAAAGAAAAGGCTTAAAGCTCAAAGTGGGGACATCTAAGGATTAACATCATTTGATAGGCTTTGAAAAGCTCAAACGGATCAAAGAAGACCTACAATCATTTTTCAAATCAAATATTACACATAATTTCACCTCAATAACATTTAGGCCAAGTTCTAGATCAACAATGCAAAATAATAGAATTTAATTCAAAACTCACCAAACAATGCACATGAAACAATGAATCTGATTATGTTCTAATCTTGAATATATACAAGAGAACACATATAAGTGTAACAAAGTATGAATGAGAGGTACCAAAAGAATCAATGGTTTAATAAGAAGTCAATCTTCTTTATTGTTCAAATTATTTTTCACATGCACACTTGAACTGTGTTGGCACCAACCAAGTCAAAAAAATGATTTAAAAATTATAAACATTAAAAGAAATAAAAATAAAAGATCTTATGAATAAAGAATACCGAACCTAATAATGGTTGCCTATGTATCTCATCGATGAGAATCAGGTTTGTGTATTTCTTTCAGATATGACATTATGAATGTTCTAAAACTAGCTGACCATGAGTGGTTTTGAATGACTGGAGACCAAGCGGACAACTTAGGCTAGAACTCACGATAACCATTGGACGCGTGACGAACTAATAAATTGTCGATCATTCTGAAAAAAAAAGAGTTGAGTATAGAAAAGTCTGATCTGCGGTTCCACAAAACCGTTCTTTAATAAGGAATAAATACTGAGTGCAATATGCAAATAATAAACAAAAAATACAAGATATAATGAAAAGAATTAGTTTAAAATATTTTAAAAGGTTTAAAAAGGGTTAAAAGTGATAAAATGAGTTTAAAGGGATTAAAGGAAATCGCCACCTACTTTTTAGGAAAACTAGGAAACTTATTAACAAATTAACTTAAAAGATAGTCTATGAAACCAATTGATCTAGGTAAGGGGTTCAAATTATTTCGAAGGGAAGGGGTTAGACACCCTTTTAACTCCACAAATGTGGGTCCCGATTGGGTTCATTTTTTTTCAAATTGAGGAGGAGAATAAAATAATAGACAAATATAATAATCATACAACATACACAATAAAATAAAATAATAATATCGGCCTAAGGTTTGCCTAACATCTATATATACAAAATAATGGATTGAAAAATATAATTCGAACTCTTTTCGAATAGCTTCAAGGAAGCAAGTCTTGGGTACCTGTAAACACACTTAGTAAAAGTGTAGTAATAAATAAATATGAATAAAATTGAATATATAAAATACTAACTTAAAAATTAAAACCCGTCTTATTTACATGGAAGATCTTGGAAATCGGTGGTAATTTCTTCATTTTAACAAAACAAATAATATGAACTTAACTAATTTTCCGTCTTTTAAAATGGGAAGGCCTCCAAAACCGACGGAGTGATTTTATCATTGGCCAATTTTAAAAAAACAAATAATATGAACTTAACTAATTTTCCGTCTTTTAAAATGGGAAGGTCTCCAAAACCGACGGAAAGATTTTATTATTGGCCATTTTAATAATTTAAAATAGCAAAAACTACTTTATAGAAAGAATTGAAGGTCATTTCAACCGATACATATCAATGAGATCAATAAATAATTGTTCGATAACTAAAATTATAGTAACATGATAAGAAAATAAAAGTACTACAATAAAAAAATGAAAAATAAACTTTAACAATCACCGAATAACAAAGTGAGACAAGTACTTTGTCAAAGTGTAGAGACAATATAGTATAAAAATAGGCACTCAATAATGATTTAAGTAAGCATATAAACACAAAGTCAATAAAATATAAAATAGTTCTTAACAATAATAAAGAGAAGCCAATATTATAATATAAAAGGGAAGCCAAAGACATAAAAAGATGAGTCCAAAATAAAGATTTATACCAAATATGCAGTAATAATGACTATTTAATGTTTCTAATCAGAGCAACAACGAAGACAAAATAACATAACATTAAATACAAAAACAAATATACCTCATCTATATCAAGATCAACTTAATAACTTTTAAAATATATATATATATATATTCACGAAAAATATTTGCTTATCATAGAATTTTATTTTACAATAGACAACATTTAAAAATAGTTAAAACATATAAAAAAAATCCTTAGAAAGCCATCTATTTACATTAAATTTAAGATTATCTTTAACCTATACATATAAATATTCTGTAAAGACTCTTAGGGAAACTATTAGAAAATCTCAAAAACAAATAAGTGAAGAATTAAATCAAGTAAATTTTGAAATAAAGGAAGTAAGAGAAAGAATTAAAACTATTAAAAATAATCCTTATTATTATAATTCTGTAGGATAATATATGAGAAGACCTTATAAAAATACAAGAGAATATAAAAAGGTTAAAAGAAAATTACTAGATTTATATGTAAAAGCAGATATATTATTAAAAGACCTAAAAACAACGAGCTCTAAAAAAGAAATAGGTAATAAATTAGATCATATATTTTTCTTAGCTAAAATATTAGAACAAAAATTAGTAAGACATCTTATATCTAGAAATATTCCAATTAAAAATATTTTATGAGAAATTTTCCTTTTGCTAAAAGTATAAGACTTGAATATTGGATATTATATAAAGATATAAAAGAAAAGAAAAAATTACAAAGAGCAGAAAAAGCAATAGAAGCATATACATATATATACGAAAACGAATTTTTCAAATCACGAAATTTTTATTTTGAAAAAGACATAAATAACGACGAATATATAAACGCTTTAAAATGGGAATTACAAGGAATTAGTAATACTATAAATATATATGAGGAAAGAATAAAAAATTTTAATGAATATTATAAACCAACTACTTTAGGATAAAATAACAATAGTAACAATAGCTTCATTAAAAATCATAGAATACCTAGACTTACAAATTAATATAGAAAAAAGATTTCAAAGATTAAAAGCAGATAATATAATTAAGTGTAACTTTGACAACGGAAATCATTATTTGCATACAAAAGACGCTCAATATAATACTCTAATAGATTTAATAATAAATCTGTCACGACCCGAAACGGGTCGCGAGTGGCACCCACACTTATCCTACTATGTGAGCGAACCAACCAATCTAAACCCCAACATTTTAACCATAATGAACAAAATACGATGCGGAAGACTTAAAACTCATTAATGAAAATCAATTAAATAACTTCTAAAAACTCAATACTTATTGTTCCCAAAAACTGTAAGTCATCACCACAAGAACATCTATCCTCAAAATACTAAATCTAAGAATATCTAGGAAGCTAAAATAAATAAACAGCTAGTCCATGCCGGAACTTCAAGGCATCAAGACATGAAGAAGAAGATCCAGTCCAAGCTAGAAGCATTAGCTCACCCTGAGATCCGACGTGATGAAGACTGGCTAGAGTTGCGGTTGAGTTGAAGACGA
>NC_028645.1:19074741-19082430 GCF_001406875.1 Solanum pennellii | reverse complement strand
CTATCCTGGTGCCGGAACGTGACACCCGATCCACTACTCTCAATCTTTTAGTTCATCAAGCCTTCTTTTATACCAAGGCATCATCATTAACAAAAAGACTTTAGGGTTTAAGATTCAACAGCCTCATCATGCTAATTCATCACAATTATGTAATCATATCATACATACACACAATTAAGCAATATAGGAGACTTTACATTACTACCCAATACATATCATTCGCTATTAAGAGTTTACTATGAAATAGCATAAACCATAACCTACCTCCACCGAAGAATCGCGATCAAACAAGCTATCTTCCCAAAACCTTTGCTTTCCTCTGCGTTCTTCTCTTTCTCTCGTTCGTTTCTCCCTTCTCTCTCTGTTCTTTCTATTTTCTTATTTCAAAACCCTCTTTCTTTTACCCTAATTAGCATATAATTAAGTATAAAAGATGATAAAATACCCCATTATTTATTTCAAGGTTACCTCTTTTAACCCCCAAGTAATTGAATTATTAACATTAAACCACTAACTTTATAATTATAAGCATGAATAGTCCAAAACGCCCCTTAAAACATTTAACAGAAATCCGACCCAGTCAGGGTTACGCAGCCTGTGACGGTCCGTCGTGCCTGCGACGGTCCGTCCTGCTGCTTCCGTCACAAAGTTCAGAGACTCAATTCATTAAAGAGTCTGTGACGGCCCGTCATGTATGCGACGGTCCGTCCTGCCATTTCGTCGCGAAGTTCAGAGAGTCGATCTCAGTACCCAAATTTCTAAATTCTAAGTATTTTGGAACGAGATCCCCTCGACGGTCCGTCGTGCCCATGACGGTCCGTCGTGGGATCCGTTGACCCAGACAGTGATTTCCAGAAATTACTCTGCTGCTCCAAACGACTAAACAGGTCGTTACAAAATCTTAGTGAAAAAATAAAAGAATCAAACAATAAAATTATAAAAATATTAAGTGAACAAGAAGAAAGACAAAATAAACAAAAACAACTTTTTAAAAAGATAGAAAATAATTTAGATTACCTTAAAGAACAAGGAATAGAATTAAGTAAAAAATTTAAACGAGTTAAAAAATAAATCGAAAGAAGAGGTTAGTAATACATTAATAATAAATATACAGGAAATAAAGACAGAATTAGCATCAATAAAAGAAATAGTTCTTTCATGATAAATTTAGTAGAATCAGAGACATATAGAGAAACAATAAAATTAATAGAGAAAAGAATAGCCCTTCCATCATATTATAAAGAATTTAATCCATCTTCAAAATCAGATCAAATTATTATACAACAGAACACTATAATAATATCACTTTTATTACAAGTACATAATAAGATAGATAAAAACTTTAAAGAAAAATTAGAATGTAAAAATATAAACACAACTGGAATAGAAGAATTAATAGAAAAGTTAAATAAAATAGAAATTACTCCTCAAAAAGATAAAATAACTAAAAAACAGAAAAAATGAATATTTTTCCAACTAGACCAAGAGATAAAAGACAAGAAAGACCAAGACCAAGTTACTCCCAAAATAGAATAAGTGATAATTTTTTGTCAAGAATATTAAATAGAAAGACAAAGTAAGAAAACAATCAACAATTAGACAAAATAATAGATACAGATAGAGATATACAAATCTTTCAACAAAATCAATTAAACTTATTGAATCCAAAAGTCTTATATAATACAAATTCAAAATCTCAACTATATAGACATTATAGAGAAGAACAGTTATCAGTATTAGGAAAAAATTATATATCTTTACCACTAATAAACTCTGAATCTGTAAAAGAAATAAAACATGTTAAAAAAGACTTAATGCATATAGGATTAATAGTTATAGGAATTAAAGAATTAACTAGAAAAAACTCAGGAACAAAGACATTAATTACAATATATGATAATAGATGGTCAGACATAAAAAAGGCAATTATAGGATTAACAGAAGTAGATATGACTAATAATGGAGGAATTATCTATATAAGTCCAGATTTTATGATGAATTTTAATGAATTTGGAACCCAAATAAGAATAGGAATACAAACTAAATGATATGAGGAAATGCATAGTGGAAAGAATTTATTAATGTGTGTAGGATTTTTAGGAAAAATGACAGATAATAGTAATACTAGATTTAAATTACAAATAAAAGACGTAGTAGAAATAATGGGGAAAAAAGGGATAAAACTAATAAAACCTATAAAGATAAATCCTGAAGAATATGCAGGGTTAGAATGGAAATTAGGAGATTTTAAAGAAAAAGAAGCTTTAATACCAGACGCTCATTTAATATATACAAATTCTAAAGGAGAACCTTCAATTAGATTTACAGATTATAATTACGAAGCTCAAAAAGACTTTGAAGAAGAAAGTATTGTAGAAGAAATACCTTTAGAAGGGATGAATATAGAAATAATATTAGAAGAAGATTTTGCAGTAGATCTGGCTATAGAAAAAGCTAAATAATTAAGTAAAAATAATAAGAATAGATTATTTACATGCAAAGGATGTAAATTAAAAGACTTAAATTTAGAATAGACAATATCTCATTTTAAAATATGTAAACAAAGAACCGATAATAAAGGCTATAGATTAGAAAAAAGTTTACAAGATAAATTAGAAAAAGCTAATAATATAATGACAGAAATACAAGAAAATGATAGTGAAATATCTGAGTTAGAATCTATACTAAGTCAAAAAGAATTAATGGAAACAGCAAGTTCTAGTAGTCCGTTCCAAAGAACAAATGAACAAGGTTATACTGCAGATAATAGTACAGGAAATATACCATGTAGAAGAGTATATAGACAAGGAGATACTCCAATGACAGAAGTTAAACCTATGGGAAAAAGAATGCCTATAGAAGAACCAACAATACTCCAAGAAAGAGGAAGTAAAGGAAAAAATTTAAATATAGCGGCACATGACCCACAAAGATGGAATTCAGTAATAGACTTATGGAAAGGAATAGTAGTAGCAGATTTTATAAAAAAATTATACAGAAACTGATGCTGAAACGATGTACAAATACTTAGAAACATTCCTAGGAGAATCAACTAAAGCTCTATGGGAAGCTTATAAAGTAGAATTCCCATCAGAATTTCAGTATTTAGTATCATTAGGACCAAATCCATATAATTTTACAAATAAAATACATACATTAGTAACAGGAGAAGACCCAAAGAGTGGATTAGTAGCCTTACAACGAAATGCAGTAATAAAACTAGAATAATTAAGTATAAGTAATTGGTATTATATAAAGAAATTCTTAAATGGTTATTTCTATTATTGTACAATTAGTGGAAATGCCTTTGATAAAGATTTAGGTAAAAAGTTATTTAACAAACTACCAGGAGCTTTAGGAAGAGAAATAGAAGAAAGATGGACTAAAAGAGAAGGAGTAGCACAAAACCCTCAAGCAAAATGGTCAATAGGACATAACATATAATGGAAATATTACAAGAAAAATGTACTAATTTACAAATACAAAAACAATTAAAGCAAAATGAAATGAATTTCTGTAAAGATATAATATATACAACCCAAAATTATGATAAAAATCAATATAAAAAGAAAAAGTATAAAAAATATAACCCACAAAACAATAAGAGATATAATAAAAAAGGATATTTTCTTAGAAAATCTTCAGCAAGGAAACCATATTTAAATAGGGAAAGACATATTAGAAAATATAGAACAGATAGAAATTATAAAAATAAGTTAGAATGTTTTACATGTGGAAGTATAGAACATTTAGCAAATACTTGTCCTAAAAGATATAATGCAAAGACTAGAAATGCTCAATTAGTAGAAGAATTGAACGAAGCATTATTAAATGCAGATGAATACATGTCAGATAATGAAAGCATTTACTCTATAGTAA
Organism: Solanum pennellii; assembly: GCF_001406875.1. Taxonomy (NCBI): domain Eukaryota; kingdom Viridiplantae; phylum Streptophyta; class Magnoliopsida; order Solanales; family Solanaceae; genus Solanum; species Solanum pennellii. Next base: position 19,078,551 of record NC_028645.1, on the reverse strand, counting down.
GCATTGATATAGATGAGAATAACAAAGAAGAAGATTCTTCTAATTCAGAAGGAGAAGAATTAATTAATGAAATAGGAATAGAAAATTTAAATATAGATGACCTACAAATTAATTTTATGAATATAATAGAATGTGAACATAATTTTGAAAAAAGATACAGGATTAGACAGCAATCCATGTAATTGGTGTAAATGGTATCCAAGTAAATACAAAAGAGCTAAATGTAATAAATGTTTTATAGAAGGATGTATAAGTTGTATAGAAATACAATTAGGAATAATAATTTAAAAAAGGAAAGAGGTACATACAAATGAACCTCTAATAAATTTAAAAGTATTAGTATTAGAAGCAAAAGTTAAAGAATTAGAAGAAAGAATAGTAAGATTAGAAAAAGGAAAAAATGTTGAACAAGAACTACCACTAGATAATCAAGAATTAATGAATGAAGAATCTAATACTTTAATATGTAATGAAGATAAAAATATAAATACTGTTAAAATATTAGCAAAACTTCAATCAGAAAATATGAAATAGAGACTTTAGCATCAATAGATTCAGGATGCACCAAAAGTATTTTAAATAAAAAAAAAGTACCTCTAGAATTAATAAAAACTTTAGAAAAACCACTTGCAGCTATGCAAATAGATGGAACACATAATATAATATAGATACTATATAGATAAAGCACAAGTAAGTTTTTTAAATATTTGTTCGAAATTCTATAAACCTACCTATAAGATGGATAAGATATGGGTAAGAGATCTAGTTATAAGAGTAGATTTTGTCTTAGGACTATATTTCATACTATATAATAAAGGAGGAACTTTAATAACAAAGGACGGGATACTTTTTATGAAAAACATTACTTATACTTCTATCTTAACTGATAAAATTAATACTAAAATAAGACATAAAGAAAAATGTTGCGAGAATTGCGAAAATAACATACAATGTACTAAAACGGCATGTAATACATTATATGAGAATATACTAGAAATAGATAAAGAAGATGAGATAGTCAATAAACACTATGTTCTAATACAAATGGAAACAGAATTATATAATTTTAAGACATGAATTCAAAAAGTAGGACAAATAAAGAACCAACAAGATCTAGATAATATAGTAAAATTTTTAGATCAAATAGAAATAATAGGAGAAAAACCTTTAAAACATTGGGAGAATAATCACATAGTATGCAAGTTAGATATAATAAATCCAGAATATATAATAAAAACAGCCTCAATAGAAGCTACAAATCAAGATTTAGAAGATTTTAGAATACAAATTAAAGAACTATTAGAATTACGAGTAATAAGAAGATCTACTTCAAAACATAGATCTGCAGCATTTATGGTAAGAAATCATAGTGAAATAGTTAGAGGAAAAGCTAGAATGGTTATAAATTACAAAAGACTAAATGATAATACTACAACAGACGGTTATAAATTACCAGACAAACATAGTTAATAAATAGAATCCAAGGAAAAACAATTTTTAGTAAATTTGATTGTATGTCAGGATACTGGCAGATAAAAATGCATCCAGATAGTATAGAATGGACAACTTTTACCTGTCCTGAAGGACATTTGAATGGTTAGTTATGCCATTTGGGTTAAAAACCGCACCTCCAATTTTTCATAGAAAAATGGATCAAATATTTGGGGAATATAAAAAATTTGTTTTAGTATATGTAGAAGATATTTTAGTATTTAGTCAAGATATAAAAGAACACTTAAGACATTTACAAACAGTTTTTAGGTTATTTATTAGTAATGAAATAATAATTAGTAAAAAGAAAATAGAATTATATAAAAACTATATAAACTTTTTAGGAATTACTTTAGGAGAAGGAAAAGTTAAACTACAACCTCATATAGCAAAAAAAGCTCTAGACATGATAGATAAATTAAATAATTTAAAAGATTTACAAAAATTTCTAGGAATAATTAATTATGCAAGACCATTTAATAAGGATTTAGGAAAAGTAAGAGGACCATTATACTCTAAGACAGGAACTAAGGGACAAAGAAATTTTAATATTGAAGACATAAAATTAGTAAAAAAAATAAAAGAAAAAATAAAAAATATTTCCGATCTTAATATGTCATTAGAATCAGACTATTTAATAATAGAGACAGATGGGAGTTTTGATGGATGTGGTGCAGTATTAAAATCAAGACCGCACAAATACAGTTCTAAACAAGAAGAAAAAATATGTGCTTACCAAAGTGGAAATTCAAAGAAAAGGGTAAAAAAGCTAGTATAGATGTTGAAATTTTAGCTGTAATATATGGTTTAAATAGTTTTAGAGTTTACATTCTAAATAAACCAGAAATATTAATAAGAACAGATTGTGAAGCTATAGTAAAATTTCATCAGAAAATTAATGATAAAACTAGTAGTAGAAGACGATGACTAAATTTTTTAGATACTATATCAATTTATCATTCTATAATTTTTTAGCATATCAAGGGAAATGATAATAGTATTGCAGATCAACTAAGTAAATTATTGATCAAAGTTTAAATTCTAAATTTTACAGAATGAGACCATACCTCCAAGACAAGGGCAAAGGAGTTCAACCTCCAACCCAAGATTGTTCAGACTTATATAAACAGACAGCATTATCTAACCTACATTTAAGACCATTAACTAAAATGGATGATAATAGGATAGAAAGAACACAATTTGGACAACATAATTTAATAGCATATGAGTCATCTAATTGGACTTTTAGACATCTGCCTATATATCAGTTAGACAAACAACATAAATGTTTAATAGATAATATTTCGATAGCTCATAACAAAAAAGACCCTAAATATATAATTGCAGTATTAAATGCCTTAGGATATTAATTTTCTACTAAAAATAAAGAAAATAAGTTTAAACATTATGTTGTCATACATGGTAAGATAAACGGAATTTTTCAAACTTGGATAGAAGTTTTAGAATCTATTAAAGGAGTTTCTAAACCACTTTTTAAAGGATTTAATGATTTTACTGAAGCATTAGATTATGCTAGGGGAGTTTTAGGTCCAAACTATTATATCTCTCCCTCTCTTAAACAGAATCCAGACAAAATTCCTCAATACCATATTCAAAAAGACACAAACAAAATTATATTTTGTGATCATTGTTCTTCAATGACAGAAGCCTTTAAAAGATTAAATTACAAAAATGAGGTTTTATTACAAGAAAATCTCCAGCTCAAAGAAAGAATTGCAAAAATGGAGAATGATTTGAAGACTAAAAACACTCAGACCAACATACAGGGTTCTCCATTCCAAAGAAAAATGGATGAGATGGGTGAACATTCCCCTCTGAATGTAAATAATCAATTGTATCGGATAAAGTTACAGCTAGTCCGGTTCAAACGGTAGCCGGTAAAGACTTCTCAATCCCGTTAATGGCTGTCACTTTACCAAAAAGTGAAAAAGATGAAGGTTCATCGTCCAGAAGACGGTTACCTCTCTCATTTACCCAGACTCTTAGACAAAAAATCAAAAAATCTCAAAAAAAAAGGACCTAGAATCTCTTATAACTCAAACTGTAGAAAAATTACTTAAACAACAACAAGAAAAAGATAAACATATAAACCCAAGCCCAATACAAAGTCCAAGACAAGATTCGGTTTCAAGTCCAAATAATACAATTGATTTTTCAGACTCAATACAATTTGCTCAAGACCCAAACGATGATGACTCTGGTATGAGTTTTGATTCAATTGCATTACATAACTTAGACACATAATAATATATATATATATATATATATATATATATATATATATATTATTATGTGTCT
>NC_028645.1:19073500-19074450 GCF_001406875.1 Solanum pennellii | reverse complement strand
TATATATATATATATATATATATTATTATTATTATTATTATTATTATATAGTAGTTTTGCTTTAAAGAGGAATGCCTCTTTTGTCAAAGAATGTGAGTCCCACTTTACTCACTACCACACATGTGTGGAAAAACTGTTGGGACGCGTCTTTACTTTATTTTAAAATAGATAGGCACTCAATAAAAGATAAGTATTAACAGACAATACATCAAACAAAGGACTGATAATAATGTAAAAGAAAAAAGAAAAAAAAAGGGAATCATTTCACGTGCGATGGGGCCCAATGCGCACCCGGCGGAAACGATAAGATTCTTTTTCATTTTGAAGTCCGGAGTTTGAAGTCCAGAAGTGTGTATATAAGAAGACATTATCAGAAGAAGAAAGCAGAGCGAAAAAATCCACAACCAGCAAATTCCAAAACCTTCAAAATCTCTTTCCTCCTCAGAATTACCTTTTAATAAAAAATAATAAAAAATATATATAAATATTTTCAGTTCTTTGTTTAAAAGTTTGTGTTAAGTTAGTTTGGAAGTTTTTCGGGTTTCCTGAAAGGGAAACTTCACTCTGTTCTAAAGAATGTAAGTTTTTCATATTTACGTTTCTAGTACACTTTCCATACATGTAAATTATGTGTGTTTGGTAAATTACATGTAATATGTTAATTATTTGATAAATTTATGTGAATATCATCATGAATCTATATTACATAGTATATGATTAGTCTCTTAGCCTCTTAAAAGTATCGATGGATTAAAGTGTAAATTCGTAGGACATTGTTAGGTTAAACTAAATTTTCTTAGAGAAGAACTATGAATAACCAAATCCGGGGTGTGATTAAAGAAGACTACTTTTAAGAACAAAAGCTAAGAGAAAGAGATGAACAGTAATAATAGATTATGAGTGGACAAAGTCCATAAAAAATAAAAAAAAATATAAAATATATATATATA
>NC_028645.1:19063515-19072755 GCF_001406875.1 Solanum pennellii | reverse complement strand
ATATATATATATATATATATATATATTAAAAAAGGGAAGAAAAACTAGAAACTAATATGATAATTACACAATAGAACAAGAGAGTGAAGGAGTACTGAGTAGGATTGTACAATTTAAAAATATTTCAAAAGCTAAGGTTTTATTACAAGATTAAAGTTAAAAGTATGACCCTTCCTTAGGCAAATGGGGATCCCTCATCCGGTAGGGGTTTATACTAGGATTCCATGTCAAGCTCTCATGGTCTATGTCGGTGAAAACTAGACCCTATAAATGAATGTAATGAACTAGGACTTCCTAAGGGTGTACTACTTTGGGTAGGTGGTGCAATGAGACGTCATCTATCCATTGCACAAGTAGACATTTGGAGAGAGTTTTGACGTGTCCTTATATGTAAATGAATGATGGGTTAATGTATGATTTTAATAAAGTATGTTGACTTTAATTCTAAGGTTTAAGAAGCACGTTAATTATGTGTCTATTGTTTATGAAACATGTTGACTATATGTGTAATGTAATGAAGTATGTTAATTTAATATCTGAAGTAAGTGCATGCTATGAAAATGATGAATGTGATATGCCTAGTCTAGCGTGATTCCTAAGGAGCCCTAAGTGGAAATAATAGTATGGGATGCTCTTTCATATTGAACTATTGTAACTTGGAGGTTGTCTTGGAGGATGGTCTTTATGTGGAGTTCTCAAATGAATGTATTTTTCCTTTAGTAATGAGTGTTGACTTGTTTAGTCGAAATGAAGTATGCTTATCCTTAGTAGTCTTAAGGATCCCTTAGGTGTGCATTGAAGAGGTTGTGTGGGCCGTTTGTTCATGTCTTACCTAGGTGAGTCTTAGGATAACTTTGAATAGGAAAGTCTAAATGATGAATGTGACTATATGTTGATAGTTATGGAAGTTATACTCCATATGATAAATGATGACTCATATGATGTTTTGTACGGTTTATTCACGAAGGCTTTACCAAAATAGCATGAAAAGTATGTTTCAACTAAAATGTCTTCTTTTAGCATGATTTTTCATAATGCCGTATTTAGTACAATGTTTGTACTAACTCCATACTCTTCTATATTTCCGAAGTACAACTGGAAGGCAAGTGAAGGTTTCTTAGAAGACAAAGCTTGGGAAATTGTGTTATCTCAAGATTGATATGTTCTCATATGTTTGAGGACATAGACTATGTCTCTTTTATATCAAAGACTTGAATAAGACTTAGCATGTTTTCTTTCAATGTAAAGGGCCGTGACCCTATGATATTAAGACGTGTCTAAGTTGTCTCATGATGGTGAGACTTCGTTCTTTTTTTTCTTTTTTTTTTTAAAAAAAAACTAAGAAATTTTAATTTTAGTTATGGCTAAGTTGGTTTGTTATTATGAGACTTCGTTCCTTTAATTTTATAAAAGAGTATCTTTTTAGTTATGTTGTGGAAAGTTTTAATTCCGCACTACTTTTCATACCTATGTAATGAATGATAGCTAAGAGGCTTGTACAAGACCTCCGAGAGGTCAAGTATGTCGTGTAACTTCTAGGGTGTACCCTTGGGGCGTTACAATACATGAAATAAAAGAGATTACATTGCAAAGATGAATACCCTATGAAATCGACATAAAAAACTTATCCTTTGACCAAAATTTCCATTTCTTTTTAGCCAAAATAAAGTTGACACAAACTAATATGGCAGTAGAAGATTATTCTTTTCTATGAATATCAATGAGTGTAGAAATACAATGCCAGTTGACAGTTGACAGTTGTTGGGAAGAAGACACAAGATTCACATTGACTTGACCAATAACAACCTTTTATTTGCATTTGATGTCCTTCGAGATAAAATAAGCTTTGCTTGTCAACTTGATGACCTCGTTGACACGAAATGCTCCGAATTCTTTCACATTTTCATGAACAATCTCATTAGTAAGAGATCGAAACATGTTTGCCTAAAGTAGAATCTCAATGATTTACTTATTTTAATATAGATAAAATAAAACAAAGTTGTTTTGGAAGTCTAATTTTTGTTTATATAAACCAAAATAACCAAAAAATGGATACTGATACAAATATTATGAAATAAAAGGTTTATCCGAACAATGGACAAATAAAAAGATGATGGTCCCAAACAATAACAGTCTGACATTTCTAGTGCTGACTTGGGAGTGTGCGAGAACTGGTCTTTGACAGACGCAGATCGACTTTCATGTAATGTGAGAACGCTGCTCTGTTAAGCCAGCCAATGAGGGGCGAGTTATCCAATCTTCTCCCACAGCCATGTCAATGTACTATTACTATTTATTAGTATTGGAATAATAATACTTCATACTATACCAAGATCCGCTTATTATGATAAACCCAACGCAATGCACTATTTGTGTCAAGGGCTGAAGATTTGATTTGTCCCAATCATCTTATTGCTCCCACTTGGGTTACAAGCTCACGCTACTAAGCTCAGCAATATATATTTCAGGTCGAGTTCTTATAAAATGAGTATATTTGTTTGTCATCGATGTGGGACAAGACATTAAGTGCCTAACTAAAGCTTGTGAAATACAATGTTGGATGAGTTTTAATTGGCTACATTCCTAAATTGCAAATTCTACATGTAATGTATTAGCATATGTGACGATATGCCTAGAAAGCGATTGCTCTTTCCATATGTGCTCATCTCTATATAATGGTATTAAGATTTCAATGGTGTCAAAACTCTCAGATCCATGTCCATATGTCCTATAAAATTGGACATAAAGAAATTTATCCCTTTTAACCATGTACACCGGAAATTCATTACAAGTTGTGCAAAACAACCACTAGCATTGTCATATATACATAAAATAAAAATTATCACGATAATCTCAAGATATATACTGCATAAAAAAGATAATCAACGGAAGGACAAGCTTTTTTAACTTTTATCAGAGCAACAACATGGATAACACTCAGCAACATGGAGAATTGGGAGGCACCGTTTTGATTCGTGAAGTCGATTAATTGATCTTTAACATCAGCTTGTTACCTCCTGAAATTGCCAAAAAGTACATCCTAGTTAACAAAGAACCTTCTTGATAGTTCACATGAAATGTAAAAACAAATTATATGCAAACAAGAAGGATAATCATCAAAAATAAATAAGATATATGTTAATAAAAATGTATAAGACGGTATTTTATTTACAAGTCATTTGCTACACATTTCCATCCGTCAGAGTTGCTGCAACCTTCATTCCTGATGTGTGCTTGGTTTGTTTTGTAAAAGGGGACAAACTAGGCTTTGATTTTATAAGTTTGACGCAATATTGGAATGAAACTTAGCAACCTTTGTATGTTTGATCAATTTACCTCTCGATTGTATGTCACGTAAGCTCATCTAGACAGAACTAACATTTCATCTTTGTTTGACAGGCATAGTGTCAGAGAAATAGCAGAAGTAACACTTCTCAAGATCAGCATGATATTTATTTGAAGATATACATTTTTGTCAAAGACCTTTTCTCTTTCATAAAGCACACATTTTCATGACATCCCATATCAGAATATTGCACTAGTATAGTCAAGTTTTGTCATATAGTAGTTATAGAAGATTTAAGTTGTTTATACTATATAAAATGTAAGGTGTGGGTTCCTTTAAAAATAATTGTTTAATCTTTAGTGGTTTCTTGACTTGTCACAGAGTTCATGAAAAATAGAAAAGCTTCCAAATTTTTGGTCTAAAACTTGTTTGCGAGACGTGGAAAGTATCTCCAGGAATTTTTCCAGGTTGTGCTAAAGTTAGCCAGGACATCATGGTAAAAAAAAACAATTGCGCTCTAATATATGGCATAGATGTTAGTGTTCTATAAATCATTTAAATGAGGATATAATGAGTATTTTAAAGTGAAACCGTTACTAAATAAGTAAATGTTTTATTCTATTTGGGATTGACTAAGAATAAAAGTAATGTCATGCTCTGACCCTACACCCTGGATGTGACTGACACTCGAGAACCATTGTTGGCCTTGCTTAATTCTTAGAGGAAGACTTGCTCATAATAAGAGAACTTTAAAAAATGAACTGTTATGCAAAGATAACTTAATTTTTTTTTATATAATTTAGCATTCAAACTACACAAAGTGAGACTCAAGTCTCGACATAAATAAATGAAATTGTAAAGACTCATGAACTAACAATCTCTAATTGTCTATGAAGCCTTTAATAACTGCGGTAGATGTTGGTACAAGACCCACGACATCCGAACAAACTAGAATGATAAAGTTAATAAAAGGGATCCTCGGATAGCAAGGAGCATCACCAACAACTCTGAAGCTCAACTGGATCAACGAAGCATTGGGTGTTCATCCTGCTTACCTGTATCTGCATCATTAAAGATGTAGGCCAAGTGTACATGGAATGTACGAGCATGTGAGGGGAATTCTAAAACAAGACATAAGCTTGAGAAAGGAAGTGAAGAGACTTAGCCAGTCTCAACTCAACTCATTTTAATATAAGCAGTGATAGAAATGCAATTTAAAGAAAAACATTAAACCATATAAATAACTACTTAGTATGTTGAAAACACAACATCACTCAGTTTGTATATAAAAATACAAGTACCTCTATGGGAGATTCTCTAACCAACAACTATTACTATGAGCTATGTGATGATACATCATCTTGGCTCACGCTGCAAGGGCCGTCTTATACTTTGTCAGGGTATAGAACCTAATAATACATTGATCCACTAATCTATGCTAAAAAACTTAAGGAATCATCTACAAAGTATGACCCTTTCTACCCATGTTGGTTACACAATTTATGAAAATTTTGAGTTATCTTAACTTGTCCTCGTATCGATGCTCAATACTACTCCCGGAATGTAGCTAACTCATATGTTTAAGAACATAACTTCTATGTTGTTTTATATTATTTCTCAAAAATCTATCTCTTAAAAGAGATGATACTTAAAAAAAAAACTAAAAATCTCTTTTGAAAGTAAGTGTTTCCTCTCTTATTTAAATGTGAAAGCACTTACTCTTGTAACTACTTCGTTCTCTTATATCATTTTAAAGAAATTGAACTTCACTCTTACTCTTACTTAACCTCAATTTCATGCTCATGTCTTAAAATAAGTTTAAAACAATTGTAAAATACTTTTTGAAAATACTCGAAAAACTCTCAAGACTTGACTCCTAAGTCTTACTTGAATTTTTATTTATGGATTCAAGGTTATGATTCATGTTTATGGATGATTTCTAGAAGCGTAAAAGTCATTTCGAGTAATTAAAATTGATAGAAAGTGTTAGTACACTTTAGAATGACTCAGACAGACTATGGAAAACAGGTGGGGAAGGCGACCCTTGCACACTAATGGTCGGGGGCACCAACCCCTAAAGTTGAGTGACCATATTCTGGCTCAGTGCTAATGCTCCTCGCCAGCCATACTGCGCATAAGTGGCGCACTGCGCCATCCTTCCCTAGTCCAATCCGTTGAATTTTTCTTCTTATTTTCTAACCTTAATTCGATTAGATTCGATATTTTCTCAATTATTCTTTAGATTCAGTTACCTAATACATGTACACAAGAATATAGTTAAAACAACTCATAAAAGTGATGGCTTATATCAAGAACTCATTAATCCCATCCTAATTCAAGAAAGAAAGCAAATTCAAGAACACTAATGAAGAACATCAAACTTTCAACTTTTTAGGGCGCAAATTACTCTAAAATTAGCATGATTGGTGAATGGGTGAACAACCCAATGCAGCGAAACCTCAAGAACTTGACGAAATCTTGATTTTTCTCCTCTTTTCTCCTCACGTAGCTTTTTTTCAAAAACCTAGCATTAATTTTGATTACGTAAACTTAAACAATTCAGTTTAAAACCATATTTTGTTACTAAATATGAAATAAATCTGATAGGGTAAGTAAAGGAGCAAAATACCCCTCTTAAATCTGGGTAACATTTATTTCAAACAGGTATATCTCCCTCATACGAGCTCTAAAGTTAGAAAACACAGTGACTTTGGAAGGAGGATTCAAAGAAATTCATGTGATATCTTATAGTCCACCTAACTGAACAAGTACTAAAGTCATGGTCATTGAAGTTGACCCAAAACACATAACTTAAGCTTAACTTGTATGATTTCCGATTTTTCTCTTTCTAAATTAGTTATTTTTAGATATATTTATGGTGGGACGTTACAATATTTACCCTTTGATAATATTGATCCTCGAATGAGATAACTCTAATTAAAACTAAGGGTGGTAACATCTAACCTCGACTCAAACACCTAACATTTAGATCTAACAAATGCAATATATCAATTAAAGATTACTATGAAGAGAATTAGTACCTTGATCAGGAATTTTTCAGGACTAAAAGAGTTGTGGGTATCTCTTCTTTATATCTTCCTCAGCCTCCCACGTAACTTCCTGAGCAAACTAATTTCTCCATAATAGATTGACTGATGCTACCTCTTTGGTTCTCAATTTGCGAACCTGGCGATCTAGGGAATGGAAGACACATCCTCTCTCTTCGTTTTCAACAATCCTGAAGATTCGTTTGGGGCGGCAATGCGAGAAATATTTCCAGTTTTAAGCCCATCTTCAATAGCCTCACTTACCTTGACTATATCCATAAAATTTGCTCAAATGAACAATATTATCTTGTGATAATACTCTTTCTCTTGAATGCGGATGAACAATTCAACGATCTTCTTCTCAAACATAGTAGGTCAAACTCGAGCGACCTCTTTAGCCAACATATACACATATTCACGATAGTTTTCAATGGATTTCTTCCTAATTCTCTCAAAAGAATAGCAATCGGGAATGATCTTTACATTGTAGGTGAACCGTTAGACGAATTCTTTAGCTATTGCGTTCCAGCCAGACCATTGTTTTATCTAATGAGAGGTATTCTAACTCTTCTCCACCTAAACTTCAGCTAAAGATCCGCTTTAACAAGTCTTAATTCCTGCCAACTCCTACGAGTTGGTTATAATAGGATCTCAGGTACACCAAGGGATTTTTATGTTCCTCCAAAAATGTAAAATTTGGCACTTTGAACCCTTTCAGGAGGTCGAGATTTGGATGGATGCATTAATCCTCATAACTCAATCCATCTACTCCAGGAATATAGTGCAACTCCTTCATGACTTTCTTGATCTCTTCTTTCATAATCAACTTTACTGCATCTTCTTTTGACCACACTCTTTCAAGTTCCTCATATTGATCAAGCTTAGAACAATTGGAATAAGGTTCATTTGGAGTTGAAATTTAAAGTAGCATTTTGAGGAAATGGAGGGATCCTGGTATTTTGAGTGGCTTGTCAATTTTGGGAGAAAGTCTTGGGATTGGTATGTTGATTTTGGTGATGGGGGAAGGTTTGCGAATTGTTAACATTTTGATTTTGAGGGGGAGGAGAACTTTGCGGTTAGCATTTTATGGAGGAAGGAAGTTTTGAGGGTAAGGTGGTACTTGGTAGGAAACAAAGGCATGATGGAGATTGGGGCTAGGTAAGTCAATGGTGGAAGGGTCGTGAATTAGGTTAGAGGGTGGGTTAGTGAAATGTTCTGCTCTTGAACACAGAGGAGCAAAGTAGAGTGGAGGTCTTCCATCGCCTTGAATGATGGCAGTGATACACGGATTTGGAAAATCTTGCTTTTTCTTGAGCTCAGTCCTCAACTCAACAATTTGTTGCATCAGTTGTGCTATCAATTCATTTTGTTCAATGGTGGAGGGCTGAGCCACGATAACATCATTCAGTCCAACCTTGTCATTATTATAACCCTTTACTCTGGTCAAAGAACGAATCTTTGGGAGCCTCACATTTTGTGAAATAAGGATGATCAGCTATCTTATTGACACAGACCAGTTCTAAATAGCTGAGAAATGAATAATAACTCAAAAGAAAAATGTGTTAGTGCCTAAAGGTCATAAATAGTACAAGATATCACACATAGGTGTAAATACACAAGAGTTGCTTTATTCAAAGATAAACTAGCCCATCGAAATAAAGAAATAGCTAAATAGATAGGAATTTGTCTACTTGACTTAGGGATTAGTGAATAAAAAATGTAGACTTGAGTCGAGACAAAGTCGTCCGTATCTTTCATTGTTGTACTTTTGATTTTTGATTGAGATGTAACTCTAATTTCTTTGGACAAGAGAAAATTTCTCAAAAATGGGGACCGAACCTTGAAAGGCTACCTATGTATATCACAAGGGCGAATTCAGGTCCTACGTAGTTCGATCCAATTGAATTTATTTTATTTTGAGACGATGATTTTTTTTATATGAGATTAATAATTGAAAAAGATGAATTTTGAATTTTTTCAAAAGCTAAAAACTCGAAGAGTATTTGGACGCACTTTCGACGGTGACTTGGTATTTGTGCTTAAGGATTCTAGAAAATATATTTTTTTTCTAGAAAATGAGTAGGCTGGAATATCTCCAAATAAAGTAACATATTCACACAAACAAATAAAACATAAACAAATATTGCGCATTCTAAACATATATGTGACCCTTTTATAGCAAGGGTAGGTCTAACAATTTGAGAGATGTATACGTTATTTGAAATACTTCATTGTCCCAAAACCAAAATATAGACAAGTTCAATGAATAAACTGAATGGGAAACATAATAGGAAAAATGGGATACAAATAGTCAGTTCCACACAGGGGTACAATCTTAAACTATGTTTACATATAAGGTCCTTCGATCTTGACTTCTTCTCATCTCTGAATGTCGATGCCTTTAGATGTTGTGATAACTCTATAGTTTTTCGACTCGAACAAACTTTTAAAACTCTAACCCAAGATACAATGCTTTACCAAATGACGTGTACATCCCTTAAATTTAAACATACAAATATGATCGTCCTTAGGTCGTGAGACATTTTGGACTCAAGGTGGTCTATCTATTGGGCTCAACATGCCTTGGTTGTTGGATCATCTTAGTTCAAATGCTTAGGTTTGGATTTGGTTTCGTTCTACTCTAGGTTATCTAGTATTTGTTTAGAAATGACAGATTACCCGAGTTCGACGAACAACGGGGTGAATGATACGCTCAAACTTACTTCTCAAATAAGAAGTAAAGCGGTCGCGTCAAGTAAATAACCCAACTAGTGAGGTTGGGATCGTTCCCACGAGGAAAATAGTCTAGACTTAACTTTAACTTGTTATTACTATTGTTCGGTTGATAACTTCCTTAGAAAGTAAAAACATAAAAATGTAAAAAGGGGGGTTTGTATTTCCTAATAA
>NC_028645.1:19019652-19054210 GCF_001406875.1 Solanum pennellii | reverse complement strand
GCTGGGTCGACGGACCACGCGACGGACCGTCGTGGTCATGACGGACCGTCGTGGACTCCGTCGTCCCATACTTGGGTCAATTTCTTCTGCTGCTCTCTTCATTCCCCTCAACGGCAAGTGTGACAGACCGTCATAGGCACAACGGTCCGTCGAGGGTCTCGTTTCAAAAGACTTAAACTCTTGGAATCTGGGTACTGGGATCACTTCTCTGATCTTCACGACGAACCTGCAGGACGGATCGTCATGGCCATGACGGACCGTCACAAGCTTCGTAATCCCACACTTGTCAGACCTCCCCATCTTCCTTCAGCAGCTTCTCTACGCTGCCACCTACGGACTGTCACAGGCATGACGGACCGTCATAAGCTCCGTAGGTGGTCTCTTCTGCATTTCTCTCTCAAAATCTCCGCATTTGGCTGTGGACAGATTTCCTGCAAAACAAAGAGAAACTTGTATAAAAATTAGCACAAAAAGGGCTTTTGGACGCACTAAACTTAAGGAAAAAGCATTAATTATACCGTGAAACCACGGTATATCAGTGAAGTACAATAAATGACGTCGGATGATCACAAGCCAACTATTCATTTATCACTTCAAAAGAATTTGAGTTGTGTTTTTTTCAGAAGGACAACCGTTGTAAGCCACGTAACCACCTTTTTTTCCTAATGCAAAATTAGTTGCCGTTTGGCGGAATCAGATGCCATGAAATGCAACAGTTCATAATTTACAAGAATTGAAACAAGTAAAGAATTTAAACAAATAGTCAAACAAGTTAATTTTGAGGTTAGAACTCATTCAAATTCCCAGTAGAGTTGCCATTCTATTTTATTTAAAAAAAATAGAAAAATGACTGATTTTAGCGTCGCCACTAAATTTGTAAAGGAAGGTTAAGAAATTTTCTGTTTTTAATCCTTTGAAAATATAAAAAAGGGGTTCGAGAATCTTATTAATGTTCTAGGAAGGGTTTTAAACGACCTAGAACATCCGCTAACATGAGGTTATCCAGTAATTAATTTTTTGGCTAATGTTCTTAAAAGATAAACATGCTTGACTAAGTGTAAGTAAAATATTTACATGATTTTAAATTTAAAATGGCTAAACTTTTTGGGAGTTTGAATATTTTGAAACCTTAATGTTAAATAAACACATATAATAAATAATTGAGATTTAGAAAGAGGATTTGGGCCCAAGTCTAGATCTAATCCCCTAGACCAGTACTTGGGCCTCTTTTTGTTTTGGTCCTTTGGGCTAATTCTTGCCAACTTTGTACCTGTCCTAAACTAAATTTTGAAATTTATCTCTATGGGTCTTAGACCCATATCTTCCACCTGTCTTAAACTCTAACAAGATAATAATAAATAAGACTAGAGGGGCTTAGGCCCAAAGTAACAAAATACAATTTTGGAATTTAGGGCTTTTAGGCCCATTTTCCCACATTCATATTAGATGTATATTAGTGTATACAATCTTGTATATCAGCTCCAATCCCTATTCGTCTTTTTTTTTGGGGATCCGTTTCCTTGATTCCAAGGACTTGCCGACTCAAAAGGAAGTGATTAAAGCCTTTATGACTCTCTCGAAATGCGAGGAAGGAAAAGATTCCATCGGATTCATCATGAGGGTTCATGCATCAAAACGGGAAACAAAAATTAGAATAGCCTTAAGTTATTCAAACAGAAACTAAACTTTAATCTTCCTTTTTGCAATTCAATATAAAATGGAAACATGCACTAAATATCTTTTCAAGTAAGATTGATCCTATTAGTGTGAGTGGTAACAAATAGATGGACATATTTAATAAATACATTCTACATATATGAAAACTACTACAAAGTAATGAAGTAAAAGTAAATTAGAACAAATGAAGTTAAGATTCAAATACTGGAATCGATTAGCGCGAAGAGGTCTATAAACCTAGGTATATATACGAATAAAATGACATCATCATAAGCTTAACTCTAAACATATATTAACTTCAAACAATGAAAGCAAACTGATCATTATTCTTAGGATAGAAAAGGTAAGAAATCAAGTGAGAAAATACTAAAAGAGACACTGAGCAAACATGTCATCTAATAAATGTGACGACTTAATGTTTATCATAAAGCACAAGAATTGTTAGCTAGTAACTTAAGTAAATTGAGACATTCAAGTCACCTTTTGAACCCTTAACACAACATTATAAACAAGGGAGGTAGGATTAAGTAAAAAAAGATACTTTTTTTTTTTACATAGGTGAGCTTTCTAAACAAACGTAATAATAAGAAATGAGCAATCAATGACTCAAATTTTGCACAAGGACAGAGACTGACTTCATCTAAAAATAGAACATAATACAACATACATTTTTCATATTAAGTTTGACAAATAGTATTTTTCATTTGAAGAAGAAATATCTCATAACATCAACATTGACGAAATGAGTGCCCATTTTGACGTCTTAATACATCGGAAAAAGAAAATAAACAGGAAATATAGATTCGAACAGTAACGAGTATGAGAAAATGACAATGAAATAAACTCGAAATACATGAATCAAACCACACTGAATTTTCTTAAAGAAATACCCGCTATATCAGACTATCCAAAACTCAATAAAGAGTAATAGAAAATAAAACAAAAGCACAACTATAGATATCATGCTGGCTGGAACAACAAAGATGGGGAAAGTATTACAAAGAAGAAAGAGTTACCTTTTGCCGGGCAGCAAACTGAGACAGGACGAGCTAGCTACGAGCAGCAACCTCCACCATTGAATTCCAAAACTCGAAAAAAACACCAAGAGAGTCCCAATAAGACCCCAAAAATAATCTTTTCTGAAACTTTTGAGCTAGAATACTTTCCAAGGATTTTTCAAATGTAAGATTAAATACACTCAAATTTTTGTAAACTATATTTCATTAATAAATTTAAGCTAACCTTCTATACCCTTTCTCAATTTTTCTTTCTCACTTTTTTCCAACCTTTAACAAAGAAGAAGAGGGAGCATTTAAAGGGGAAAACTAAGGTGCAACAGGGGGGGGGGCGGAGGGGGAGGAAACGAAATCAATTTCATTTGGAAATTCAAATCTCTTAGAGGATAAGATGCCAGTTCGAATCGGAACAAATCTCCAACGGATAGAGAAGGAGAACCGTCCAATTTTTTAGCAAGGACGCTTGAAGAAGGAGATTGCTCCACCTAGCACTGCTCATGTACGGTGGATGAAGAAGAGAGGGATAAAATGACACAACCGAGTCATTCTTGCACTGGACGCCAGGCTCGCCGAGTCGATTTGGGTTGGGTTCATGCATGGAGTCGCTGGAACTTGAATTTTTAATCAAACTAAGTCATTATATAAAACAATTTACCAAAGTAATACATTTTTCTAAAATTTTACAAAACTAGTATAAACGTATTTCACGGTAACGTTTTAGGGTATATTTTATTTTTAAAAAACTAACAGCATTAGGTTGATATACGTTACTGTAAGTAGCGTTTTACTCCTAAAACGTTATTTTCAGTGACGTTTTACTCCTAAAACGTTACTATGAGTAACGTTTTAGGAGTAAAACGTTACTGTGAGTAACGTATATCAATCTGACGCCATCAACTTTTAAAAAATAAAATATGTCCTAAAACGTTACTGTGAAATACGTTTATACTAGTTTTGTAACATTTTAGAAAAACATATTATTTTGATGAATGACTTTATATAATGACTTAGTTTGGTTAAAACCTCCTGGAACTTCTGGGTTTGCCTCGTGGGAGAAGAAACATGTAGGGGTCGGGTAATTGTTTTTTGTTTGGATTGTATGTATTGCTGGATAATTTTAAGAGTGGGTCGGTTGTGGGCTGTGATTTGAAGAGAAGAATGGGCCTGTGAGTAGAGGAAAATGAATATTTAAAGTGGGCTGAATATTGAATATTGAATTGAATTTTGGTTCAAAATTGGAATTCAACGATTGAACTTGAGAAATAACCAAATTGAGTTAAAAAACAAATTTGGCTAAACCTTAAATAAGATGAATTAATATTAATTAATTAACGAGCTTCTTAATATTAATAAAATAGAAGAATTAATCTAATTGTAAACTAGTGATTCAAAAATATAACCATAATTTAAACTAAACTAATTTAATAAAATACTTGCGAAAATTAAAATCTTTTTGAGATGATTTTCAAAATGCTGATAAAATATAATAATTATATACAAGATTACAATAAACATATATATTACTTAAAAAGTCATAAAAATTATAAAATTACCTTAAAAATAACTTGAAAGCTTGAATTTCATTTATTAATTATTTCAAATCATTCGAAATTTAAGAAGCTCAGTGAATCAATTTCTATTGGGGAGGGTCAAAATTGGGTGTCAACAACTGTCCCTCATTTTACTTGGATAGATGCAAGAAGTTTGAGGAAAATGAAATTGACTAATCCAATTTTGACAGACCACATATTCATCCTTATGAATAGAATTTGGTACGGACTTTAGAAATTATGGCCGAACCGCAAAAGTGGTTTTCTACATATCTCGGGCTATATGAGAATTCAAGACATTTATAGTTCAATATGCTCGATTTGACGCACAATTTGAAGAATTCACAAGTCACCCCGATATCAAATTATGAAGAAATTGGGATGCTCGGGATTAAGACTTAAGAGCGAATGTTGAAATACAGCCGAGTTCTAGACAATGATCCTACCTACATATCCCTTAACTTAGGGAATCAAGATGCTCGTAGTTCGATTCAATCAGTTAAAAAGGAAATCTATTATGCTAGATAACCTTCGGTAATGGATGAGTGACAAATAAATTGAGTATGAAAAGAAAGGCTTGCAACCTCTTAGCCATGAATGTGAAGCTCTTCACATCCATAGGAAAGAACTTACACGGACACAATTTCCAGAGCTCTTGGCGTATAGCCACTTGGATTGGAAAGCTGATTTCGATGAACCCCCATAATTTCCTGATGTAAAATCGGAACCAGTAAATTTAAGAAAAAAACACATGCCTTCTGATAAGAGTGTGGTTATGTTGTGGTGGAATTTGCTCCTCAACTCGCGTCTTAAGAGTTTGAAACTCCTCTTTGGACTATGTCCCAGTTCGCTGCTAAGAAAAGTTCCATGCTGTGCTGCATCCTTGTTGATGTCATCTGCACATGTGGTTTCTTTTGAGAATTCATCCTCTCTGATACTCTCGATAAAGAGTGAGATGAAACTCAATAGAATAAAAATGTAATTCAAATGGGAGATAACTTCTTTTACCATGTTTACACTTGATTGCTCTCCTTCAACATCTGATGACAACTTCCTCCAGTTTGATGTAACGCAAATAAAGCTTATATTTCATATTTGCAATATAATGCTTCAGTGCACTCTTCTTTTGATATTGAAGTAATAATAAGTAAATTGATGTAATATGTTGATGGTTTTCTTGATGATAGTCTTTCCATGAAGATAATGATGTTTAATTTTCATTTGTAAGAACGATAATCCGTTAGTAGGATGATGTTGATCCATTGGTAGGATAATGTTGCTACATGATAGGATAATGATAATGCTCCATTGATATGATGATGATGTTGATACTCCATGATAGGATGATGATGTTGATGCTCCATTGATAGGATACTGTTGATCCATTAATAGAATAATGATAATGAAAATCCATCACTAAGATGATGTTGACCCATTGATGAGATAATGTTGATGATCCATTGGTAGGATAATGTTGATGATCCATTGGTAGGATAATGATAATAAAGAGTGATCAATGTTACAACATAGATAGGATGATGCTACTCCATTGATAGGATGATGCTGATCTATTTGTGTGATAATGTTGATGGTCCATTGGTAAGATAATGTTGATCCATTGATAGGATAATGATAATGAAGCTTCATCGATAGGATGGTTTTGATCCATTGATAGGGTGATGTTGATCCATTGTTAGGATAATGATGATTGTTGGATGATGTTGATCCATTTATATGATGATTATAATAATGAAAAATATCCGCCGACAGGAATATTTTGATCCATTGGTAGGATAATGATGATCCATAGGTAGGATGATGACAATGAAGATGCACCGTTAAGATGATGCTGATAAAGATGATAAAGATTCGTCAATGGGTTGATGTTTATCCATTGATAGGATGATGTTTATTGATACCGAGAGAGTTAAGATGATGCTTCACCGCGAAACATAGGTGATCTTCTGGGTATCTTCTGAGTGGAAGTATCGTCTCAATCGACAATACAAATAAAATGACCCTCAGAGTGGTGGTGTCATCTCATTCGACAATACGATATAACAGACTCTCTGGGTAGTAACATTATCATGTCTGATAATATGGTGTAGATAACGTCCTCCAGGTATCTTTAGTTAATGAAAAATAGGAAAATGTCTTTTGTCTGGATTTTCATTTGTTCCATCTCTAAACATAGTTGCACATTCATTATGGAACTATCCTTGTTGGGGATTGGATGAAAGTGTATTATTCATATTCTCAAATCTTTGATATACGCAGCATAAAATATTTCCTGCATCCATAGAAAAATTGTCAATTTTGGGGAGCTCTCGCTCTTTTGACTTCTCCTTTTTCATTTAATGGAGGAATATATTGATTTTGAGGTAAACTTATAGACCCGCACCCACAGAGAAATTGTTAGTGTAAAAATGAACTAATATGGGTCGATCTCTTCAATTGTCTTCTCCTTGTCCTACTATTTTCGGTTGATTTTTCTAATCTCCTGCCTCTTGATAGATAAGATAAAATATTTTTTATGCAAAAAAAAAAAGAACGAAACATGGAAGAAAGTTTTAAAAGAAATGTTTTCAAAAGGTGTATTTATAAAAAAATCACTGACAAGTGTCATGTCACGTCAAGCTTAGCGAACTTGTTTGAGATTGACGCTTGGGGGTCTATCGGATTATTTGTTGGGAATCATTAAATATTTCTCTAAACTGTCGATAAACTCTGTCAAAATTTTGTTGTCATATTTTATCTTTTACTGTTGATGAACAAATCACGGAATTTTCGAGATCCCTCTTAAAAATTTTGTCCAAGTATCTATTGTAAAGAGAAATAGAAATCTTATCGTAGATATGACTGAATCCTTGTGGCGCCTACGTATCCCGCTGAGGTAGGAACCATGCCAAACGTAGTTCCCCTCTCGAGGATCAAACATAAATAGAAAATTAAAATAAGGAAAAGTCCGAGGCCGACATAGGACGCCTACATATCTTATTATTGAGAATTCAGGTCAAACGTAGTTCATATAAAATAAATATTAAAAGGGGATACATAGGTGATCGAGGTCGATATACGATGCCTACATATCTCATTCTTGAGAATTCAGGTCAGATGTAGTTCATTACAAAGGAATAAATTTTAAGCATAGACGATACAAACATATAAAGGTGATTACGAGGAAAAGATAGAAATCGAGCTTTCAAACATGATATATTTGACAACATTAATGTAGATTGATGACTCATGAGATCAAATTTTCATGCTCAACCATGTTACGTGATCAAACAAATTTATTGATATGTTCTCCAAGCAAACTAATGAGTTATCTTTCCTGTACTGTTGTCAGATAAGCATACTTCTTTGATACATTCATCATTTTCTTGATTGATTATTTTGATCTCTTCAAAATTCAGCTCATCGTGGCTTTCGAATTGTCGGAATTCCTCAACAAAGTTTTTGGGTACCATGATCTTCTCATCGTAGTCCTCAAATTCGTCCGAATCTACTCTAACTTGTTCATTCATCTTATGATATGACATGACATTGATAGATTTTAAAATATTTTTACGGAAATCATAGGAAAATATTGTTAGATAGAAAAACTAAAACAAGTAAAGCAAATTTTCCCAATAAAGGAGTTTTTCATTTTAAATAATAAAATAAGAACTTTGACAAAAAATTATTTTGTTTTTATTTTTAAATATTAGGAGGGAGTTTACAACACAGTGAGACAAAAAAAAAAGTAAGGAATGGGTCTCGAGCCTCTTTCGAAATACCACAAGTTTTATAAATAATGTAAAAATTGTCTTTGTATACCAAGACAAGCGAGGAATCAAAAGTGGAGTGAATGTCCAGTTAGGTGTTTGCTCATTTGGCTCGTAGTCTAGTACGACTGGCGTCTCAATCGTCCCTTCAAGCACATTATCACCTTTTCTGAATAAATTTTCCCCCTAGAAGATTTTGCATTGGAAAAGACTGATATGAGTGAGGCAATGATTTTGGAAAAACTTGATCATCTGCTTGTTCAGAGCCTCCTTTGGCGCTAAAACAAAAACTTGATGAGGTGGTATGATCCCAAATTCATATTTCTCTCTTTTGGTTGGACAGGACACAACTTTCTCAAGCTTTTCAAGGTTGGTTGATATTATAACTTTCTCCACAGAAAAATCTTCTTTGACTTTAACCGCATTAATAGTCATCAGTCTGTGACTCGACATGAGGTTACTATTGACATTACGAGTGGAAGTTTGAAGAGTGACAACTTTTTGATATATCAAGTCTTGCATTTTATGTTTCAAGTTGATACAATACTCAGTAATATGTCCCGCACCGCCTGGATGGTAAGCACAATGAAGATCGAGGTCTATAAAGCTTGGAGTTGACATTGATATTTTTTGGATCAATTTTCTATATCAGGCCAACTGATTTAAATGTCTCAAAAAGTAGTGTTCGTCTCTCAACCAAAAGGATTAATGACTCTAGGAGGTTTCTTTTTATGATTTAGGCGAAGAGGATGATAATTATTTCCTCGATGTGAAGGTACTTGACAGCCGTTTGGAGGATTTTGGCAAGTTGTTACTAGCATTTTGATATTGTGGAGCTCGATAGCTAGGAGGGGTATTTTTGTAATGTGGTGGTGGAGTTTGGTAATTGGGAGGTGGAATTTGATAACCTGATTGGATATAACAAGCTGAATATGAATTTTGTGGAGTCGAGGATAACCTTTGTAAGGTGAGGAAATTGAAGACATATCCTCTCTCTTCTTTATATAACAATCCTGAAGATTTGGTTGAGGTGGCAATGCGAGAAATATTTCCAGTTTTAAGCTCATCTTTTATAGCCTCCCCTACTTTGAGTATCTCCACAAATTTTGCTCCAATGAGCAATATTATCTTGTCATAATACTCTGGATCTTTAATGCGGACGAACACCTCAATGATATCCTTCTCAGACATAGTAAATCGAACCTGGGTGGCCTCTTTCCTCAACCTATATGCATATTCACGATAGCTTTCAAAGTATTTATCCTTAGTTCTCTCCAAAGAACAACGATCGGAAATGATCTCTACATTGTAGGTGAACCGTTCGACAAATTCTTTAGCTAGTGCATCCCAGACATACCACTGTTTTATATCATGACAGGTAAACCATTCTAACACTTCTCCACTTACACTTCAGCTAAAGAGCCGCATTAACAAGGCTTCTTTCCTGCCAAATCCTACGAGTTAGTTACAGTAGGATATCCAAAAGTGTAAATTTTTGGCACTTTAAAACCTTTTGGGGTTTGAGATTTGGATGGATGCACAAATACTCATAACTTAATCCATCGACTTTCATAATATAGTAAAACTCTTTCATGTCTTTCCTGGTATCTTCTTTCATATTCAACTTGACTGCCTCTTATTTTGTCCTACACACTCTTTCCAGTACCTTATAGTGATCAATCTCGGAACAATTGGATTTGAAAATTAGCATTTTGAGGCAATGGCGGAGCAATGGAGGGGTCGTTGGTATTTTAAGTGGTTTGGCAATTTTTGGGGAAAGTCTTGGGGTTGGTATGTTAATTTGGGTGATGGGGGAAGGTTTGCGGATTTTTAACATTTTTATTTTTAGGGGGAGAGAAATTTTTTGAGTCACTAGTTTATAGAAGCGGGAAGTTTTGAGGGTTTGTAGTTTGACGTTACGATGGTGCTTGGTAGGAAACAAAGGCATGATGGGGATTGGGGCTAGTTAAGTCGATGGTGGAAGGGTTTTGAATTGGGTTGGAGGGTGGGTTAGTGAAATGTTCTGCACTTGAATTTAGAGGAGCAAAGTAGAGTGGAGGTCTTTTATCGTCTTGAATATCGGCAGTGATACCCGAAATTGGAAAATATTGCTTTTTCTAGTACTCATCCCTCAACTCAACAATTTTTTGCCTCAGTTGCGCAATCAATTCATTTTGTTCAGCGCTAGAGGGCTGAGTCACGATAACATCATTCAGGCCAACCTCATCACTATTATCACCCATTATTGCCTTTCATTTTTTAAAACTGTGATCGGAGAAGGAATCTTTCGAAGCCTTAGATTTTGTGAAATAAGGATGATCAGCCAACTTATCAACACAGATCAGTTATAAATACCTCAAAAGGAAAATACGTTAGTTCTTGAAGGTGATAAGTAGTAAAAGATATCACACATACGTGTAAATTGTAACACCCTATCCAAAATAGACCAAAAATGCAGATTTTGAGAAGTTGCAGGTGCCAGCGACGAACTCAACTGCGGACCATCAGTATACTTACTGTCCGTCAGCCGACTCCCGCTAATAGTCCATCTGAATCTAGTTCTAAGTCACAAAAAATGATCGACTAGTATGGACCGCCAGCCGACTTACGATCCATCAGTCGACTCCCTCGATTGAACAACTAACTTCCAATTCTCATTCGCGAATGTCGGTCGACTAATACGGGTCGTCAGTCGACTTTGTCTTTTGATCATCTTATTTTCAATTCTCAGTCGCAAACGACGGTCGACCAGTACGGACCATCAGTTGACTCCTTTGGTTTGCTAGATGACGTCCAACTCTGAGTCATAAACAACGGTCGACCAATACAGAGTGTCAGCCGACTTACGATCCGTCAATCGTCTCCGTCAATTACTTAGACAACTTTTAAGATAGGGGTCTTTTGATCTTTTCTCACTTTGTTTAACCCTTAATATACGTCATTTGGACCCTAAATCATGAGATTTTAGTCAATTTAAGTCTATAAACATAACTAAAACTTACATAAGTCAAATCATTAATCAAAACTTAGAATATTATAAGCAAGAGAGGAGAAAAAGGTCAAGAACCCTAGTTCAAGAACGCAAAAAGTTTCCATCAACTGCACCCTCAAAATCAAAAAATTTCTCTGTGGAATTCATCATCAGGTATGTGGGATTTCACAGGGTTCCTCTCACCTATTAGGTTCCTAGTTTTTAGTTAGTTCTTGATTCCCATAGCATGACTAGACTTAAGGTTTCTTGAATGTTAGGATTATTGGGTTCTTAGATATTAGAATGATCCAAATTATATTATTATGTTAATATTCAATTTATTGCATGAATTTCAGAACCCTAGCTATGTATTTCTTTAGTTCTTAAATTACACATGCCAGGTTAGATAATTCAATTATCAAGTTATACATGCCTCAGTTATCAATGCATCATTATCAGAATTATTCTTGCATTGTCAGTATGCATGTTCAGTTTTGAGCTATCCAATATTTATAGAAATTCATTCATAATGCATTAATCATTGTATTCATTTGGAGTAGCATAATACCGAGTTGGACTAGGGTTCAGCGTTGTCATAACTAATATACCGTGGTTTCACGGTATTTTTAGTCCTTTTTCCTTAAGTTTAGTGTGTGTCCAAAAGCCTTTTTGTATTGATATTTATGTAAGTTTCTCCTTATTTGCAGGAAATCTGTCCAAAGATGAACGCGGAAGTTTTTGAGCAAGAAATACAGAAAAGTTACCACCTCGGAGCTTGTGACGGTCCGTCGAGCTTGTGACGATCCATAGGTGGCATCGTAGAGAAGCTGCTGAAGGGAGATGGGGAAGTCTGACCAAGTGTGGGATTACAGAAGTCCATGACGGACCGTCATAGCCACGACGGTCCGTCCTGCTGGTTCGTCGCAATGATCAGAGAGTAGTCCCAGTATCAAATTTCCAAGAAGTTCAAGTGTTATGGAACGGAGACCCTCGACGGACCTTCATGCTTGGAATGGTCCGTCATACCTACTGTTAAGGGTAATGAAGAGAGCAACAGAAGAATTTATGAAGTATGGGACGACGGAGGCCATGACGGCCCGTCGTGACCACGACGGTCTGTCACGAGGTCCGTCGACCAAGCCGCGTTTTGAAAATTTTTTCAGTAATTAGAGTCCTTCTTTTATTAGGTTTTTGTTTTTTTATAAATAGTTTGAAAAACCTCGTTTTTGGGGTTAGACTTTTGGTTGTTATACTTTTTGGTGTTAGACTCTTTGTTGATTAGACTCTTTGTTAGTGAACTCTTTGGTATTAGACTTTTTGATTGTTACACTTTTTCTGGAATTGATTGTTGGTGATTTTGTTGATTAATCAAGTGAATTTCTGGATTTTATTCTTTCTCATCAAAGCAAGTGCATGAATTCTTATATTAAATATATGAATATTGTGATTATGACTATGGGTAACTAAACTCCATAACTAGGGTTGTGGGAACCATGGGTGAACAATGAGGTAAAATCTAACTAAAATAACAAGTCTAGAATAGCGTCTTGCATGTATTGATAATTCTTTCATTTAGAAGTCCTTTTAACAGATGGCCAATGTTAGAACTCGCCTTAATACTACTTGGCGGACCAAGGAAGTATATAATAGGAAAAGAATTATTAACATAGATTTGGTGTATACTATCTAATAGGCTAGTGTCGATTGGTACGAGGTAATAACTTAGTCAAATATCGAATACGATGGTTAATATGAGGTAAAGGTAAGGGTTAGTATAGCAACACACGAAGCCGGACCAATGTGCGAAGTGAAATTTTCTAGATGCTGGACCAAGGATTTAGAAATACATAACTTATCACTTTGCATGCAAGATACTAGGAAAGAATTGTTATAGTTAGAATTATCAAGTTAGGAACCTACGGGGAACACTTAAACCCTAGTTACTCTTATTAATTAATTAAACTCCAAGATTTGAATGTGTTAGTTCTTTACTTTAATTTAGTTAGTCATTTTCATTAATTTAGAAATAAAAAAACCCCTTTTTATTGTCTTTTGTTTTCTAAGGAAATAATTGACTAAATAATAGTAATAATAGATTAAAGTTAAGTCTGAACTATTTTCCTCGTGGGAACGATCCCAACTTCATTAGTTGGGTTCTTTACTTGATACAACCGCTTTATTTGTTATTTGAGAAGTAAGTTTGAGCGTATCAATAACCCAATACCACACCCTAGAAGTTAGGGCACAATCTTGGATTGTGGCAAGGCGTCGTCGAACTCTCGGAGTTCTTAGACAAGCCTCTTTATATCATTCATTGCATATACATAGTGAAAAGTAGTGCAGAATTAAAACTTTTCACAAAACATTCTATAGTGTTCAAAATCTCTTGCATATAAAAGTAATAGGAAATACTAAGTCTCATCCTCATCATCTTAAGACACAAGAATATTTGATACACGACCCATACTTCAAAATAATAATATAGAAATACTTAATCTATTACAATACTTTGAATAAAAACATAAAGACATATATAAGCCCTCGAGTCAAGTGAGGACATACTTCAACTTCTCTTGAACGATCTTCTAAGTCCAAGTCTTCACTTCTCGGAAGAGAGATCGCCCATACAACCTCTCTAGATGTGCCTAAACGACCATTAAGATTACCTATAATGAGTTAGATACATACTTACAAGGCAATCATAAACATAAAGGTAAGATTCTATGAGTTAGATACATACTTACAAGGCAATCATAAACATAAAGGTAAGATTCTTCTTCCAAAGGTGAATTCTAAGTCACACTTGAGTGAGTAGTGAAGCGACCGCCCATACAATCCCTTACACACACACTTAAGAGATCCAATAGACTTCCTAAGATAGAATCATGCTCACATAAATCACCAACGCATAGATGATATGACATTCTCTTCCCAAAGGTTATCAAAAGACCTACTTAAGTAAATAAAGAAGATAACGTCCATAGGGACCTCTTCAACATTACCTAAATAATCCTTAAGACTAACTAAGGCTTAGATCATTTCAACAAATCAACATCTTCCCTAATTAGATTCATTCTTAAGACTCATCTAGGTAAGATACGAAGTGACCATTCCTATGCCCCCTTCACACCTTAACTAGAAAACCCTTAACTACTCTTCCTTTTACATATTCCATAACATAAGTCATTAGTTCATTAGTAAATTAAGACTCATACATCACATAAAGGACATTCAAATAATGGTCTTAGACAAGACCCAGGAACTCCACATAACACCTTCAAAAAGTCTATTGTGCAATGTCTAGATAGCATCCCATACCACCACCTGAATTCCATAAACTCCTCAAATGCTAATAGGTATTCCATATGTTGAGAATAGGAAATAACCGATATAGACTATGATAGCAAGACATGGAATCCGGAGTTCTATCCTACTCTATGAGGTTGAGCTACTTGCCAATGGTAGAACTTAGACACTTCCCATGTATGCACATGGTTAAGGAATATGAAGGGCATACTTTGTATTGTAGTCTCATACTTAACTAGAACTACTTTCCCTTACCATATACTCACTCGGTGCTAGCCTTCGTTCTCATAGAGTAATTCATACATTAGGTTCACATAAAAGGGTTGTATAACAAGTTCATACCCAATCACATTTACCCTACCAAGGAAGGTCCATTAGGGATACCTCACAATGGCGACAAGAAGCTCATGCTGACTTTCCTAAGGATTAATATGATGCCGTTCCAGCCAACAAACCTTAAGTTTATCATTCCTTCACTTTGAAGGATACCATTACGGCTTACACTTCAATCAATCTTAACCTTACCCTTAAATCAAGGTTTTCACATAATAGACTCTCATAACATCATTTAAAGTCACATGTCATTCATACATTAAATACAAAGAGTTCTAGTCCCCTAAATCAATACATCACATATACATAATCATATATACATCAAGCAAGAGATACAAGTCAATCAAGACAAGAGATCACATACTTCACTTTTAACACACAATACAAGTCATTCTAAAAACACCTCTAAAATAACCTAACATCTTCAAGTCATTCTATATGTCATCATAACATCATTAATATACTCCACATAGACTCATAAAGTCAATTAGGAATAACCAAGACTTAAACTAACACTATAATCATAATGTCAAAGTCATAGTCTAACATGATCACTTAAGGCTACAAAAGTAAAGGAATACATATATGACTACATAACTTCACATATAGATAGATAATGTCATGCTTCACATAATAAAACTACACAAATATCCACATAAATTCAGGTAGTTGACAATAAGGCAATGCTCATAATATTGCATAAAGTAACGCCGACAAGGCCACATCAATTGCATGTAAAACACATAACACCGCCACCATAAGTGGACCATACCAATCATAATAAAATCTAAGTATAATTAATATCAAATTAAAGAATCCGGGCAGCAAACCTTCATTCCCTTATTCACACTTCAATTCAATGCTAAATCGTCCAATGCAACATCACAAAGACCTTACCCAAGGCAATAACCAACAATTCAAGCAATAATCATAAACTCCAATGAAATCTTTATCAATTCAATCTAGGTTTAACAATATAGGATCAATTATATAGCAATTGAATACAATTCTTATATCATTAGAAAGCCCATAAGAAAATAAATAACAATTCATCAATAATAACTTAGTATCAAGTAACCCACATCATAGTCAAAAACTAGGGTTCATCCAAAATCATGGGTTCATAGGTAATTAGATTGAAATCATCAATAAAATATCAATTATATCATAATTCAATGTTTAGAAATCATTTATGCAAGAACCCATGGTAGAATCTTGAAATTGGACAATTCACTTTAGATAACTTTGAAAAACATGTTGAGAATTGGGCTCCTTGATGAAACGAGTTTCAAGGATCAAATACATACCTCAAGGATTATAATTCTTCACTTTGATGAAGAATTTCATCACAAAAAATCCTCAACAAGCTTCCTCTTTAAGTTGGACTTCAATGGAGGTTTTGGGATATTATCTAAGAGTTTTGAGTTTATGATTTTGAAGAATGAGGTCTTCCATGTTATTACCCTTTATATACATAATTAAAATACCCAAATAACCCTTAATAAACATTCAATGAATTAATTTATAAGTGGGGTGAATTTATTAATTCACCCCTTGACTTTGCAGCAGCTTGCGCAGGAAGGCAGTGGCGTGCGACGCCTGCCCTTGACGGGCCGTCACAGCCACGACGGGGCATCACAACCCTCCATCTTTGGATACAGTGGCTGGCCAAGATTCCTTCCCCTCCCATGGTTAATTACCCATCGACGAAACCCTTTGAGGGGGCGTCACAGCCACAACTGGCCGTCGACTGCTCCGTCGTTTGGGGTCTGCCAGGGACTACCATGCCAACCATTTTGGGTCCTTCCTCAAGGACCCTTAGATGGTCCTTGGGGATAATTTTCCGGACGCTTCCAACCCAAATACGATTGTATGTAATTTTGACACATCTAATATGAATTTCATCCAACTAGAAGATGTAAAACTCGATGAAACTCGCCTAGACGTACAAGGTCGACTCAAAACTATCTTTCGAACGCCTTGGACGTTCTTGGTCGTTTGACCTCAAAACTTCACGAAACTTTAACCACTGCCTATACATGCTATTTTAAATATATCAAGAACATTAAAAAATCATGAAACACACATAAACACATAGAAACACATTTTACACATTTAGGTGATAGAATCGTCAAACGTATTAGTCGTCCCTTGACGTTTGACTTCCAATAACCCTAATACTTTAGCTACTGTCTCTACACCATTTGTTAGACATATTTAGGACCTTATACCATTAATACCAACATGTTAGGCTCTCGATAACCTAAGTCATTTCGGGGTCTTACAATCTCCCCCACTTGGACAACATTCGTCCTCGAATGACACTTGCCACTCTCCGAACACTTCCATGATTAGAGACTCAACTAGCAGCTAATAACCATTCTATACCATACATAATCACAAGAAAACATCAATTTCACATAGACAAGAGATTCACAATACAACTAGAAACTAGAAAACGATTCTATAACTCATTATACTACAAAACTCACATTCTTCATTCCAAAAAGTAAAAACTCATTTTATATTCAATATCCTACTCATGTACATTAGTTATAACCGCATAACAATATTTTTAGGCAAACGAATCAATTAGTTATTTTCTCAAAAATATGGCAGCATGCAGTTTCTGGAGAAACAGTAAGTTTTAAAGAAAATTTTCAAAAATCCACATTTTAATCAATTCATGATATAAACATGCTAATGTGCAAAGTAACATCATATAAACACATATTACAACATAACCATGGCTTCATAAACACACAATGCAAGAAGTTAATGAAATTCAATTTCAACCAAACTCCTAAACATCATGCACAAGCAACAATTTCAAGGACTTCTATCCTCTCTATAAACCATACTCCCCCACATAGAAGGAACTCATATCTTAACAAAAGAAAGAGAACTTACCAACATCATCATCACTCTCCTTGTCATCCGACTTCTCCACTCAAGAACGAAGTGCATAGAAACACCTCTTTGTTGAAGCATCGTCCTTTGGAACACTAGGAACAACTTTCTTATACTCTCTTCCTCTAGAAGCAATCATAGGACAATCTCTCATTTTGTGTCTATCTTTACCACAACTAAAGCAACTCCCGGTACCCAATAGACACTCACCATAATGTTTCTTGCCACATTTTGCACAAGTAGGCTTGCCATCCTTGGAATCACCTCCTTTCTCAACCTTGAACATAACACTCCGAGATTCTCCTTGGGATTGAACCTTCTTATTAAACCTAGTTTGCTCTTGATCACTAGCACCACTCCTTTTAAAACTTCTAGCCATCCTCCTAAGTTTAGGCTGTTCAATTGATTGTGCATACACCATGAGTCTAGATAGGGTCATATCATCATGAAACATAGCGGTACAATATTCTTCCACCACTAAGTCGGCTACCCCCGTCACGAAAAGACTCATTTCATCTCTTGGATTGGACACAAGAGAAGGGGAATACCTAGAAAAATTTTAGCATTTCATAGAGTATTCCACAACAATCATATTGCCTTGCTTGAGATTGATAAACTCCTCCACCTTTAATTTCTGTCCTCTCTTAGGGAAAGTACATACCAAGAAAAACTTCTTTAAATTCTTCCCATTCAATAGGACCCGATCCTTCCGGCTTATTATCCTTCCATTGAGTGTACAAAATTTGAGAAACATCCCTCAATTGGTACGAAGCCAACTCCGCCTTCTCCCTATATGTAACCCCGATAGCACTAAAAACTTTGTACACTCCATCAAGAAACTCTTGGGGATCCTCATTTACCTTATAGACAAGAAAGATAGGAGGATTCATCCTCACAAAATCTCTCAACCTAATGTCATAGTGCTCTCCACAACCCTAGGCATCATATTCAAATTAGCTTGAATAGTCACGGCTCGGGCTATAGCAATTAAAGCCTCTCTAATTTCCCTTTTAGACATCTCCGGAACCTCAATACCTCCTTCCACATTAGGAATAGGATCACCTTGGGGAGGCATTTAGGCATCTTGAGCATCTTGAATTCCTTGCCCACCTTGAGGAACTTCCTCAACTTGAGGGGTAACCTCCTGCACCCTCTCCTCTTCCAACCATCTAGTGGCACTCCTTCTAGTATTCAACTCCTAAAAAACACAAGGAAACTCATAATAAGGATAATCATAACATTTACTCTACCGCACGACACAGGAGTAGAATAGAAGGGAAACTCTATCTTCCTATAGCCTCGCGCCCATAGATGTGTCGCGACTCACACTGTTGGTCAAGACTCTACTAGACGTGACTTGATGAGACTTCTTGATTCCTAATACTACTTTCACCACCCTATGCTCTGATACCAAGCTTTATCACAACCCGAGACCCCACTCTAGAAGTTAGGGTACAATCTCGGATAGTAAAAATGGCGTCGTCGAACTCTCGGGGTTCTTAGACAAGCCTCTTTCATATCATTCATTGCATATACATAGTGAAAAGTAGTGAGGAATTAAAACTTTTCACAAAACATACTATAGTCTTCGAAATCTCCTTCATATAAAAGTAATAGGAAATACTAAGTTTCAATCTCATCATCTTAAGACATAAGAATACTTGGGACACGGCCCATACTTCAAAATACTAATATAGAAATACTTAATCTATTACAATACTATGAATTAAAACATAAAGACATATATATGCCCTAGAGTCAAGTGAGGACATACTTCAACTTCTCTTGAACGATCTTCTAAGTCCAAGTCTTCACTTCTCCAAGCTCCTCATATACCAAGGACTATACAGATAGAAGTATGGAGTTAGTACAACCACATGTACTAAGTATGAATTTATGCATAAAAATCATGAAAACAGACTTTGTTGGAAATATGCATAATTTCATTTAGATTATCATATTTTAATCATAATAACATCATAAATCAATTTAGAGACACATAAGATACTTCTAGCATTTAATTTCCTCACTTAAAGTCATCCTAAGATTCACTTAAGTCACACAAAGAGAGACCGCCCATACACCCTTTCTAGATGTTCCTAAACGACCCTTAAGATTACCTATAATGAGTCACATACATACTTACAAAGCAATCATAAACATCAAGGTAAGATTCTTCTACCAAAGGTGAATTCTAAGTCTCACGTGAGTGAGTTGTGAAGCGACTACCCATACAATCTCTTACACACACACTTAAGAGATCCTATAGACTCCCTAAGATAGAATAATGCTCATATAAATCACCAACACATAGAGGATATGACATTCTATTCCTAAAGGCTATCAAAAGACCTATTTAATAAATCAATAAGATAACGTCCATAGTGACCTCTTCAACATTACCTAAATAATCCATATGACTACCTAAGGCTTAGATCATGTCTACCAAATCAACATCTTCCCTAATTAGAGTCATTCTTAAGACTCATCTACGTAAGATACGAAGTGACCATTCCTATGCCCCCTTCACACCCTAACTAGGCAACCCATAACTACTCTAGATAGGTACTTATTCCTTTTAAATACTCCATAACATAAGTCATTAGCTCATTAGTTCATTAATAATCATACATCACATAAAGGACATTCAAATAATGGTCTTAGACAAGACCTAGGAACTCCACAAAACACCTTCAAAGTCTATTGTGCAATGTATAGATAGCATCCCATACCACCACCTAAACTCCATAAACTCCTCAAATTCTAATAGGTATTCCATATGATGAGAATAGGCTATAGCCAAAATAGACCATGATACAAGACATGGAATTCGGAGTTCTATCCTACTCCGATTAGGCTGTTTTACTTGGCAATGGTAGAGCTTAGACACATCCCATTTAGGCACATGGTTAAGGAATATGAAGGGCATACTTTGTATTCTAGTCTCATACTTAACTAAAAGTACTTTCCCTTACCATACTCACTCGGTACTATCCTTCGTTCTCATAGATTAATTCATACATTAGGTTCACATAAAGGGTTCCATAACAAGTTCATAACCCAATCACATTTACTCTACAAAGGAAGGTCCACTAGCGCTACCTCACAATGTCGACAAATAGCTCATGAGACTTTCCTAAGGATTAATATGATGCCGTTCGATCCAACTAACCTTAAGTCCATCATTCCTTTACTTTGAAGGATACCATTACGGCTTACACATCAATCAATCTTAACCGTACCCTTAAATCAAGGTTTTCACATAAGAGACTCTGATAATATCATTTAAAGTAACATTTCATTCATACATTCAAGATTAAGAATTCTAACCCCCTAAATCAAGACATCACATATTCATAATCATATATACATCAAGCAAGAGATACAAATCAATCAAGACAAGACATCATATACTTCACTTTTAACACATAATAAAAGTCATTCTAGAAACACCTCTAAAACAACCTAACACCTTTAAGTCATTCTATATATCATCATAACATCATTAATATACTCCACATAGACTCATAAAGTCAATTAGGAATAACCAAGACTTAACCTAACACTATAATCATAATGTCAAAGTCATAGTCTAACATGATCACTTAAGGCAACATAAGTAGAGGAATACATATATGACTATATAACTTGACATATAGATAGATAATGTCATGCTTCACATAATCAAACTACACAAATAGCCACATAACTTCAAGTAGTTGCCAATAAGACCATGCTCATAATATTGCATAAAGTAACTTCGACAAGGTCACATCAACTGCAAGTAAAACACATAACTCCGCCACCATAAGTGGACCATACCAATCACAATAGAATCTAAGTATAATTAATATCAAATTGAAGGAATCCGGTCAGCATACCTTCATTCCCTTATTCACACTTCAATTCAATGCCAAATCGTCCAATTCAACATCATAAGGCCCTTACTCAAGG
This sequence comes from Solanum pennellii, assembly GCF_001406875.1. Taxonomy (NCBI): domain Eukaryota; kingdom Viridiplantae; phylum Streptophyta; class Magnoliopsida; order Solanales; family Solanaceae; genus Solanum; species Solanum pennellii. Next base: position 19,032,726 of record NC_028645.1, on the reverse strand, counting down.
ACATAACCAACAATTAAATAAATAATCATTAAATGCAATGAAATTTCAATCAATTCAATCTAGGTTTAAAAATCTAGGATAAATTAGATAACAATTGAATACAATTCTTATATCATTAGAAATCCCATAAGAAACTCATAACAATTCATCAATATTAGTTTAATATGAAGTAACCTACATTATAGTCAAAAACTAGGGTTCATCAAAAATCATGGGTTCACAGGTAATTTAGATTGAAATCATCAACACAATATCAATTACATCATAATTCAATGTTAAGAAATCATTTATGCAAGAACCCATGGTAGAATCATGAAATTGGATAATTCACTTTAGAAAACTTTGAAAAACATGTTGAGAATTGGGATCCTTGATGAAACAAGTTTCAAGTATAAAAATTCATACCTCAAGGATGATAACTCTTCACTTTTATGAAGAATTTTGACACAAAAAACCCTCACCAAGATGCCTCTTCAAGTTGGACATCAATGGAGGTTTTGGGATATTTTCTAAGAGTTTTGGGTTTATGATTTTGAAGAATGAGGTCTTCCATGTGATTACCCTTTACATACTTAATTAAAATACCCAAATAAACCTTATTAAACCTTTCATAACTTAATTTATAAGTGGGGTGAATATGTGGACTTGGCAGCAGCCTGCCTAGCAAGGCAGTGGCGTGCGACGCGTGCCCTTGACGGGCCATCACAGCCACGACGGGGCGTCATAGCCTTCCATGGTTGGCTACATTGGCTGGACAAGATTCCTTACCCTCCCATTGTTAAGTACCCTTCGAAGACACCCTTTTATGGGGCATCACAACCACGACTGGCCGTCGACTGCTCCTCCATTTGGGGTCTTCCTGGGACTGCCATGCCAACCGTTTTGGGTCCTTACTCAAGGACCCTTAGATGGTCCATAGGGATAATTTATGGAACGTTTCCAACCCAAATACAATCTTCTATAATTTTAAAACCGCTCACATGAATTTCAACTAAAACGAAGATGCAAAACTCGACGAAACTAGCCTAGACGTACATGGTCGACTCAAAGCATATCTTTCGAACGCCTTGGACGTTCTTGGTCGTTTGACCTCCAAACTTCATGAAACTTTAAAAATTGCTTATACATGCTATATTAAATCTATTAAAAACATTAAAACACCATGAAACACACATAAACACATAGAACCACATTTTAGACATTTAGGTGACATAATCGTCAAACGTCTTAGTCGTCCCTTGACGTTTGACTTCCAACACCCCTAATACTTTAGCTACTTCATCTATACCATTTATTAGAAATATTTAGGATGTTATACCATAAATACCAATATGTTAGTATCTAGTTAACCTAAGTCATTTTTGGGGTCTTACAAGCGTATCCAAATAGTCCTAGAACTACTAGCCAAGTAGGTTGTAATTCGCCTCTGTGGACATATGTTTAGTGATCACGCCAGCATGACTTTATACCTCAGGCAGGGTATATTGAGTCCTTTTGATTAGGAGTATACATCGGACTCCACATTTAGCTCATGTGGTTTCATTATTGGTAGCACAGTTCAGTCAGACTCTATTGCATTGACCATATTTACAGATCAGTTAGTATTCAGTCTCAACATGTTATAAATTTAGTCATTGCATCTGGTTAGCTCAGCATACAGTATATCATGTTCTGAATATTATACTTGTTTTTGTGCGTGTTCAGTTATGTATTATTTCAGCTTTACTCTATCCTACATGCTCAGTACCTTTCAAGTACTGACGCATACGTGTACTACATCTTCTCGTGAAGTAGGTTCAGGTTCTCAGCATTCAGATCACGCTTAGATAGATTACCGATCTCTATTTCATAAAAAAATATATTGAGTCCTCATTATCCGAGGTTAATAGTCATGAGTTTCTTTTCAGTATTTATTCTTTTTGTTTCAATTTTTGCTAGACTTAGTTGGCGCATGCCCCCAGTATTCTGGTTAGTTAGAGGCTCATACATTGTTAGTTTCATCTTAGTATTGAGTTAATAACTTTTTTGTATTAAACTCATCAGTTTTCATATATCTCTATTTTAGCATATGGGTATTCCCCATCTTTTCATATTTATTTTTATAAAGCTCCCACATCAGTTTATTATCTTTAGTATTCTCTTTATCATGCTAACAAGATTAGCTTGGGATCACTTGTGGTCCTAGGTCCTGTTTCCACGTCTCTGAGGTAGCTCGGGGAGTGACAAACTTGGTATCAGATCACTAGGTTTAAGTCTCCTAGGATGTCTAAAAAGCCGCACTTAGTAGAGTCATTTTCATGTGTGTGAAGTGCACCAAGTCTAATGAGAAGGAGGCTTTTTTTAGGAAAAAACTTCACTTTCTTGACATTCTTATCATGCGTTGGGATGATATCCTTTCTAATTCTTCTTTATGCGCTTAAGATCATGCCTCAACGTAAATCTTAGGCATGGAATGTTAATGCATGCAATGCTAAAGCAGTTTTTCAAGTCCTAGACCATGAGGTTTCGATCGCAGAGTTATGAAATGTGATTCTACTCTTGGCTCATGTATGACCAACCACCACAATAAACAGGTTCAAGTTCCTACTAATTGAATTGATGTATCTATGGCAACTAGAGTTTGAGATTTTGCTAAGATGAATCCACATGAGCTTTAATGTCATAAGTTGTGTGAGGAGCCACCAAATTTCATTGATGAGGTCAAGAATAAAATATTTGGAGAAATGTAAGTTGCTTGTAGTGAAAGGGTGAAATTGGAATCCAACCATCTTAAGGATTGACTCACATATGGTTAACTCAGTGGAAAGACATCAGAGATTACGTTTTCTTTCGTAACTCAGTATAGTAATAAAATTCAGTGTTAGTCCAGAAACTTTCAATATCTTTCTCAGTATCTACTCCAATTGGTAACCAATTATAGTTAGACGGGTATACAGATATGGCCCGGGTATACAGATATGGCCTTGTTACAGACTCTAGAAAGTCACCTCAACAGATCTTGTAGAGTTAGAAATGGTAGACTTTGATATCATTCTAGGAATGAATTGGTTACTTGTTATGCCTTAGTTGATTGTAGAAATAGGATTGTTCATTCTCAGTTTCCAAACGAACCAATCTTAGAATGGAAAGATAGGGGCTTAGTGCCTATGGGACGATTTATTTCTTACCTTAAGGCAAGAAAGATGATCTCTAAAATTTATCTCTATCATGTAGTTTGGGTAAAGGATTCTAGATATAAAACCCTAACTCTTGAGTCAGTTCCAGTAATCAATGAGTTTAAAAAAGTGTTCCGAGACGATCTTCCTGGAATACCTCCCGAAAGGGAAATCGACTTTGAAATTGATCTCCTTCCAGATACCCAACCTATTTCTATTCTTCCTTAAAGAATTTCTTCGGCTGAGATTAAGGAATTGAAAGAACAATTGAAAGACCTTATATATAAGGGCTTCATCTCCAGTATTTCTCCATGAGGTGCACCAATTTTGTTCGTAAAGAAGAAAGATTGTTCTATCAGAATGTGCATTGACTATAGATAGTTACACAAGGTCACAATAAAGAATAAATATCCCATCCCCAAGATTAATGACTTGTTTGACCAACTTCAGGGTGCGAGCCATTTCTCGAAGATAAAACTCATATAGGGTTATCATCAACTTAGAGACAGAGATATGGACATTTTAAAGACAGCCTTCAAGACTCGGTATGATCATTATGAACTTGTAGTTATGTCCTTTGGACTAACTAATGCTCCTGTAGCTTTCATGGATTTGATCAACAGAGTGTTCAAACAAGACTAAGACTTGTTGGTTATCATCTTTATTGATGATATCCTTTTTTACTCTAGGAATAAGTAAGAACACGCGATTTATTTGAGAGTTGTTCTGTATACTCTCAAAGATCGCAAGATATTTGCTAAATTTAGCAAATGTGAGTTCTGGTTGCAATCCGTTGCTTTTCTTGGTCACATTATATCTAGCTAGGGGATCTGAGTGGATTCGCAGAAGATAGAAGTAGTCAAACAATGGTCCATACATACATCTACTATAGATATTAGAATGTTCTTAGGTCTAGTGGGTTATTACAGAAGGTTTGTGGAAGGATTTTTATCCATAGCCTCATCATTGACTAGGTTGACTTAGAAGATGGTCAAGTTTTAATTGTCAAATGATTGTGACAAAAGCTTTAATGAATTTAAAACTATATTGACTACAACTCTCAGAGGGTTCAGATGGTTATGTTATCTATTTTGATGCATCCATAGTTGACCTAGGTTGTGTGTTGATGCAGAGCGATAAGGTTATAGCTTATGCTTCTAGACATCTTAAGGTGCATGAGAAAAACTATCCAACTCATGACCTCAAGCTTGCAACAGTGGTTTTTGCACTCAAGATCTGGAGACACTACTTGTATGGTGTTCATGTAGATGTGTTCACTAACCATAAGAGCCTTCAGTATGTGTTCAACCAGAAAGAGTTGAATCTTCACCAAAAGAGATGGATTGAGTTCCTTAAGGATTATGATATGAGTGTACTTTACCATCCTGGTCAGGCGAATGTTGTAGTAAATGCTCTTATAAGATTATCTATGGGTAGTGTAGCCCATGTTGAGGAAGAAAATAAGGAACTAGTGAATGATGTTCACAGGCTTGATCGCTTAGGAGTTCGCCTTATGAGCATATCATAAAGTGGTGTAATAGTTCAAAATGGGGCAGAATCTTCTTTGGTAGTGGAGGTTAAGGAAAAGCAAGACAATGATCCAATCTTGCTTGAACTTAAGAGTGCAGGTCATAATCAGAGAGTGTAGATTTTCTCCAAAGGGGAGATGGTGTACTTCGCTACCAGGGTAGATTGTGTGTTCCTGATATGGGTGAGTTGAGACAGCATATTCTTGAAGAAGCCCATAAATCTAGATATTCTATTCATCTAGGTGCCACTTAGATGTATCGCAATCTGCTGGAAGTCTATTGGTTGAATGACATGAAGAGGGATGTAGAAGATTTTGTGAGTAACTGTCCCAATTGCAAGCAAGTCAAGGTAGAACATCAGAAACCAGGGAGTATGACTCAATATATTGACATTCCTAATTGGAAGTGGGAAGTTATCAATATGAATTTCATCACAGGGTTACCTCGTACTCGCAGACAACATGACTCCATTTGGGTGATAGTTGACAGGATGACTAAGTCTTCTCGCTTTTTGGCGGTGAAGACAATAGATTAGGCAGAGGACTATGCCAAGCTTTACATTATTAAATTTTGATGTTGCATGGGGTTCCTTTGTCTATCATCTCAGATAGAGGTCCTCACTTTACCTCTAATTTTTGGAAGTCATTTCAGTAGGCTCTTCATACTCAGGTTAATCTTAGCACAACATTTCATCCGCAGACGGATGGACAGGCAACGCGTACCATTCATACCCTAGAGGATATGTTGAGAGCTTGTGTGATCGATTTCAAGGGTAGTTGGGACGATCACCTTCCTCTAATTGAGTTCTCCTACAACAATAGTTACCATTTTAGCATTCAGATTGCCTCTTATGAGGCATTGTATGGGCATAGATGTAGCTATTATTTGGTTTGAAGTAGGTAAAGAAGCTTTGATTTGGCCAGATTCAGTATGCTATGGGAAAGTACAACTCATTAGATATAGACTTAAGACATTCAGATTCGTAAGAAATCTTATGTAGATGTAAGGAGAAGGGAACTAGAGTTCTAAGTTGATGATAGGATTTTCTTTAAAGTTTCACCTATGAAGGGGTTGATGAGATTTTAAAATAAAGGGAAGCTCAGTTCTACATATATAAGCCCTTACAAGATCTTGAAAGGGTTGGCAAGGTGGCATATGAGTTACAGTTGCCAGCAGAACTAGTAGTAGTGCATCCAGATTCTACATCTCGGTTTTGAAGAAGTGTGTGGGCAGCCCACCCTCTGTAGTGCCATTAGAGAGTGTGGCGGTGAAATATAGTCTTTTCATATGAGGATGTGCCAGTTGAAATTCTTGACCTTCAGGTTAGAAGGTTGAGAAACAAAGAGGTAGCTTCAATCAAGGTTCTGTGGAAGAGTCAGTCTGTAGAGGGAGCTACTTGGGAAGCAGAAGCATCCATGAAAGCCAAGTATCCTCACCTCTTTCCTTCCAATTCCACTCCAACTTGAGGTAATAGTTCCAAAGAACTCTAATCAGTCAGAAACTCAATTCTCAGTATTTAGTGGTAGAAATTTCAGCTCTCTCCCAAGGGGAAGATAATGTAACACCCCGTATAAAAAATAGATAAAAAAATAATGCAAATTTTCTGAAGTTGCAGGTGCCAGGGATGGAGCCAACTATGGACAGTCAGTCAACTTACGTTCCGTCCACCGACTCCCCTGATGGGCCAGGTGACTCAATTCTAAGTCACAAACGACGGTCGACTAGTAGTACCATCAGTCAACTTATGGTCCATTAGTCGAAACCATCGATTGAACAACTAATTTTTGTTTCTTAGTTGCGAATAATGGTCGACCACTATAGAGTGTCAGTCAACTTACGGTCCGTTAGTTGACTCAGTCAACTAATCAGGTTACATCCAGTTCTCAGTCGCAAACGACGGTCAACCAGTACCGCCCACCAGTCGAATAACGATCCCTCAGTTAACCTCGTCGATTTGCCAGATGACTTTCAATAATGAATCACAAACGACGATTGACCATTATGGATTGTTAGTCGACTCTATCAGTGACTCCGACAGCTTTTAAGTCAGGGGTCTTTTGGTCTTTTCCTATTTCGTTTAACCCCTAAGATACATCTTTTAGACCCTAAATAATGAGATTTTAGTTAGTTTAAGACTAGAAACATAACTAAAACCTACCTAAGTCAAATAATTAAACAAAACTTAGAAAATTAGAGGGAAGATAGGAGAAAAACGTCAAGAACCCTAGTTCAAGGATGCAAAATGTTTCCATCAATTCAAGCCCCGAAAAACCGAAAGATTTCTCTGTGGAATTCATCATCAGGTATGTGGGATTTCACTAGTGTGTTCCTTTCACCCATTAGGTCCCTCGTTTTCAGTCAGTTTCTTTATTCTCATATCATGACTAGACTTAGGGTTTCTTGAATGTTTGGATTATTGATTCTTAGATATTAGAATGATCCAAATCAGATTATTACGTTAATATTCAGTTGATCGCATGAATTTCAGAACCCTAGCTATGTATTTCTTTAGTTCTTAAATGACACATGCTAGGTCAAATATTTCAGTTATCAAGTTATACATGCCTCAGTTAGTAATGCATCATTATTAGAATAATTGTTGCATTCATAGTATGCATGTTCAGTTTTGAGATATTCAGTATTTACAGAAATTTATTCATAATGTATTAATCATTTAATTCATTGGGAGTATCCTAATACCGAATTGGACTAGTTTTCAGCATACCCGAATAGTCCCAAAACTACTAGCCAAGTAGATTGTATGTCCCTTTTGTGGGCATCAGTTTAGTGATCACGTCAGCATGACTTTATACCTTTGCCAGGGTATATTGAGTCCTCTTTATGGGACGCATACATCGGACTCCACATTTAGCTCATGTGGTTTTATTATCGTATATTAGTAGCTCCCACAATTCAGTCAAACTCTATTGCATTGATCATATTTACAGATCAGTTAGTATTCAGTCTTAGCATGTTATAAATTTGGTCATTGCATCTAGTTAGCTCAGCATTCAATATATCATATTCAAAATACTATACTTGTTTTTGTGCTTGTTCAGTTATATATTATTTCACCTTTACTCTATCCTACATGCTCAGTTCCTTTCAAGTAGTGACACCTACGCGTGTTACATCCTCTCATGATGTAGGTTTGGGATCTTAGCATCCAGATCACGCTTAGATCGATTACCGATCTCAAGTTCAGCAGAATTAGTTATCAGTCATCATTCTTCGAGGTCAATAGTCATGAGTTTCTTTTCAGTATTTAGTCCTTTAGTTTCAATTTCTGCTAGACTTAGCTGGGGCATGTACCAACATTTGTAGTTAGTTAGAGGATATTTTCAGGCATAGGTAGTTTCAGCTTAGTATTTAGTTAATAACTTCTTTGTATAAACTCATCAATTTTCATATATCTAAGTTTTAGCATATGGGTATTCCCCATCTTTACATCTTTATTTTAATATAGCTTTCCCATCAGTTTATTATATTTAGTATGTTCATAATCATGCCAGTAGGGTTAGCTTGGGATCACCATTCGTCCTAGGTCCCGTATCCGTGTCTTGGGGCAGCACGGGCGTGACATAAATATACAAGAGTTACTTTATTTGGAGATAAACCTTCCCATCGAAATAGACAGGAATTTGTCTACATGACTTTGGGATTAGTGACTAAAAAATATAGACTGTCGAGACAAAGTCGACTGTATCTATAATTTTCGTACTTTTAATTTTTGATTGAGATGTAACTCTAATTTCTTTGGGCAAGACAAAATTTCTCACAAATGGGGACCGAACCTTGAAAGGTTTCCTATGTATCTCACAGGGGCGAATTCAGGTCCTACGTAGTTCGATTCACTTGAATTTGTTTCATTTTGAGACGATGAATCTTTTTTTATATGAGAGTAATAATTGAAAAAAATGAAGTTCGAATTTTTTCAAAAACTAAAGACTCAAAGAGTATTTTGACGCACTTCCGACACTCACTTTCTATTTTTGCTGAAAGATTCTAGAAAATATATTTTTTTCTAAAAATGAGTATCCTAGAATATCTCCAAATAAAGCAACATATTTGCAAATATGGTGATAACACATAAAAGAATATTGCACATTCTAAACATATATGTGGCCCTTTTATGCCAAGGGTAGGCCTAACGATTTGAGATATATATATATACATCATTTGAAATATTTCACTGTCCCAAAACCTAAATATAGACAAGTTCAATGAATAAGTTGAATGGGGATACATAATAGGGAAAATGGGATAGAAATAGTCAGTCTCACGCAGGGGTAAAATCTTAAACTAAGTTTCCATATAAGGTCCTTTGATCTTGATTTCTTCTCGTCGCCGATTGTTGATGCCTTCAGATGCTGCGATAACTTTATAGTTTTTCGACTCGAACAAACTATTAAAATCTACCCCAAGAAACAATTCTTTGCCAAATGAAATGCACATCCCTCAAATTTAAACATATAGTATGATCGTCTATTTAGGTCGTGAGCCGTTTTGGACTCGAGGTGTGTATCTAATGGGACCAACTCGCCGTGGATGTTGATTCATCTTAGTTCAAATGCTTAGATTTTGATTTGATTTGGTCTACTCTAGGTAATCTAGAATTGGTTTAGAAATGACAGATTACCTAAGTCGGACGAACAACGGGGTGAAGTATAATAAACGATGTTAGATGAGCAAAACTCAACTATTCATTTTTCACTTCAAAAGAATTTGACTTGTATTTCTTCTGAAGTATAGCCGTTGTAAGACATGTAACTGTCTTTTTTCCTATTGTAAACTATTTGTCCTCTGGAGAAATTAGATGTCATGAAATGCAACAGTTCATAATTTCCAAGATCTGAAACAAGTAATGAATTTAAACAAATAGCCAAATAAGTTATTTTTGAGGTTACAAATCATTCAATTTCCCAACAGAGTTGTCATTCTGTTTTATTTAAAAAATAGAAAATGAGTGGTTTTAGCGTCGCCACTTAATTTTTTAAGGAAAATAAATAAAAATCATTTTTCAAAAGATTAAAAATAGAAAACCTTTGGAAAATATAAAAAAAGGGTTTGAGGTTCTTATTAATATTCTAGGAAGGGTTTTAAAGGACCTAGAACATCCGCTAACATGCAGTTATCCAGTAATTAATAGTTGGCTAATGTTCTTAAAAGATAAACATGCTTGACTAAGTGAAAGTAAATTATTTACTTGATTTTAAATTTCTTAATTAAAAATGGCTAACTTTTGGGGAGTTTGAATATTTTGAAACCTTAATATCAAATAAACACATTAAACACATATAACGAATAATTGAGATAGAGAAAGAGTATTTGGGCCCAAGTTTAGATCTCTTCACTTGGACCAGTACTTGGGCGTCTTTTCATTTTGGGCCTTTGGGCCGATTCTTGTCACCTTTGTACCTGTCCTAACCTAAATTTTGAAATTGATCTCTTTGGACCTTAGACCCATCTTCCACCTGTCCTAAACTCTAAGAAGATAATAATAAATAAGACAAGAGAGGTTTAGATCCAAAGTAACAAATTATAATTTAGGAATATAGGGCTTTTAGGCCCATTTTCCCATTTCTGTACACACTAGATGTTATACTAGTGAATACAATATCGTCTATTAGCTCCAATTTCTATTAGTCAATTTTTCGGGATCCATTTTCTTGATTTCAAGGTCTGGAAAACTCGGAACAAAGTGATTTAAGCCTTTATGGCTCTCTCGAAATGCGAGAAAGGAAAAAAGTCCAATGGACTCATAATGAGGGTTCATGCATCAAAATGGGAAAGAAACAATTAGCATAGCCATAAGTGCTTAAAACAAAAACTAAACTTTAACTTCTTCCTCTTTGCAATGCAAAATCAAATGGCAACATGCACTGAATATTTTATCAAGTAAGATTGATCCTATTAGAGAGAGTGGTAACAGATAGATGGACATATGTAATAAATACATTCAACTTCTATGTCAACTACTACAAATTAATGAATTAAAAGCAAATAAGAACAAATGAAGTTAAGATTCAAATACTTAAATCGATTAGTGTGAAGAGGTCTACAAACCTAGGTAGAGCAAAATTAATATTAAGAGTGGGCTGATGGGTATTTTTTTTTGTGTGAGTCGGCTGTGGGCTGTGATTTGGAGAAAATAATGGGCTTGACAGTACAGGAAAATGAATATTGAATTAAGAGTGGACTGATGGGATCTGAATATTGAATTGAATTTTGGTTCAAAATTGGAAGTTAAAGATGGGTTAATTTTAAGAAATAGCCAAATTGAGTTAAATTAACAAATTACGCTAAACCTTAAATAAAATGAATTAATATTAATCAATTAACGAGCTTCTTAATATTAACAAAATAAAATAATTAACTTAATTGTAAACTAGTGATTGAAAAATATAACCATGATTTAAACTAAACTAATTTAGTAAAATACTTAATAAAATTAAAATCTTTTTGAGATGATTTTCAAAATGTTTATAACATATACTAATTATATACAAAACATTAAACCTATATATTACTTAAAAACATATAAAAATATACAAAATTACCTTAAAAATAACTCGAAAGATATTTTGAATTTCATAAAATAAATTATTTCAGATCGTTCGGGAATTTAAGAAGGTTGGTGAATCAATTTCTATCGAGAGGGTCGAAATTGGGTGTCAACACTGGATGAACTAGCGCTAACTCTTGCGGTAGCTCCAACTCATAAGTTACATTGTCAATTGATACGCTCAAACTTACTTCTCAAATAAGAAGTAAAGCGGTCGTGTCAAGTAAATAACCCAACTAGTGAGGTTGGGATCGTTCCCACGAGGAAAATAGTCTAGACTTAACTTCAACCTGTTATTACTATTGTTTGGTCAATGACTTCCTTGGAAAGTAAAAACATAAAAAGGGGGGTTTCTATTTCTAAATGAGAGAAAATAAATAACGAACTTGAAAGAGACACTTAACAGCTTTGACAGTTGGATTTTAATCAATTAATCAAAGTAACTAGGGTTTACGTGTTCCCCACAGGTTCATAACTTGATAATTCTAACTATAACAATTCTTTCCTAGTATCTTGCATGCAAAGTGATAATTTATGTATTTCTAAATCCTTGGTCCGGCATCTAGAATATCTCACTCCGCACCTTGGTCCGGCTACGTGTGTTGCTTTCCTAACCCTTATCTTTACCTCATATTAAGCATCGTATTCGATATTTGACTAAGTTATTACCTCGTACCAATCAATACTAGCCTATTAGATAGTATACACTAAATCTATGTTAATAATTCTTTTCCTATTATCTACCTCCTTGGTCCGGCAAGTAGCATTAAGGCGAGTTCTAACGTTGGCCATCCGTTAAAAAGACTTCTAAGCGAAAGAATTATTAATACATGCAAGACACTATTCTAGAATTGTTATTTTAGTTAGGTTTTATCTCATTATTTGCCTATGGTTCCCACAACTCTAGTTATGGAGTTTAGTTACTCATGGCCATAAACACAATATTCAAATATATTAAATAAGAGTTCATGTACTTACTTCAATGAGAAAGAGTAAAATCCAAATGTTTGATTGATTAATCACCAAAAATCACTTGCAAGAATCTCAAAGTAATCAATAATCTCACAAAAAGTTTAATGATTATCAAGAATCTCACAATACCATGTTTACCAATACGGAGTTTTACAATCTAAGAGTCTAAGAGTCTACGAGTCTAACCTCAAAAATGAGGTTTTTCGAACTATTTATAAAAAATAAAAACCTAATTAAACAAGGACTCTATTTGCTGGAAATCAGCCAAAACGCGTCTGGGTCGACGGACCACGCGACGGATCGTCGTGGTCACGACGGACCATCATGGACTCCGTCGTCCCATACTTATGCAATTTCTTCTGCTGCTCTCTTCACCACCCTCGACGGCAAGTATGACGGACCGTCATAGGCACAACGGTCCGTCATAGGCACAACGGTCCGTCGAGGGTCTTCGTTTCAAAACACTTCAACTCTTGGAATCTGGGTATTGGGATTACTTCTCTGAACTTCATGAAGAACCAGCAGGACGGACCGTCATAGCCACGACGGATCGTCACAAGCTTCGTAATCCCACACTTGGTCAGACTTCCCCATCTTCCTTCAGCAGCTTCACTATGCTGCCGCCTACGGACCGTCACAAGCACGACGGACCGTCATAAGCTCCGTAGGTGGTCTCTTCTGCATTTCTTCGCTCAAAATCTCCGCATTCAGCTTTGGACAGATTTCCTGCAAAACAAAGAATCTTATATAAAAATTATCACAAAAGGGCTTTTGGACACACTAATCTTAAGGAAAGAGTATTAATAATACCGTGAAACCACGGTATATCAACACCCTCAACTTAAATTCGTTG
>NC_028645.1:19015734-19018000 GCF_001406875.1 Solanum pennellii | reverse complement strand
TGCTCGCGCCTCGTCCTCTGCTCGACCCCTACGCCTCTTGGCACTCTCTCGAGGAGGAGGTGGAGGAATTTCTGAAGTAGCAAAAAGGGCCACCAACACTGTGTCCTCAGCAGGCTCGACAGAAGGGGCCTCAGACTCTGGCACCCTAGCCTCTAAGATCGTGTCGATGTCTGCACGAAGACTGTCGACTGCAGCCTGAAGAGTCGCCACATCCACCGGAGGGGATGGTCGGGCTAGCACCCTCAACTCAAAGGCGTCCAAGCGCTGGTTAACCTCAGCGATCTTCCGCTCTGTAAACTGGACCATTTTCCTCTCTAGGCGCTCTTCGGACTCGGTAATAGACTTCTGCATCCACGGCTGGATATGATGCAGAAGTTTGGCCATTTGCGCCTCTAGTTTTTGGACCCTAGCAAGCGGGACCAGTGCAGGTAGAGGGGTTATGCGAGAGGAGCTCGAGGCAGTGCTACTACCCGAGATATACTCGACCGGGGTAGTGTCAGTGGACGCCGCCTGTGTAGCCGTGCGGGCCTGGGCTACCGTGTCAGAAAGATCATCAGCAAGTGGGGGCAGCTCTGGACGGGGCCCTCTGCGTGGAGCCAACTCATTGGCCTCGTCTCTGATGAGGCCGACGTCAACAGTGCCCTGCGGGGTCTTGAGCTGATCTACGTGCCATATGGGCACACGTGCAGACCTGCAGAGAGAAAAGATCATGCACGGGAAAGGGTAGGTAGTAGTGACCTTGAATGCCCTCTCGTGCATGACTGCCTGTAGAAGCCAAGCGAAGTCCACCTCGAACCCGGCTATCATCGCCGCCATCAACACTGCTCGATCCCAGGTAACGATATTATTTGCAGCTGTGGGGGAAAGGCAGTGACGGACAAGCAGCCACAAGAACTTCGCCGTGAAAGTGAGGTTGGCCTTTTTGATGGCCCCCTTTGGCTCAGTCACCCAATCTGCACCCTCTCCATCAATTGACAGGTGCAGGGCCATCCACCTCTTGGTGGTCTCTCTCAGTGATGGCTCGAGCAAGAACTGGCCATCCTTAACTATCTGCCAGTGGTAATCAAACTCGGCAGTGAGGGGGGTCCGAGTAGCATCAACACTCTCGCCGTATAGAAACCGGCGGATGGCTGGCAGGGAAATGTCAACCTGTACACCCCATACTCGGACCTGCTCCAGTGGGGCCTGTTTAGCGGGGGCAGCCCGCCTATCGATCTGTGATCGGAGAGTCGCTACATAGGATGCGTAGAACTCTAGGACCATTTCTTCACTGTAACGTCCCAACGGACGTGCTGTCCACTCCAAGCGATGTCTGGTGAAGAGATTGTGGATCTAAGGCATCGTCGGGAGACTCCCTGTAAGGACCCGCCGTTCCAAGGTGATTGTTCGAGTGATCACTCCTTTATCAGTCAAGAACTTGGCGTCGGAGTAGACTTGAAATTGCCCGTCGACACACCACCGGTTGGGCTGGTCAGTGGCTGGGGTGGGTACCGGAACTGGTGAGCCTGATGTAGATTCTGAACTGTCAGCCTCATCAGACGAGGCCGACGCTGCAGCGGTGGCGGGTGCGGGAACCTCAGCAGAGCCGGAGGCTTCCTCGGACCATGATACTCCTAAGGAGCCAGACGCTCCTTCTTCATTTGTGGATGACCCAGATGGTGTGCCGGTCAGTGTGCGCTCCTCATCAGACTGGGAGGCAGTGACTACGCCGGATGCAACCTTTTTGGGTGTGGCTCTGGGAGCACGTGCAGCACGGGAAGGTGTGGAAGTGCCTGGGGGCACATACTCAGGGTCACGCTCATCATCAGAGCCGATGACCATGCGGGTAGACGAGGCGACAGACTTTGATCGCCCGCGTGCGTAGATTCGGTCTTGCTTGGGTGCCATAGTAGATGGTACCTGTAAAGGATCAATATTAGTACGAGTAGTGGCAAACAAGACAAGCAAAACCATACGAAATAAAACATTGAAAATAGTATGTCATTGCTATAGAAACAGTGACACACGACGGGCCTGGTGATGGCTCGTCGTGACTATGACGGACCGTCATGAGGTCCGTCGTGTTTTACTTGGACTATGTATATATAGAGAACCCTGAAGTAGAGTCTCTGACTAGCATGACGGTATGTGCAGGATGGACCGTCACAGGTACGACGGTCCGTTGTAGGTGTCCGTCGTAGGACACTTAAAAAAACTATGGAGACCCTTAGCAGAGGGGTCTCTGACCGTCATGACGGTCGTGCAGGACGGACCGTCGTGGGTATGA
>NC_028645.1:18991026-19014548 GCF_001406875.1 Solanum pennellii | reverse complement strand
TGAAGACGACGGTCCGTCACATGTGTCCGTTGGGACAGGGTGCTACGGCTTTTGGAACGGACCCTACGACGGTCCATCGTGGGTACGACGGTCCGTCATCGGGGTCTCGTTCTGAATAACAGTGACAGAACTAGGGGTACCCCATGCATCCCCGATGAACCCACATGGTCTTGTAGTGTTTTGGACCTACATTTGTCTATCCCAACTACCCAGGAAACTAGCAATGCAAAAGCACCTATGTCTAGGGTTGTCAACATGGCAAATTCGAACATTTTGAACCTAGGTTTAGACATAATCATATAAAGGAAACAACATACGACGAAGAACTAAGCTAATACTAACTAATAAACAAAAATGCAAGATAAATGAGTAGAAATTAGAGACACATACCTTAGAAATGGAGAAAAACAAATAGACAAGTATTCGATGGCCAGGCAGACACCCACAGCAGCAACTCCGACTAGTAGATTAACACTTTTACGGCTTTGGGGAATTGTGGGGGGCAATGATCGGTGGTTGATAGAGGAATAGATTGTGGAAGTTGAAAAAGAGAGAGTAATGGGAGAAATGATGAAGTAATGGGGGTGAAATGAGGGGTTGGGGAGTTTAAATGATGAAAGTTTATATTAAACTCCAACCGGGTCGGGTCGGGTATGCATCATTAATCACGCGACGATTCCCCGACGATGGTCCGTCGCAGTTGTGACGACCAGTCGTTGGTTCCGTCGTGTGTGCCCTAGTTTGAAACTAACAGAAAAAACGTACCTGGTACGATAGAGGCATACGACGGTCTGTCGCAGGCGCAACGGTTCGTCGATGTATCAGTCAGTGACTTCTGCAGAGTAATTTTCTGCAGACATTCATGGTGATGTGCCTGCAAATTTAAAACCCATTAGTAGAAAAATGCTACCATTACTAAAAAGACTATAAGTATTGGGTTGCCTCCCAACAAGCGCCTGATTTAATGTCGCGGCATGACTGGGGACACTTGATTACTCAGACTTCATCAAGAGGGTATGCCTCGATCACTTCATTCGCCGATTCAGCATGCCCGAAATAGATTTTTATGCGCTGTCCATTCACCTTGAACCGCACACCCTCCTTAGTTTCCAACTCAACTGCTCCATGATAGTTGGGTAACCAAGTAAGGACCAGTCCATTTGGACTTGAGCTTGCCTGGAAACAAGCGCAACCTGGAATTGAATAAAAGCATCAAATCCCCGACCATAAACTCTCGTTTTTCAATTTTGTTGTCATGGTACTTCTTCATCTTTTCTTTGTATAGGGCTGAGCTTTCATAGGCTTTCAGGCGAAATTCATCGAGTTCATTCAACCCATTTAACCGTTGCTCTGCAGCTTCGCTCCAATCCATATTTAACTTCTTCATAGCCCACATGGCTTTATGCTCTAACTCAACCGGAAGATGACAAGCTTTCCCATATACAAGTTGGTATGGAGACATACCTATGGGGGTCTTATATGCTGTCCGGTAGGCCCAAAGAGCATCATCAAGCCTCCTTGACCAATCCGTTCTACTAGCGTTCACTGTTTTGGACAATATCTGTTTGATCTCCCGATTCGACACTTCAACTTGCCCACTAGTTTGAGGGTGGTAAGGAGTGGCCACGTTATGGCGAACCCCGTATTTCTCCAATAACCCCTTGAACAATCTGTTGCAGAAGTGGGAGCCCCCATCACTAATAATGGCCCTTGGGGTGCCAAAACGAGAGAATATATTCTTTTTCAAAAATGCAGTGACACTCTTCCCTTCATTGTTTGCGAGGGCTATGGCTTCGACCCATTTAGATACATAATCAACTGCTACTAGAATGTACTTCATCCCATGAGAACTCACGAAAGGGCCCATAAAGTCAATACCCCAAACATCAAATAACTCAATCACAAGAATGGGGTTTAGAGGGAGCTCTTGCTTTCTTGAAATACCGCCATCTCGTTGGCATCTGTCACATGCTTTAGCAAACCCATGAGCATCTTGATGAAGAGTTGGCCAATAGTAACCACATTGTAATATCTTATGAGCGGTTCGGATACCACTGTGATGTCCACCAACGGGTGAGGAATGGCATGCCTCCAACACACTCAACATCTCACATTCTGGCACACAACGCCGAATAATCCCGTCGGCACAACTCCTATACAAATATGGTTCATCCCAAAAGTACTTCTTCACATCGTACATGAACTTGTTTCTTTGATGAAAGGACAAGTCTGGTGGAACAATATCACTAGCCAGATAGTTCGCAAAATCTGCGAACCATGGGATCAAGTCTTGTGAAGCGGCTAATACATGTTCATCGGGGAAAGTATCATCAATGTCAGTCTTATCCCCTAACTCTCTCATAGCTTCATCCTCTAGACGAGACAAGTGATCAGCAACTTGGTTTTCAGTTCCTTTTCTATCCATCACTTCAAAGTCAAATTCTTGTAGCAGTAATACCCAACGAATCAGCCTAGGTTTCGCATCCTTCTTTGCCATCAAATATCTCAATGCTGAGTGGTCAGTATGCACTATAACTCTAGTACCTAGCAAATAGGAGCGAAATTTCTCAAAAGCAAAAACTACTGCAAGGAGTTCTTGCTCAGTCACTGTGTAGTTCTTCTGAGCTTCATTTAGGGCTTTACTAGCATAGTAGATGGGGTGAAGGATTTTGTTTTTCCTCTGTCCCAGTACTACACCAAGAGCCACCCCACTAGCATCGCACATCACCTCAAATGGACTGTTCCAATCCGGAGAAATAATGATAGGCGCAGACACCAATTTTTCCTTTAGCTCACTGAATGCCTTAAGACAAGATTCATCAAAACAAAATTTACAATCTTTCTCCAGCAGTTTGCACAATGGGTGTGCAATCTTTGAAAAGTCTTTGATGAATCTCCGGTAGAAACCTGCATGCCCAAGAAAGCTTCTCACACCTTTCACAGAGATCGGTGGGGGAAGTCTCTCTATTACCTCGACTTTAGCTCGATCAACCTCTATGCCCTTTTCTGAAATGCGATGACCCAACACAATACCCTCTTTCACCATGAAATGACACTTTTCCCAGTTTAGTACTAAATTGCAGTCTTCACATCTCTTAAGGACCTCAGATAAATTGGTCAAACACCGCTCGAATGAATCACCAACCACAGAAAAATCATCCATAAAGACTTCTATAGTATCCTCCACCATGTCAGAAAATATCGACATCATACATCTCTGAAATGTTGCGGGTGCATTGCACAACCCAAACGGCATTCTTCTGAACGCAAAGGTCCCATATGGACAAGTGAAAGTGGTTTTCTCTTGATCTTCTGGTGCAATAGAAATCTGATTATACCCCGAATATCCATCAAGAAAACAGTACCACCCTTTTCCGGCAAGTCTATCCAACATCTGATCCATGAAGGGCATAGGAAAATGGTCTTTTTCAGTCCATGAGTTTAGTTTACGGTAATCCATACACACCCTCCAACCAGTAACCGGTCTCATTGGAACAAGTTCATTTTTTTCGTTGGGGACCACAGTCATTCCCCCTTTCTTAGGTACACACTGAACCGGGCATACCCAACTACTATCGGCGATTGGGTAGATTACTCCGGCATCCAACCACTTAATGATTTCCTTCTTCACGACCTCTTGCATAGGAGGATTTAAGCGTCTCTGGTGCTCAATACTCGGCTTATGATCAGGCATGAGTTGGATTTTATGAGAGCAAATACCAGGAGGGATCCCAATAATGTCCGCAATAGTCCACCCAATAGCTCTTTTGAACCTTTTTAGTACCTTCACCAAACTTTGAACTTGTTGATCATCCAGGTCTGATGCAATGATTACCGGCAAAGTGTCACCATTTCCTAAGAATTCATACTTGAGATGAGGTGGGAGAGCTTTTAGTTCTAATTTTGGAGCCTCCTCTATAGATGGTTTCGCGGGTGGGGACTCGCGATTCTTCATATCAAGCTCAAATTTCTTCGGTTTAAACCGAACATCACCTCGGTCAAGAGCCGCAACTAATGACTCATACTCTTCAATGCAATCGCTATCAAAGTTCATTATTACTGCCGCTAATGCTTCTACACCTAGACGTTCTTCTATTTGTATCTTAGATGTCTCACCCATGTTGTAGGATATAGCAGATGCCGATTGTAGCTCACCACTCTGCCTCATGGACCTACAAATATTAAAGGTCACTTTCTCATTGTTCAACCGAAATTTCATCTGCCCCTTTTCCATGTCTACTAAGGCTCTTCCCGTAGCAAGGAATGGCCTCCCAAGAATAATGGGCACTTCAAAATCGACTTCGCAATCAAGAATAACATCAATCCTCTTTGATATCCTGTAAGGACCAATATATCATGGACTAAGATTCCCCTACTTGAAAAAACTTATAACACCCTTCATGAGTGAAACATTAAAGTAAACTCAATCATCTATTTCAAACTCTAAGTCTCTCCTCCGAACATTTGTATAAGATTTCTGATGACTGTTGTGTTCTTAACCTCTCTTGAATAATCTTCACTTTCTCCATAGCTTGATGAACTAAGTCTGGTCATATCAACGCAACTTCACCAACTTCAAACTATCCAACATGAGATCTACATCTTCTTCCATAAAGAGCCTCATAAGGAGCAATCTATTTTTGTAATCAAACTCTATGAGAAGTAGGCGATCATCTTTATTACCGTTGAATTTATCTCACAAGCCCTCATCATATCCTATAAAGTCTGATTGGTGAACCCTTCTCAACCATCAGTAAAGGGATGAAAAGCAGTACTCAGATTCACTTTCAAACGCAAACCTTTTTGGAAAGACTTCTACAATTGTGCAGTAAATTGTGCACCTCTATCTATAATAATTGACTTTGGAACTCCATGAACTCTAAATACCTCTTTAAGATATAACTTGACATAATCCTCTGCTGCATGGGTGGTCTTTACCAGAATGGAATCATGTTTTGCATACGAGATTGCGGAAAACCAGTAATAAAATCGATATTAATCATCTCCCACTTCTATTCGAGAATCTATGTATTCTGAGTCATACCATCGGGCCTTTTGGTGTTCTACCTTAACTTGTTAACCATTTGGGCACTGGCAACGAACTCTGCAATACTCTTTTTCATACTACTCTACCAATAGACTTCTCTGAAATCGTGATATATCTTTGTGAAACCTGGATGAATAGAATATCAAGAATTATGAGCTTCCCCCATGATCCTCTCATGGATTTCATCCACCCTTGGTACACACAACCTTCCTTGATACCTCAATACACCATCTCCCCTTTGTTCAAAAGCCATCATTTTTTTCTTATGAACATATGCCTTTAATTCAAGAAAAATAGGATCTTCCTCTTGTGTCTCTTTCACTTCAGACACTAACAAAGATTCAGCCACATTCATCACAACTACTCCAACTTCATTAGAATCCAACAAGCGGACTTCCAAATATGCAAGTTTGTGCACATCCTTGGCGAATTCTTTCCTTTCTTCCTAAACATGGATGGTACTACTTATGCACAATCTGATCAAAGCATCAATAACAAAATTAGCCTTATATGGGTGATGTATTATGTCATTGTCGTTGGGTAACTCTAACCACCTCTTCTGTTTGAGATTAAGTTCTTTCTAACGAATGCATAGTGAAGATTTGTGATCGGTGATCACACCCATATGAACACCATAAAGGTAGTGACACCATATTTTAAAAGTGAACACTACGACAACAAGCTCTAAATCATAGGTTGGGTAATTCTTCTAATGAACCTTAAGTTATCTGGACACATAAGCTAAAACCTTGCTATTTTACATTTATACACAACCCAGACCAACTCTGGACGCATCACAATATATGACAAAACCTTGCGTACCTTCTGGTAAGGTTAATACCAGGGCAGTAGTCAACATATTTTTCAATTACAAAATGTTTCTTAGAAGCTTTAGACTATTGAAACTTCACCATTTTCAAAGTCAGCTTAGTCAATGGGGATGAAATAAATGAGAACCCCTTGATGAACCTTCTATAATATCCATCCAACCCCAAGAAACTCATAATATCTATTGGAGATGTGGGTCTAGTAAAGTCTAGAACCTAGCCAATTATAGTGAAGATTAATCAACCAAACTATTGAATATAAATCTTATTTAGTTGTAGTATTAATACAGGTGGAGCTCAGTTTTGGTGAGCCAATGTTGGATTAATAGATGAATTGATTAATTTTCTAACTATGCTACTATCGTAAAAGAATTAACATTGTACAGCACATATTTAAGTTGTTCAGATCATGGTTTTATTTATGTATGGTTAGAACTCTCTATAACAATCATCCTATCCTATATATAACAATTCGCTGTAACGTCCAAGTTCTCTCAAGAACTAATTGTTCATGTTATGCTATATTACTATTTTTACTCTATCATAACATTTCGCTATAGCAGTCAAAATGTATATACAAAAGATGTTATAGAGATGTTGGAGTGTACATGAAATCAAAAAGGTTACATTGCAATGATGAATACCCAATGAAATCGACATAAAAAACTTATCCATTGTCTAAGATTTCCATTTCTTTTTAGCCTAAATAAAGTTGACACAAACTAATATAGCAGTAGACGATTATTCTTTCCTATAAATATCAGTGAGTATTCAAATACAATGACAGTTGGATAGTACGATGGATAAGCAAATAAAACTAGATGGTTTTATGAAATAATAGAAACAACTACTATCTGTGATATTCTCCGGGCTTCTTGTTGGGAAGAAGATAAAATATTCACATTGACCTAATCAACGACAACCTTTTCTTTGCATTTGATGTCCTCTAAGATAAAATAAGCTTTATTTGTGAACTAGGTGACCTTGTTGACACGAAATTCTCCGATATTCTTTTAAGGTGTTCATGAACAATCTCATCAGTAAGAGATTGAAACATGTTTGCCTAAAGTAGAATCTCAATGATTTACTTCTTTTAATGTAGAACAAATAAAATTAGGTTGTTCTGGAAGTCTAATGTTTGTTTATATAAGACAAAATAACTGAAACTTTATATAGGTACAAATATTATAAAATAATAGGTTCATTCGAACAATGGACAAATAAAAAGATGATGGTCCTAATCAATAACAGTGTGACATCTCTAGTGGTGACTTGAGAGTGTGCGAGAACTTGTCTTTGACAGCCGCAGACCGGCTGTCATGTAATGCGAGAGTGCTGCTCTGTTAAGCCAGCGAATGAGGGGCGAGTTACCCTATCTTCTCCCACTGCCATGTCAATGTACTATTATTATTTATTAGTTTCTGAATAATAATACTTCATACTATACCAAGAACCGCTTATTTATGATAAACCCAACCCAGTGCACAATTTGTGTCAACTACTGAAGATTTGATTTGTCCCAATCATCTTATTGCTCCCACTTGGGTTACAAGCTCACGCTACTAAGCTCAGCAATTTATAATTTTAGTTTGAGTTCTTATAAAATGACTATATTTTTCTTCTATCATCGATGTGGGACAAGACATTTAGTGCCTAACTAAAGCTTGGAAAATATAATGTTGCATGAGTTTTAATTGTCTATATTCCTTAATTGCAAATTCTACATATAATGTTTTAGCATATGTGACGATATGCCTAGAAAGCAATTGCTCTTTCCATATGTGCTCATGTCTCTATAACGGTATTAAGATTCCAATGGAATACAACAGATATTCAAGGGAAGGACAAGGTTTTTTAAACTTTTATCGCAACGATAACATAGCTAACACTCAGCAACATAGAGAATTGGGAGGCATCGTTTTGATTCGTGAAGTCGATTAATTGATCTTTAACATCAGCTTTTCACCTCCTGAAATTGCAAAGACTACAGCCTAGTTAACAAAGAACCGTCGTGATATTTTACATGAAAAGTAAAAACAGTTGATATGCAAACAACAAGGAAAACCTGCAAAAACAAATAATATATAAGTTAATAAAAATGTATAGGACGGTATTCATACTTACAAGTCATTCGCTACAACATTTTCATCCGTCAAAGCTTCTGCAACTTTCATTATATGTGTACTTGGTTTGTTTTGTAATAGGGGACAAACTAGTCTTTGATTGTATATGTTTGATGCAATATTGGAATGAAACTTAGCAGCCTTTGATATTTGATCAATTTATCCTCTTGATTGTTTATCATGTAAGCTCATCTAGATAGAACCACCATTTCATCTTTGTTTTATATGCATAGTGTCACAGAAATAGCAAAAGTAACACTTCTCAAGATCAGCGGGATATTAATTTGATGGTATACATTTTGTCAAAGACCTGTTCTATTTCATAACCACACATCTTCCTGACTGCCCATATCAGAACATTGCACTAGTATAGTCTTCTTTTGTCATATGGTAGTTAGAGAAGATTTAAGTTGTTTATACTTCCTAAAATGTATGGTGTCTGTTCATCTAAAAATGACTGTGTAATAATTTGTGGTTTCTTGACCTGAAACAGAGTTTATGAAAAAATAGAAAAGATTTCAAAATATTTGGTCTAAAATTATTTGTGGGACGTGGCATGTATTTCAAGGAATTAGTCGAGGTTTCCCTAAAGTTTCACCATAGTCAGAAAAAAAAATTATGCTCTAATATATGTCATAAATGTTAGTGTCCTATAAACTATTTAAGGCCTAAGTCATTTACAAGCCCTAAAAGTTGTCCGCATATTTGATTTGAACATCTCAATTACAACATATACCTATTGAACATATCTACCAAGTCGAATTAGAACCATTTGAGCATTTTTTTGACAATCAGCTAAAAATATAAAATGAGTGTAGTACACTCATGCTGACATGGAAAATTTTCAAATAAATAATGTATATATGGCATTTTGAGTCAAACTAACATTTAAAAAATTGTGAAAAAAACAAAGGAAAAACTATTCAACATTTTTTAAAAAAAAATGTCCCTGTACATCCACCATTGTCGTCATCACCATCACCCCTCTTATTCTCTTAATTCAATTATGAAAAAACTCGTAGGAAAGTCAACAATTAATGGTGAAATTGAGCTATTATTTACTTTTCTAACACTGACAAAGGAAATCTAACAATTAAACTTTTCTTCTTCGTTTGAATGAATTAACAATGGCAAATCATTAGATTAAAAACATAAATGCACCACCTCATATACCATCTTTAAACATCATTATAAATCATTGATCCATATTTTCCACATTATTCACTATGTCAATCAAAGATTTTTGTTGCTTATCGATCTGAACAATACAAACCTCATTAAATACTAGAGATAAAACAAATGAAAAAGATTGACTTTATAACATAAGAACTTCAGAACATTTTATTTTGTGGTCTAAATGTCACGACCCAGTATACACCCGATTTGTGACATGACGTATAAAACACCAATAGACCCTACACAAGCCACTTAGCATACATAATAGAAAACTAAAAGATTTTAACAGTAACATCATATATAAAATAGTCTGAAAAAAGTAGCGAAAGCCTTAACATAAGTCTCAAGGACATCTGTTACTTCAAAGGAGTGATTGTAACGTAACTCATACATCACATACAACATCCGAAATCAAAGGACATGAAAGCAATAAAAGATTCTTGATCCTTGCAACATCAGAACTCACCAATATTCAATATCTAAAAGGGGTCACTAGCCACGAGTATAGAGGTAGGAGTGTTTATCAGACCGTACATTAGTGAAATGATGTTGGAACAAGTATGTGTTAGTATATGAAATGTACCAATTATTATAGCAATGCATAAGAACTATGAAATCATGCTAAAAGGACTTCATAGAACATGCAACGCCCAAGATAAATCATAAAATAACATGTTACAAAAAAAGTTATAATCATGGTAAATGCAAGCTAAATATTTTTGAAATAAATTTGAGATACTTTTAGAAAGTAACCTTAGTTCATTATTGTGAGAGATTTACCTTTAACCGACATAGACCATGTGAAATGTAATATGGAATCTGGTGTCTATCCCACACCAAAAAGAGATGTACTTAATTGCCAAGGTGAGAACCATAAATCTAAGCTAAGGTGGATCCACTAGCTAATGTCTATCTAAGATAACTTTTTATAAAACATACTTATAACACAAGGAGATTTCTACTAGAAACCTGGTCTCAACTACGGAGAGCTTATATCTCAATATCCTATTGGTGCTAAGTATAAATCCCATGGAATAGTCATTAATATTTCTTGTCTTATTATCCTTATAAAGGCTCAATTAGGTAGCCAATCCAAGCTAGAGTTCATTATAATAGCTCATGTATAGTGATTCAAATTGCCTGAGAAAACCTTTCTACCTTATGAATCCATTAATATGAGAAAACCCTTTCACAACCATGTAGAACAACATAAATGCCTCACTCTCAAAGCAACCTCAAATCACTTACAATAATTTCATAAAGAAAAATGGATATCTTTATAAATTCATCTTTCATAAATGCATCTTTCATCATATGATCAAATCTAATAACCAAAGATCATGCATGGGTCCAAGTGAATTAAACTTGAAAACATGTAATTATTTCAATTGAAGTACAAAAAGACATAAAATAATCACTTTGATCTTACATTGGAAAGAACCCATTTAATTGAATAAAACCCTATTTCAATTAAGATTCTAACTTGTAAAATTGGAGAATTTAGGAACCCTATGGAGGATAGGGCTTCATAGGTGAATACTATCATACATTGATGTTAAAATCCAATAATTATTGGTGAATTCAGAGACTTGATCTTGAAACACCAGAGTTGCTCTTCAAGCTTTAGAGAGAGAATTTTGGAGAAGAATTAGATCAACCTTTGAAAATTTAAGAGAATGAGTTCAATTGGGTAATTTGGGGGTTTGAAACACTTATACAGGGCTTATCATAGAAGGTAAAATGACATAATATTGGGTTAAAATAATTAGAAAAATACCCAAAAGCCCCTCTTAAAATAACTGTCGGACCTAGGGACCGTCCTGGCCAATCTTAGGTAAGGTTTAGAGACTTAAATGTTTACCATCCATTGATGGGGACCATATACGGTTGGTAGGTCTACCTACTGACCATACATGACCATCAAATGTCCTAAGTTGTAGGGAAACAGATGAGCATAATGTGACTTCATATCACCATCATCCTCCCAAGTTGCGCCCTCAACTAATTAATTCCTCCAAAGAACATTCACAATAGCAACTTCCTTATTTTCTAAATTTGTTAACTTGTCGGTCCAAAATCTCAATCGAAAATTCTTTTTATGAACGATTCTCCTTAACTGCCAAATCTTCCAAGAACACATTTGATGTAAGATCTCCCACACATTTCTTCAATAAAGATACATGAAAAACAGGATGCACCAATGCCAAATCATTAGGCAAATAAAGTTCATAAAGAAAATTTACGGAAACACTTCAAAATCTGATAAGGGCCCACATATTGGGGAATAAACTTCTCTTTTTTCCAATAACTTATCACACCCTTCTTGGGTAAATTGTAAAGAAGACCCAATCATGAACATATAACTTAAGATCTCTCCTCTTAACATCAGCATAGACTTGTCGACTTTGAGTTATTTTCAATCTTACTCTAATAAGACGAACATTCTCAATTGCTTCATGTACCAAATTGAGACCTATCAAGGCAACTTCAGCGACTTCAAACCAACTTATAAGAGATCTACACTTCCTCCCGTAAAGAGCCTCAATCAAAATAAAATGATCATCCTAATTACCCTTAAAGTCAACCACACAAACTCTCAACATAGATCCCAAACTTTGGATAGTACACTCTACTTTCCCATCGGTTTGTAGATGAAATTTCATAGTAACATCCTTCTTAAGCAAACCACTTCCTTCAACATAGCTTCTTAAGTACCACATCCTACAATTCAACAATATTTGAATCAAAACCTTTCTTGGTTTAACATCTAACACAAAAGACCATTTTGAACCATTATGTCCCATAACACCGCTTTTTGAAGAGTCAACCAAGTAAGCACTTAATCGTGCCAATCTATGAATATCTCTACCAGTTTCTTCTTCCCATTCTAAATATAAGCAACATTACCCATTGATAACCGACTAAGAGCATCCGTCACCATATTCACTTTGCTGGGTGATAGAGAACACTCATGTAATAATCCTTTAGTAACTCAAGCCACCTTCATTAGCAAAAATTTAGATCTTTCTGTTTGAACACATATTAAAAACATTTGTGGTGGATGGATACATCATCATTAACACCATAAAAGTAATTCCTCCAAATATTTATGGCAAAAACAACCACCTCTATTTTGAAATCATGGGTATGGCAGTTCTTCTCGTGAATCTTAAGTCATCATGTAGCATAAGTCATAATTTCCAATTTCACATAAGAACACACTCTATACAAACTCTTGAAGCATCACAATAAACCACAGATCCATTGGATCCTTCTAGTTAAGTGAACATTGAAGTTGAGATAACCCTATCTATTAATTCTCAAAAATTCTTCTTACACGTTTCATACCATATGAACTTGACCTTATTTTGGTCTATGCCATCAATGGAGAAGCAATTAAAGAAAAACTTTAAAAAAAACCCTCCTATATTAACCAAACAGACTTAAGAAACTTAGAATATCTTGAGGGGATTGAGATCTAGGTCAATTCTTGACCTTATCTATCTACTTAGTATCTACTCCAATAGGCTTATAAAAAACGTACCAGAAAAGCCACCGATCTTAACCAAAACTCACGTTTGCTAAACTTTGCAATGAGTTGTTGTTCCTTGAGAATTTGCAAATCAATCTTCAAATGATTAGTATACTCATCTTCAATCCTTGATTATATCAAGATGTCATCGCTAAGCAAAATCACAAACATGTCAATGTATTGTCTAAACACCCTATTCATCATTCATATATTTAATCGGAGCATTATTCAAGCCAAACAACATTATTAAAAACTTATAATGCCCATACTATGTTCAAAACGCCATCTTCAGAATGTCATCTTCTTTTACCCTCAATTGTTGATAATCCAGCCGGAGGTCAATCAAACAAATAATCTATCCTTAGAAGTGGATATTTGTTCTTAATGGTATATTTGTTAAAAAAATAATTTCAGTCAAAACAAATGAGAAGTGAACCATCTTTCTTTGGAACAAACAAACTTGAGCACCCCATATAGCGATACTCGGTCAGATTAAACCCTTATCCTATAAATCTTACAATTACTCGCTTTAATCCTTAAGTTCAGTTGGGGACATACAATAAAGAGGAATAGAGGTATGTTGTCTATCTAAGAGATGGTCAATAATGACATTTATTTCCCTTTCAGGGGGAACACCGGGTAAATCATAGGGAAACACTTCTAGAAACTGAGTAATAATGGGGAACGGCTCAAAGATGGGGTTTTGGATTCCATATCCCTAACCCAAATAAGATGATATATGCAACCCTTAGAAATCATTTTCCCCTCTTTAACACAAGAGAAGAACCTAATATTTGACTGATCAACGTCATCAAAGGAACTTCATCCAATTCTAACCGTCCACAATTGTTACTTAGTGTATCACCCAACACAGGGTTCGGATCGTTCCCACAAGGAGTGATTTCGAGAATAATTCAACCAAGTATAAATTAGGTAATGCTTGTCATAGCTAAAATAAATTATCGATTAAAAACATAATAAATCAAAAAGGGTGACACAGTCTCAATTAAGAATGGGAGTTCTTAGGCAAATTAGCAACTAAAAATAGCAAAAAGTACGAAATATACGAACGGGACGGGATTCTTGGGATGTGATAGGAATATGAGTTTAACTAAACTACCGCGTACATGTTATTAATAGAAGAGTTTCTGTAAATTTGAAACTTGTCTAGACTTTAATTGGGGTAAATTATCTCTCGAGTAACTTACCCCGAATCAACTCGGTTTCTCTCGAACATCGAGAAGTAGCTATTATGCCCAGCCACCACCTTAGCCCAATAACTCTCTCATGCTGAAAGTGTGGGAAATGGCAGTAGTAAACTATTTTTTCAATTGATGAATGTTTCAGGAGCATTGGTCAAACCAAAGGACATAACAAGGAACTCATAATGACCGTAACAAATCCTTAAAATTGTCTTAGAAATATCACTTTCTCTTATGCTCAACTGATGATAACAAAATCTAAGGTCTATTTTTGAAAACAAGTCGCACCTTAAAATTAATTGAAGAGATCATCAGTTCACTAAAGAGGATATTTATTCTTGATAGAGACCTTTTTCAACTGGAGGTAATTATGCACATTTAAAGAACCATCATTCTTTCTCACAAATAAGATCGGAGTGCCCTAATGTGAGACACTTGGTCAGAGTAAACATTTCTCAAGGAGATCTTTGAACTGCTCTTTTAAATCTTTCAATTATGCTGGTGCCATTCTATATGACAGAATGGAGATATAAGAAGTATCAAAAATAATGTCTATATAGAGGTCTATCTCTCTTAGGAGGGACTTCGGGAAGATCATCTAGAAACTCACTCACAACTGCAACTGGTTGAATAAGAGGCATCTCAACACTAGAGTCATTAACCCTAACAAAGTGATAGAAAAACCCTTAGAAACTAACTTTATCGCCTTAAGTTACCAAAAAAACGACCCTTAGGCATTTCAAAACTACTTCTCCACTCAATAAGTGTCTCATTAGGGATTTGGAACTTCACAACTCGAGTTCTACAATTGATTGAGTCATAACAAGAATGAAACCAGTCATACCTAGAATGAATTCAAAATTATATATAACTCAACTAAGTCATCCATGTTGCTTTTGTGATTGACGGAAATGGTACAATCACGATACAATCTCAGCTAGAATAGACTCACCACAAGTGTAGCAACACTGAAGGGCTCAAGAAGTTGCTCAGGAAGAATATCAAAATTAAGGGAAATATAAGGAGTTACAAAAGATAAACTTTCTACTACATCTAAAAAAGCATAAACATCAAAAGTAAATACTTTGATCATACTAGTGAAATCATCTGAAGATTTCTCATACTCTTGGTGACTTGTGATAGCATATAGGCGGTTTTCTCCTCCGCCGATTCTGGAAGTACAACCTCTAGGTGCAGCAGCCCCGTCTGGTGGAGAAACTGAAGAATATTGGGCTCTATTGCCTCTAAATACACTACCCCGCCTATTTTTATGACACTCTTTCATAAAATTACCCTCTTGACCACACTTGTAACAACCAGTGAAGCCATTGTGACACGTTCTTGGGTGG
Source organism: Solanum pennellii (assembly GCF_001406875.1). Lineage (NCBI taxonomy): Eukaryota > Viridiplantae > Streptophyta > Magnoliopsida > Solanales > Solanaceae > Solanum > Solanum pennellii. The sequence continues at coordinate 18,999,292 of NC_028645.1, read as the reverse complement.
TTCCCATCAAACTTAGAAGGTTTAGGAGCCCAATTATCTCTTGCTGTCACACTATGTACCTTGAGCATGCACAGATCTAGGTCTAAAATTCTATGAATTCTAACTATTGTACTCACATTTGTTCATTTGTGAAGGTGCACTACAAGATGATAAAGTAGGTCCCTTATGATTCTAGTGACACCCTTCAATTGGTATATGCATCTAGTTCCACTCTCTCAGTGTCAATAACATGCATAATCTCAAAAAACTTTGCAAGCTATTCAACAAAGTATTTTGGATCCTCAGTGATGGTTGAATCAGTGAATCTTGGAGGATTCATCCTTAAAAACTCCCAGATTCTAGACGTATCAACCACAATTTACCCATATTTTCATGAATAAATAGTACTTTACTTAAGAATTAAATATGGACAAGATATTTTAGTCTTTTTTAGATGAAAATGTTAAACATGCTTCATTTAGTTTTATTGTATCATAAAAAAAATCCTAGAAATTTTCAATGTAAAATGAATTTATGTAATAACAAGATAAAATATTTTTAATTTTGAAGCAAATGAATATTTGTATTTTAGGACTAAAACATGTTTAATGCACTTTAAGCGATGCCAATACTAATACATGATTTGCTTATTTTACACTATTATTGATTATCCTATATAAAATTAATTAAATAAATAAATTGTAAGTATAATTAACAAAAAAAAAAGTACAGTTAAATTATATATTTTTGGAGGGTCAAAGACTTCACCTTTTTAATTAGAGAGAAGAATAGTTAGTTCTATAGAATAACATAAGAAGGAAGAGAAATTACATTATTTTTAGTGATATCGAATTTTGAGTAAATAAAAGTTAGTAGCTTAACTCATTTGGCTAATTCATACTTTACCCATATTTTACCCGTAATTTACTCATATTTTTATTGGTCAAATATGGTATCAACCCATATTTTACCCATGTGAGAAATCACTCACCCTACCCATTAAAATAAGGGCGATTTGAGCGGGTCACAAAAATATAGGCTCATTTTGCTGCCACTACCTGCAACTTACAACCCTCTTTTAAAAAAAAAATTTACTTATTATGTGTCATTTTTTTTATTGAATGAAATAAAAATCACCTCTATTAATTTTTTCCGATAATTTATCCAAATCAAAACAATATAGGGGAACTTACATAAATATACTATATTAAAAAAATATTTACCATTTATAGCAATAATATTTTTATTTCACTTGATCACTTTTAATTCATTTATAATACAAGTTTAATACATATTACAAAAAACAATTAATTATTCACATATAATACAAATTTTATTGATGAACAATACATTTATCACACATTTTAATACACTTATAATACAATATGACAATTTTTTACCAAACAAACATGATATATTTCAAAAAAATAATTATAATTCATATATATTGCATACATAATTCACTTTTCATACATATTACAGATTTAACAAAACATTGCTATAAATGGTAATAAACAAAAAGTATCGCTAAAATCAGTAATTATTTTTTAAAATGTATTAATTTATGTAATTTTTCCAACAATATATCTTTTCAAGATTCAAAATGTATATTTTTTTTAAATCTAGTAATTTCTATTTTCTATAGCTTTTTTCTAAAAAAAAATTATTTTACATGATTAAAATATTTTTAGAAATATTAGTCATACCAGAATTACGGGACATAATATGTTAGTATACATCCTAAAAAAAGTTGTTTCAGTTGGTGCACCAGTCCAAGATTTGATCACTAATGACGCGGATGACAAGATTATTAGTCGAAAAAATTAAATGATCTTGTTTCAAGAAAAAGACTGTAGACTCTTTTTAGGATTTGTGGAAGCGAATGAATACTATTATTCATGGGGATTCCTTTTCACAATTTAGAGTGTACTGAGGTATTAATGATATAATTTTAAAATTCATTCTTTTTAGATTTAAAGGGAAAATGCCGCTACAACTCTTGGACTCCTATTCTTACAAAATTGGAATAGTACAAACTTAACTTCTCTTTTAAGGAACCCTCCTCCTAATTTACGAAAGTGTAGTACTAGTGCATCAGCATTTTGTATCAGGGATCATAGTGGTAATATGGTAGTAGCTAAATGTTATATAATTCATGATACAACCAACATAAGTAGTTGAAGCTACATCTATAAGGGAGAATCTTAAATACTATAATGAGCATGAAATTTCCAATATCATTTTTAAATCTGACTCTTTAGTTATTACTACAACAAATTCGATTATCAGGAACAAATAATTTCGTCATTTATAAATTGTATTTCGTCACTAAAAATTTTGTGTGAGGAAAAATATTTCGTCACTCAGACGTCACTAATGAGTGTTTCTAAAAGTATACAAAGACTATTTAGTCCTTCGTCGCTAAAGTTCTTATATTAACTACAAAAAGAAAAAATCTTCCCCAAATGCTTAAACATTTGTGACAAATTTATTTGTTGTAAAAAATATATTTTTTGGTAGTTAATAGTATGCTTTATCACTAAAAATTATATTACTACCAATAAAATTATATCGTCACTTATTATTTTACTTCAATCAGTGACGAAATCAATTGTCTCAAAAGTTATATGTATTTCGTAGTTGAATAAAATCTTATTCATCACTAATGACTATATTTTATATACAAAAAATTATTTTATTCTTAAATGTATTAGATAAAATTTATCATTATAAAAATGATCTAATTTCCTATGAGATATATATATATATATGTATATATATATATATATATATATATATATATGTATATATATATATATATATATATATATATATTCAGCCCCTAGTCAGGACCTTGCACATTATTCTGTCTTGGGGAATCTAACTCACAACCTTAAGGTTGGAAGTGAAAATTCCTTACATCAGATCAACTCTCCCTTATCTTCATTTTGTGTTTTATTTTTTACTTCATTCACTTCTATAAAATTAACTTTTGTCGAAACAATATATTATATGATTATTTATACTCATAAACAAATGTATGAAATTTACCACTCATAATTCGTTCAAATGTAGATTATATTTTAATTAAGCTGTGTAGTTTTTTAAAATATCTTTAAATATATACAGTACGACTTTCGTCATTTTATTTATTTATTTTTTACAATTTTAAAAATTACTCAGTACAATAATAACTTTATTTAAAATTAAACTTTTGATTTTATTTAAAAAATGAATAATTGGTTCAAGTTGAATATCGATACCCATCACTATAGTTAGTTCATTATACATTTGAAATCCTAGTTAGTTCATTTCTTTTATTTGTGCTTTCATTTTTTAATTTATTTCAATTTTTACACTGATGGGAAAATTTAATAGAAATTCATGAAATATATCGCACCTTCGCAAAGTTTATGTTTTTATGTCGATGTTATCTCTGTATAGTTACTCTACGTACGTATGTGGAATTACTATTAAATATGCACATATTTATAGACGGAAGCAAATAGATCGACTTAGTCTATGTAGTTTACTAATCACAAAGCAATAGACACACACAAAAATTAGAAAAAGTACTTTAGAAATAATTTTTATATTGTGCTTATCAGTGAAAGTGTCTCAAAGAAAAAAACAAAAGTGCTATGGATTATATTTGTCAAATGATACATTTTATAATTGCGTAATTTAAGAAAATTGATGTATTGAACTTTTTCATTTATACAAAATCGAGCAAATTCGTTGGTTTTAATATTTCACTTGTCAAATAACGAATGGACTCCGTCTATTTCTTATGAAGCACACGTATTATTCTTTTTGTAAGTTGTCACTTATAATTATGAACAATTGTAGCAAAAAAAATTTTATTTAGCTATGAATTTTTTTCGTAGGAAATAGTTAAATTATTCACTACAAATTTTAAGTCGTCGCTATTTCACCCCTTACATATTTTGTGACAATTTTTTCATTGTGACTGAATCACAGATTGATTAGAGACAATAAAATATTTGTCACCAATTACTTATATTGATAGTGAAGAAAAAATGTCATAATCAAATCTAAATTGTCATAGCTTAAATTTATAATATTTAACTACAAACTTTAGTTTGTCCATATTTTAACAACAAATTTTTTTAGATGAATTTTTTTTGCTGTCCAAAATTTAATAAATTATAAGACAAAATATTTTGTCATGAATTAGATACATTATTAGTGACGAAATAATGTGTCACCGATGAATTTAAATTTATGACTAACACAACTTAACAAATGAGACGAATAACTTTTTTGGTGGGAAACATTAGTGAACAAAACAGTGCTATGGATTTTTATGTTTCGTCACTAAAAATATGTGTCTCATATTTAGCACGAAAATAAATTTTGTCACTAAAAGCGAATAATTAGTGACGAAATTTGATGTCGTAGTTTGTCATGAATTACATACACTATTAGTGACGAAATAATATGTCACCGATAAATAAATTTGTGACTAACACTACTTAACAAAATGACACCAATTAATTTTTTGGTTGGAAACTATAGTCTACAAAACTTTGCTAAGAATTTTTATATTTCGTCACTAAAAGTATGCGTCTCATATATTTAAGCACGAAAAATAAAATTTGTCACTAAAAGCGAATAATCAGTGACGAATTTGATGTCGTAGCTAATAATTTCGTAGTTATATATGGCTCATATTTTACAGGGTGAGTGGAAAGTATCTTGGAGTGTGGAATTGAAAATAAGTATCATCAGTAGATTGAGATAAGATATTTTGCAAGAGTAAACATTCCCTTAGAAAATAAAATATTCTTGAATAATTTTTTACTAATTTAGTTTTATCTTTCAAGAAATTTACAACGGAAAAATGAAGATACTCAATCTAGATAAATATTTTACATCATACATAAGGAGGCATCTACACGATTAACAGAGATAATAGAATTATGTGTATCACAGTCCATGATCCATTACAGAATACATGTAAGTTCAATCTGCTAAGGTAAAATTTCTATTATGATAAGCTAAAGTTCGAAGTAAATTCAATTGATTTGTATACTTACACCTGCTGAGAGCTTGGCCTGTCCATTAGTACCAAATCAAAACTTTAGTTTCTGCTAAAATTCACCACCAACAAGGCAGATCTGCAAAAACGTACAAAAGGATGCAACATAAATTTTTCTCCGAGTTCATTGTGGTAGAATCATCCAAATAAAGTCTTAAATTATGGTACTAATCCTGAATGGGGTTCAATTCGTTCAAATAGAGCTGAAACGTGGAGCTTTATTTTTGGACATAGCATATGTGGATACTGGATCTGTACATTTTAAAGGCTAGAGTTAAGCTTCGGGGCAATAGTAGAACTTATTTTACATGACTAGTTATATTTACACCAGATTTGGACTTAGTGGTAGTAGATATAACTGATGAATTCACAACTTCCATGATGATTAGTTTCAAAGATGAAAAAGGTAGAGTAATGAGTTGAATGACTAAGCTTACAGTTTCTATTGGTTCAACGGATAGAAAACGAGATCGATTTCATCAATGTGTAATCACCTGAAATCCACAAAAGTATAAGCATTAAAACTCTTTTATCATTGGAGGATAAGAATTAAAGATCTCACTTTTATTGTAGCTAGAATTAAAGATCTCACCTTGATTGTAGCTTGAATCACAAAAACGAAAGTGTATGATGATTAGCATTTTAGAGGAGCTTCTAGGGAAGGAGCTGGAAGCTTCTGACGGTTTGTTTTCTAATTTTTCGAATATACTTTATGTTCTTATTATTTCCATTAGATATTTTGTACCTTTTGCTTAGGCTTGTGATTTTGGACCTGGTCACTTTTGGGCTCGTTATTTGTAAATATTCTCTTCTTTATATGAATAAATGGGCCTCGCGTGATGAAACTATGACTTGTTTTTATTTAAAGGTAGTCCGTTCAAATAGAATCTTTAATGAATACGTACAAAAGATAGTGTGAAAAGGTTCTTATTGCGCCATATCGAAAAGGTCACAACTCTTTGAAAAATTCATAATCTTTCGGAAAGCTGACAACCTTTCATAAAAGTTATAATTTTTCATAAAACCCCAACACTTTATAAAAGTCACATCTCTTCATTTTTAATTCACACCTTTTAAAACCCAACATAATATGAATGTCAATAAGTACCTTTCTTATAGGCAAGAATAAATTTTCCCTTATTTATGTTATGGTAAATACTAATTAATAAAAAACAATCCACTCGTTGTAGACTTATTTATTGTCATGACGCAAAATGGACGTGATGACACTCGTCTTATCCCACCAAGACAAGTCAAGCGAAAACTCAACTATTACAATAAAAATGCGGAAATTTATATTCAACTTATAAAAACCCTTAAATCTGGTTGTCACATGTACAAGGTTCTAAAGTATTACAATTGAATCAAAGAAAACACTAGTCTCAATGAACTTGTTTCTAGAATAGAATAAGATCATTGATAAAGAGAAAGAGAGTCCGTTAAGACGACAAACAACTACCTCACAAATCTCCAAGAAGCCTCGGAGAAGAAGAGAATGAAAAGTACCATAAAAATCCAGGCTCATAACGTACAAAAATTTGGAGAAGCAGGGGGTGAGTACCAAACCACACGGTACTCAGCAAGTAAACCTCTAAACACAAGTTAAGGTGACAGAATACGAGTACTCCTACCACTCTAACCGAACCTCCACAACTACAACATGCATACAATCCGCCCAACCTAACAAATCAAAGTTTACATAACCCACATTTCAACAATAACACCTATATCTCCTCACCAACAACCTCATTATTCATCAAATCTCAACTTCCACAACTACAACTTGTATACCATCAGCTCAACCTAACAATTCTCAATTCAAAAAGCACACAACACAACAACAACAGTCTAACAAAAACATTTTCAACAACATGCTCAATATTCCTCAGTCGCAAGTTCCACAGAAAGAACTCACAAGATCAACAACACACAAGGTCAAGTTCACCAATAATGAGTAAGTGTAATGCAATGAAATGCAATGTCAGGTAAAGTGATGCATGTCTGACCAAATGATATACACCCGTTGTCTCTTTGTCTGGGATCCATGGGGGACATATATGTCCATGCATCAGTCGCGTCGTATGACATGATCCTCGATAATAGTAATCACTGCATGCGCGATACGTCCCTCGATATATAGTATCCATCGTGGCGCGTGATACATCCCTCGAAGTGGTGCATCCTCTTTAAGTTCTCATTCTTTCTCGGTGCACATAACACTTCTCACAACCATGTCTCAGAATAATGCAAATCACATGTTCACACAGATAATAAAAAGATGAGCATTTTTATAACATTGCACAATTCACAGCAACACAAACATGATAACACATCAATAATGATTCAACAAGCTTTCAAACCTTTCTCAACACATCACACATAAACAATTAATCACATTAACTTTTGTTACCCCTTTTTCATCATTACAATTAATCAATGTGGAAAAATAAACCCATCACCGATTTCCATTACTCCGAAACATATACCACAAGGAAATACACGCATTCCATACACTTAACAAGAGTTTAGAAATTCACTTGCCTTAAATTATTCACAATTCACTCGAGACTTCAGCCTTTTCTTTTCGTTGAACTTCCAAATTAATGCAATCTATTCAAGTGTATATTCTTAATAAGATTTTTAAACTAACAACACTCGTATTACCATGTATGTAGCCTTCGCCTAAAAATCCACCCAAATTTATAATAAAGTTCATAATTCTTGGTGCCAAATAACATTTCAACTATCATATTTTTCAAATTTCAAGTCTAGGATAATCACAATTTATTTTAATATCATAATTCGGACAAAACTACCATACATCTAATATTGAACTACATACACCGATATATTAAAAATTGAATTATAATATAATAACAAAAAATGTAAAACTTAAACTGGTTTCCTTAGGGACAGTAGCGTGGAACTTGAAGTTATTTTTTTTACCTTTTCTTGCCATCCTTTATTCCAACCAATGATTGGCTCATTATGGTCAATCATTGGCCCACCGTTCCTATTAATTTGGCACCCACTGTTATCATTAATTTTCCAAAACAACTCACAATCCATTTTAACTAACATACATCAATTTCACCTTAATTTCGCCAAACTCTTAATGCATCAAAATACTAACTAATGTAAAAGAAAAGTCCCATATCCTAGTAGTCTTTCATCTGCCAACAATAGCAATTTTATCAATATATATATATATATATATATATATAT
>NC_028645.1:18987290-18988171 GCF_001406875.1 Solanum pennellii | reverse complement strand
ATGAGATTCGTGAAGAAATGGCTCAAATGAGAACTGAGCTTGGGTTGGTACTAAAACATGTCACTAAGGGTGCAGAAAAGATAAATGCAGTCAACTACTTGTCGAAACCACCGCCACAAAACGATGAATGTTATTATGAGGAGGATTCCTATGCAGTAAATGAATAGATGGGGGGTTTCCGACCAAGTGCCCAAGGCTCTAATCAGGAGAATTGGCGCCAAGGTCAAGGGAACCAAGGTCGGAACTATGGTAACTACAATCGTGAGGGTCATTATGTCCGTGATGGAAACTACAATCGCGACAACAACTTCAATAGGGGTAACTATGGTAATAGAAACGACAAGAATGGACCCTATGTTCCTCCTCAAAATCGTGAAGTTACTCCTAGGGATGGTGGAGGTAGTATGTCGTGAGTTGAGGATATGTTGCATAAAATGATGAGGAGGTTCGATGCTAGTGATGAGCACAATAAAGAGTTGAGAACTGATTTAGCGGGTATTGGGCAAAAAGTTGATACCCATGCAATATCGATTAAGAAACTTGAGTTACAATTGGCCCAATTATCTGCAAATGTGAACACACGGCAACCGGGCACTCTTCCAAGCAACACTGTCCAAAATCCGAAAAAGGATGGACATTGTATGGAAATTACTACTCGCGGTGGCAAGCAAACCATTGACCCACCTATGCCATCTAATGAGAAAAGTTGACAAAAGAATCTGATAAAGTGGTAGAAGTTGATGCTGAATTAGAGGATAACACTGCAAAAGATGCTGAAGTGCCTAAAAAGGTAACTCCTATGCCTAGGCCACCACCCCCATTTCCTCAAAAATTATTGAAAAAGACCGAGGATGGCAAATATCGGCGTTTTATAACAATTT
>NC_028645.1:18982883-18986989 GCF_001406875.1 Solanum pennellii | reverse complement strand
CCTATAGGGATACTCCACGATGTGCTAGTAAAAGTGGAGTCGTTCATATTTCCAGCTGATTTTGTTATTCTTGATTGCGAAGTCGATTTTGAAGTGCCCATTATTCTTAAGAGGCCATTCCTTGCTACGGGAAGAGCCTTAGTAGACATGGAAAAGGGGCAGATGAAATTTCGGTTGAACAATGAGGAAGTGACCTTTAATATTTGTAGGTCCATGAGGCAGAGTGGTGAGCTCCAATCGGCATCTGCTATATCCTACAACATGGGTGAGACATCTGAGACACAAATAGAAGAACGTCTAAGTGTAGAAGCATTAGCGGCAGTAATAATGAATTTTGATAGTGATTGCATTGAAGAGTATGAGTCATTAGTTGCGGGTGTTGACCGAGGTGATGTTCGGTTCAAACCGAAGAAATTTGAGCCTGATATGAAGAATCGCGAGTCCTCACCCGCGAAACCATCTATAGAGGAGGCTCCAAAATTAGAACTAAAAGCTCTCCCACCTCATCTCAATTATGAATTATTAGGAAATGGTGACACTTTGCCGGTAATCATTGCATCAGACCTGGATGAGCAACAAGTTCAAAGTTTGGTGAAGGTACTAAAAAGGTTCAAAAGAGCTATTGGGTGGACTATTGCGGACACTATTGGGATCCCTCCTGGTATTTGCTCTCATAAATCCAACTCATGCCTGATCATAAGCCGAGTATTGAGCACCAGAGACGCTTAAATCCTCCTATGCAAGAGGTCGTGAAGAAGGAAATCATTAAGTGGTTGGATGCTGGAGTAATCTACCCAATCGACGATAGTAGTTGGGTATGCCCGGTTCAGGGTGTACCTAAGAAAGGGGGAATGACTGTGGTCCCCAACGAAAAAAATGAACTTGTTCCAATGAGACCGGTTACTGGTTGGAGGGTGTGTATGGATTACCGTAAACTAAACTCATGGACTGAAAAAGACCATTTTCCTATGCCGTTCATGGATCAGATGTTGGATAGACTTGCCGGAAAAGGGTGGTACTATTTTCTTGATTGATATTCGGGGTATAACCAGATTTCTATTGCACCAGAAGATCAAGAGAAAACCACTTTCACTTGTCCATATGGGACCTTTGCGTTCAGAAGAATGCCGTTTGGGTTGTGCAATGCACCCGCAACATTTCATAGATGTATGATGTCGATATTTTCTGACATGGTGGAGGATACCATAGAAGTCTTTATGGATGATTTTTCTGTGGTTGGTGATTCATTCGAGCGGTGTTTGACCAATTTATCTGAGGTCCTTAAGAGATGTGAAGACTGCAATTTAGTACTAAACTGGGAAAAGTGTCATTTCATGGTGAAAAAGGGTATTGTGTTGGGTCATCGCATTCCAGAAAAGGGCATAGAGGTTGATCGAGCTAAAGTCGAGTTAATAGAGAGACTTCCCCCACCAATCTCTGTGAAAGGTGTGAGAAGCTTTCTTGGGCATGCAGGTTTTTACCGGAGATTCATCAAAGACTTTTCAAAGATTGCACACCCATTGTGCAAACTGTTGGAGAAAGATTGTAAATTTTGTTTTGATGAATCTTGTCTTAAGGCATTCGGTGAGCTAAAGGAAAAATTGGTGTCTGCGACTATCATTATTTCTCCGGATTGGAACAGTTCATTTGAGGTGATGTGCGATGCTAGTGGGGTGGCTCCTGGTATAGTACTGGGACAGAGGAAAAACAAAATTCTTCACCCCATCTACTATGCTAGTAAAGCCCTAAATGAAGCTCAGAAGAACTACACAGTGACTGAGCAAGAACTCCTTGCAGTAGTTTTTGCTTTTGAGAAATTTCGCCCCTATTTGCTAGGTACTAGAGTTATAGTGCATACTGACCACTCAGCATTGAGATATTTGATGGCAAATAAGGATGCGAAACCTAGGCTGATTCGTTAGGTATTACTGCTACAAGAATTTGACTTTGAAGTGATAGATAGAAAAGGACCTGAAAATCAAGTTGCTGATCACTTGTCTCGTCTAGAGGATGAAGCTATGAGAGAGTTAGGGGATGAAAGCTCAGCCCTATACAAAGAAAAGATGAAGAAGTACCATGACAACAAAATTGAAAAACGGGAGTTTATGGTCGGGGATTTGGTGCTATTATTCAATTCCAGATTGCGCTTGTTTCCAGGCAAGCTCAAGTCCAAATGGACTGGTCCTTACACGGTTATCCAACTATTCCCTCATGGAGCAGTTGAGTTAGAAACTAAGGAGGGTGTGCGGTTCAAGGTGAATGGACAGCGCATAAAAATCTATTTCGGGCATGCTGAATCAGCGAATGAAGTGATAGAGGCATACCATCTTGATGAAGTCTGAGTAATCAAGTGTCCCCAGTCGTGCCGCGACATTAAATCAGGCGCTTGTTGGGAGGCAACCCAATACTTATCATCTTTTTAGTAATGGTAGCATTTTTCTATTAATGGGTTTTAAATTTGCAGGCACATCACCAGGAAATTCTGCAGAAAAATTACTCTGCAGCAGTCACTGACGGACATATCGACGGACCGTTGTGAATGCGACGGACCGTCATATGCATCCGTCGTACCAGGTACATTTTTCTGTTATTTTGAAACTAGGGCACACACGACGGAACCAACGACGGGTCGTCACAATTGCGACGGACCGTCGTCGGGGTACCGTCGCGTGATTAATGAGGTATACCCGACCCGACCCGGCTGGACCCTTTTTAAAAATCTAACCGTTTAAACTCCCTAACCCCTCATTTCACCCCCATTACTTCATTATTTCTCCCATTACTCTTCCCTTTCTCAACTTCCACAATCTATTCCTCTACCAACCACCGATCATTGCCCTTTCACAATTCTCCTAAGCCCTAAAGTGTTATCTACTAGTGGAAACTGCTGCTGTGAGTGTCTATCTTGCCACCGAGTACTTGTGCATTTGTTTTTCTCCATTTCTAAGGTATGTGTCTCTAATTTATACTCATTTATCTTGCATTTTTGTTTACTAGTTAGTATTAAGCTTAGTCCCTCATCGTATTTTGTTTACTTTATACGATTCTGTCTAACCTAGGTTACAAATGTTCGAAATTGCCATGTTTACCACCCTAGACATAGGTGCTTTTGCATTGCTAGTTTCCTAGGTAGTTGGGTTAGACACATGTAGGTCCAAAACACTACAAGGTTGATGTGGGTTCATCGGGGATGCTTAGGGTACCCTTAGTTCTGTCACTGTCACTCAGAACGAGACCCCGATGACGGTCTGTCGTACCCACGACGGACCGTCGTAGGGTTCGTTGCAGAAGCCCTAGCACCCTGTCCCAACGGACACATGTGACGGATCATCGTCTTCACGACGGTCCGTCCTGCACAACCGTTTCGGTTGTCAGAGACCCTGTTTCTAAGGGTCTCTCACTTTTTCTAAGTGTCCTCCAACGGACACATGTGACGGATCGTCGTCTTCACGACGGTCCGTCCTGCACAACCGTTTCGGTTGTCAGAGACCCTGTTTCTAAGGGTCTCTCACTTTTTCTAAGTGTCCTTCAACGGACACATGTGACGGACCGTCATACCCACGATGGTCCGTCCTGCACGACCTTCATGATGGTGAGAGACCCCTCTGCTAAGGGTCTCCATATTTTGTTTAAGTGTCCTACGACGGACACCTACGACGGACCGTCGTACCTGTGACGGTCCGTCCTGCATATACCGTCATGCTAGTCAGAGACTCTCCTTCAGGGTTCTTTATATATACATAGACTAAGTAAAACACGACGGACCTCATGAAGGTCCGTCATAGCCACGACGAGCCGTCACTAGGCCCGTCGTGTGATACAGTTTCAATAGCAATGACACACTATTTTCAATGTTTTAGTTCGTATGGTTTTGCTTGTCTTGTTTTCCACTACTCGTACTAATATTTATCCTTTACAGGTACTATCTACTATGGCACCCAAGCAAGACCGCACCTACGCACGCGGGCGATCGAAATCTGTCGCCCCGTCGGCCCGCATGGTCATCGGCTCTGATGATGAGCGTGACCCTGAGTACATGCCCCCAGGCACTTCCGCCCCTTCCCGTGCTGCGCGTGCTCCCAGAGCCACACCCAAAAAGGTGGCGT
>NC_028645.1:18962397-18981637 GCF_001406875.1 Solanum pennellii | reverse complement strand
GAGAGTTCTACGCATCCTACGTAGCGACTCTCCGATCACAGATCGATAGGCGGGCTGCCCGCGCTAAACAGGACCCACTGGAGCAGGTCCGAGTCCGGGGCATACAGGTTGACATTTCCTTGCCAGCCATCCATCGGTTTCTATACGGCGAGAGCATTGATGCTTCTCGGACCCCCCTCACTGCCGAGTTCGACTACCGCTGGCAGATAGTCAAGGATGGCCAGTTCTTGCGCGAGCCCGCACTGAGAGAGACCACCAAGAGGTGGATGGCCCTGCACCTGTCAGTAGATGGAGAGGGTACCGATTGGGTTACTGAGCCGAAGGGGGCCATCAAGAAGGCCAACCTCACGTTCACCGCAAAATTCTTGTGGCTGCTTGTCCGTCACTGCCTCTCCCCCACAGCTGCTGACAACATCGTTACCTGGGATCGAGCAGTGTTGATGGCGGCGATGATAGCCGGATTCGAAGTAGACTTCGCATGGATTCTCCAGGCAGTCATGCACGAGAGGGCATTCAAGGTCACTACAACCTACCCCTTCCCGTGCATGATCTTTGCCCTTTGCAGGTCTGCAGGTGTGCCCATATGGCACGTAGATCAGCTGAAGACCCCGCAGGGCACCGTTGACGTCGGCCTCATCAGAGACGAGGCCAATGAGTTGGCCCCACGTAGAGGGCCCCGTCCTGAGCTGCCACCACTTGCTGATGATCTTGCTGATACGGTAGCTCAGGCCCGCACAGCTACACAGGCACCCACTGACACTACCCCGGTCGAGTCTATCCCGGGTAGTAGCACAAGCCCGAGCTCCTCTCGCACAGCCCCTCTACCGACACTGGTCCCGCTTGAAGGGTCCAAAAACTAGAGGCACAAATGGCAACTCTTTTGCATCATATCCAGCCGTGGATGTAGAAGTCGATTGCTGAGTCCGAAGAGCGCCTAGAGAGGAAAATGGTGCAGTTTACAGAGCGGAAGATCGCTGAGGTTAACCAGCACCTGGACGCTTTCGAGTTGAGAGTGCTAGCCCTACCAGCCCCTCCGGTGGATGTGGCGACTCTTCAGGCTGCAGTCGACAGTCTTCGTACGGACATCGACACGATCTTAGAGGCTAGGGTGCCGGAGTCTGAGGCCCCTCCTGTCGAGCCTGCTGAGGACACGGTGTTGGCGGCCCTTTTTGCTACGTCTGACATTCTACCACCTCCCCCTCGAGAGAGTGCCAAGAGGCGTAGGGGTCGAGCAGAGGACGAGGCGCGAGCAAGGAAGAAGGAGCGCCGAGAGATGGAGGCTGCGCGGAGAGCCTCACTTGCTGACGAGGCGGCGCACCAGATTTGAGCGTCAGAGTTAGCGGCTGGGGCGTCTAGCTCCCGCGCTGTAGATATCGCTGGAGGCACTACTGATGGTGCGGTTGTTGCTGAGGACACCACTGAGGGTGTCCAGATTGCAGAGGACGTGGGTTCCGGGGAACCGGACCCACCATCTTGCTGATCGACGGCGCTTTGCGCCACAGGTTTGCTTCACCTACCACTCTAGTATTTACATTTTTATGCATTGGGGACAATTGCATGCTTTTTTGTTGGGGGTGGGGTAAATGGATAGTGAGTGTTAGGGTGAAGTCTGAGTAGCCCAATTCACTATCCTCTTTTGGGGTTTTCTTGCCTGTGTTCTTTTTCCCCAAAAGACTGATTACTTTTTCTGTTGAACCGGCATGTTTATATCTTTTGTACATAGTTTAATTCTGGAGCATGATGGCTAAAATGATATCCTGATAAACTGGAAAATGATGCATGACTAGGCATAGTAACTGATAATTGTGTGGCTCTAAGCATGAAATAGAGTTACACCATTGCATTACCCTAAGTCTTAAATTCGAACTAGGTGTCTGACAATCTGGTATAGTGATGAGATGTCAAGTGAGTGTGAGGAAAATTTGAATAGTCCACTATTGGTACTGAGCTAGAACTTGCCTGGTTAGTCCTGCTAAAAGTAAGCTGTAATAGACAATTAGGAAAGGATTATAGGCCCTTATTCAATATAGCTATTTCTAGCGTAATTAAAAAAAACCAAATGAAATTTATCCTTCTTTGATCCAAATGATCTGAGCTAAAATTAGACCTTTCTTTTTCACCCCAACTGATCTTTTCTGGGAACAATGTGTTGGCCCTGGTCCCTCCTTGGACATGTGCACCTCAGCTTATGCCAAAAGCATAAGTTGAGGGTGGCTAATGCAGTAAACAACCTTCGTTATGGCCCTGACCCAACTTTGGGTATTGTGTACCTTGACTCATGGCAAAGCCATGAGTTGAGGGTGGCTATTATGAGGAATGCTCTGGAAAGTGGGGTTGAAAGAACAAAGAGAGAGAAAGAACAAAAGTAAAGTGACTCAAGAATTAGTTGAAAGAAAAGTAAAGAAAAAGAAAAATATACAAGAATTACAAACAAGAAAAGAAGAGAGTCACTTACACAAATGAAGAAAGAAGAGAAAATTGAGCAAAGGGAAAGAATATGAGAAACTGGGCGAGATAAAATGATAGAAAAGGGAAGGTTTAGCCGATATGTCAAGGAGGGCAAAAAGTCACTAAAGTATACCTAAATATACCCTACCTGACCCTGAGCCTATGTTACAAGCTAAAAAAGTCCTATCGTGATCCTAAGGGTTGTATAGCGAACTTAAGGCAGTGAAAATAAGGGCAAGCTTATGGCAATAGGTATGAATGAGTGTGACTTTGTTCTGAGAGCGAGTGTTGAAATGTAATCCTTATACTCAAACTGAAATCATTGTGTGAAAAATGAGGATTTTGTTCTAAAGTGAGGACACTAGTTGCAATACCAGAATTGTTAGCACCTCGGTGAGAAATTGAAGAGGATAGGTGTTAATGCATGGTGAGTCTGTGTCATGTTCTGATCCCACAAAATTCAAGCCTAATAGTGATAGCATGCATAGATTTGATGAGATTAATCGGGATTGATAGCCAAATGATTGCAAAGGATAAAACATGGATACTATTGTACAAAGATTTTGTAGTGAGTCATAGTGCGTCGCTTGAGGACAAACAACGAATTTAAGTTGAGGGTTTTGATATACCGTGGTTTCACGGTATAATTAATACTTTTTCCTTAAGTTTAGTGTGTCCAAAAGCCTTTTTGTGCTAATTTTTATATAAGTTTCTCTTTGTTTTGCAGGAAATCTGTCCAAAGCTGAATGCGGAGATTTTGAGCGAAGAAATGCAGAAGAGACCACCTACGGAGCTTATGACGGTCCGTCGTGCCTGTGACGGTCCGTAGGTGGCAGCGTAGTGCAGCTGCTGAAGGAAGATGGGGAAGTCTGACCAAGTGTGGAATTACGAAAGCTTATGATGATCCGTTGTGGCTTTGACGGTCCGTCCTGCAGGTTCGTCGTGAAAATCAGAGAAGTGATCCCAGTACCCAAATTCCAAGAGTTGAAGTGTTTTGGAACGAAGACCCTCGACGTACCGTTGTGCCTATGACGGTCCGTCATACTTGCCGTCGAGGGGAATGAAGAGAGCAGCAGAAGAAATTGCACAAGTATGGGACGACGGAGTCCATGACGGTCCGTTGTGACCACGACGGTCCATCGCGTGGTCCGTCGACCCAGCCGCGTTTTGGCAAATTTCCAGCAATTAGAATCCTTGTTTAATTAGGTTTTTGTTTTTTTATAAATAGTTCGAAAAACCTCATTTTTGAGGTTAGACACCTGATAGTTAGACTCTTAGATTGTTAAAACTCCGTATTGGTAAACATTGTATTGGGATATTCTTGATAATCATTAGACTTTTCGTGAGATTATTGATTACTTTGAGAATTCTTGCAAGTGATTTTTGGTTATTAATCAAGCAAACTTTTGGATTTTATCCTTTCTCATTGAAGTAAGTACATGAACTCTTATTTAACAGATTTGAATATTGTGTTTATGACCATGAGTAACTAAACTCCATAACTAGGGTTGTGGGAACCATGGGCAAATAATGAGATAAACCCTAACTAAAATAACAATTCTAGAATAGTGTCTTGCATGTATTAATAATTCTTTCACTTAGAAGTCTTTTTAACGGATGGCCAACGTTAGAACTCGCCTTAATGCTACTTGCCGGACCAAGGTGGTAGATAATAGGAAAAGAATTATTAACAAAGATTTAGTGTATACTGTCTAATAGGCTAGTATTGAGTGGTACGAAGTAATAACCTAGTCAAATATCGAATACGATGCTTAATATGAGGTAAGGATGAGGGTTAGGATAGCAACACACGTAGCCGGACCAAGGTGCGTTGTGAGATTTTCTAGATGCCGGACAAAGGATTTAGAAATACATAACTTATCACTTTGCATGCAAGATACTAGGAAAGAATTGTTATAGTTAGAATTATCAAGTTGTGAACCTGTGGGGAACACGTAAACCCTAGTTAATTTGATTAATCGATTAAAATCCAACATTCAACATTCAAAGCTGTTAAGTGTCTCGTACAATTGCATTATTTATTTTCACTCATTTAGAACTAGAAACCCCCCTTTTTATTGTTTTTACTTTCCAAGGAAGTCATTGACCAAACAATAGTAATAACAAGTTGAAGTTAAGTCTAGACTATTTTCCTCGTGGGAACGATCCCAACTTCACTAGTTGGGTTATTTACTTGACACGACCGCTTTACTTCTTATTTGAGAAGTAAGTTTGAGCGTATCAACCTAACATTCTCCTTGTTCCCGCTGCACAAGTTCTCCAGGAACTTATTTTTCCACTTTCGTCCGCTGAGGTCTTGCCTTCTCTTTTTTGTTTCTTCTTTTTTTTTCCCCTAAATAATGACCCAATTATTCTCAACCATAATAATTATTTTCCTATATGATTAATTTGTATTAAACTAATTATAAACTTAACCCATTAAGAATTCACTAAAATTAATTATTAAACAATTAACCATCAATTAGTTCACTCTAGTTAAATGAATATTCAAAATTTTCAAAAATGACCTTTTGGGTCATTACATTATCCACAACTAAAAATCATGTTCGTCCTCGAACAAAAGAAAAAAATAAGGAAGAATAACAGGTGTTACCAAAATCTCAAGGTGTGACCTACCAGTTGGTTGTTCCCCTCCTTAAGTGAGTTCCTTCTTAAGATCATTCCATCAAGATCAACTACTATGAACCGCTTGGCAAATCTATTTAGGAGTAATTACCAAGCGTCAGAGTAACTCATGAATCAAATTTAAATCGAAACCCATTAGACCTTAACACAATCATTGTGATGAATATATTGTCACGTAACCAAGATAATATTATGAATCGATACCGGCTACAATCATATGTGAACTTTTACCAAATACACACTCATAATGAACAATTCACCATATATCTTATCAAGATTCCCTTCTCACATCATAATCATTTCATGAGTTTAATATATAAGAAGCTGATCTTTAGACATTTGGTACTCATCAATAGAGAATCAAAGTCGTCTAACACAAAGTGAATAATCAAATAACCACCCAACAAGCGGTACACTTCAAAATGCAAAACCTCTAACAACACTCTTAGACAATCGTAACTCTTTATAGTAACTCTTATATAAGTTCTCATATGTAAGGTTGTGCGTGTAGAACTACTAGTATATTCCAACTATCTCCAAGAGCACTAAATCTATCATTACTGAAATGACCAATTCTGTCCAAGGATCCTATCATATCAAGAGCACATAAGAGAATCGGTACATCCGATCCACCACTAGGAATTAAAACATAGATGTGGAAACATGTGTAATATAAATAGTGAATCATACTCCAAATAGTGTTCAATATGAAGAAGATGGTCACATAAGAATATACATAACCAAGATTGAATAACACTACACACTTCTTTCCTAATGCCAATAACAAATAATCCCATTCATCTAACTACATCATTCAATTTTTAGCCACCTAAAATCAACCAGTCTGATCCCCATGACAATCTTACACATACTCGATTTATCAAACCCCACATACTCTTACTGTACTTTAATAAAGCCACCATTCTTAATACTAACAAACATCATAACCACTCCAGACACTTACCTTACTCTCAAACCATCACTAGTATCAAAGTTCTCTTAGTCAACATATTATTGCTTTCAATTTTTGTTTTTAACTATGGTTTCCTCTCTTTCCATTTAAGCATTACATGGCAGATATGAGTCACACTCAAGACTGATAACACTAACTTCTAATCTAAAATACTTTTCCATCGAAGTACAACCATTGAATTACACTTAATGTCAATTCCACATAATTTTTCAGATACCATATTTCAATTTATATTCAAAACCATCATGTACCTAATGTAAAAATTCAAAGACATCCCTGGTCACTCCAATAATTTTTGGATACTAGAAGCTCATAACTTCTATTCACCATCAAATGTCTATATAGCACAATAAACAGTTTATATAGTTCGATGAACGAAGTACTTTCAATCCCTTCAAAACATTAAATTCATAATGTAGCGGCCCATATGTCATCTACCATAATTCGAACAACCTCAAACCAACATAAAAATATAACATCTTCTATGCGTCACAGTTTATTACTTGAAGATAACTCAATCCTCGTAAAAAAATCATTGTTAAACCTCTATTAAGTCTGTTCCTAACCTATTTATATCTCATAGTCATATCCAAACTCAAAGGCGAAACTCTATATAACCTTCAATTTTGAACTAAATATCTATATGATGGGTTTTATTCTTTCATATATTTTAAATCATTCCCATGTTGAGAAATCTAAATATCTTGAACTATTCAACACACCAGACTCTTGTTTTATCACAATGATTCGCTTGACGAACTTGTCCTTTGGCCGACAACCCATTACATTTTATCTTATACTCTAAATAAAAAAATTAGATGGAACCCTTCCTTAGGTTCTTTAACAATCAAAAGTAATAAAATTTACCACTCAAATTATTTTTAGGTACGTCCAAATGATTCATACTCAATGAGATCAATCATTTCTTACCTTTACCAATCCATATTTGACAAAACACTCTACCACAAATTTAAATTCACTATGAAAAACTTGAATTTTGAATCCAACTATGCAAATCAATTCCTTTATCTATCAACATTAGCTCATACCTTGAAGATTTTTATGGACTCACATATCTTAGCTTATCATTGATCGCCTCTTCATCAACCTTAACATATGTTTCGCTAAATATTCTATCATACTCAATACAAACTCAAAACCAGAAATGAATTAATCATCACACTCTAGCTTAACGACCTTGCACTAATTTCTAAAAACTCTATCCAATAGTTTTTTTTAAAACAATCTGATAATCTTGTGACACTATATATTACCATAACGTGAGCGAAACGGATGAAATCATATATCTCTGAACCCAACTCTCAAACCCTCTGAAGATACCTCCTTAGTCTCGCAATGAGAGAAAACATTCTTACTCTCTCACTCCTTTCAGAAGGCTACACTATATCTCACTAATTTATTATTATTACTCATTATGACTCTAGCACCTTAAAATTTTATTCGAGGGGTGTTTCAACACCTCCCACAACTTTCTTGCAACCACGCAACTCACCAATCATTGTCAAAAGACAAACACAATTTTATACGCACTTTTTTTTACTAAAATTCTCAATTACGTTCACACAAGTATACTTGCTCAGACTTCATTTATTTATAAGCTTATCATCCTAAGGTCCACTTCCATCGAGTTTACGGTGAAATCAACAGTCATTTAAAATTCAGAAAATACATTTCACAACCTGAGCATATCAATATCATACAAAAGATCCACCACTAAAAGTTTTTTCATAAACAATGCTTAACACATCCACCCGTACTTACAAGCTAGTTAGTTTCTCAAATATGAATTCAACACCAATTCTTATCATGTGAGCATGTAATACAATAAATAACTCCTTAAGTAGTTAGTATTTGCACTTAAGGATCAATATATCTTATTTCATATACCATTAGTACCACATAGTGAAAGTTCGTTACATCCACCACTAGAACACATCATATCTATTGAGAAGATCATTTCCAAATTGGTCTCACACTTTTATCCATGAAATAGTTGTAAAATATTATCAAATTAGTTTTGTATTTAGACCAAGCTATATTTATTCTTTTGTAGGTCAGGTCAATATCAAAAGTAACACACTCCATAACTTTAACCATGTAAGCATCGATACTATTGTAGTAGAATTCTAACCTTAATTGGGGCATCATTTTCTAAGCAATCCATTCGTGTTATAATAATCTTACTAATTGTAGTTCTATAGTTATAAGCTCAATTATCTAGTCATCCCTTTAATCATTTTACTTTCAATTGTTCAAGTACTCTAAATATCATATATACCACACAAGTACTATTCACTTTACTGGAGTAACTAATCTTACATAGCCCCTTAAAATATTTAAACATTCTAAATCTAATGACACATCCTTTCTATAAGTATATTACTTCCACTATAATGCCAGAGCTAACATTTAAACCATACACGACATCAAGTACTCACATGAGGAACCACAAACGAGTCATTACTGTAAGTTACAATGAATGGAGTGAAAGGATAAGAATCTAAAGTGGACCAGGTATGCACGATAAAGATTCAAGAATGAACAAAAGCAAGTTTCCTAATAGTATTTATAGCCTCTCAGAGATAAGTACAAACGTGTCCTTATTGATCCTTGAGACTCTACATAGACTCAGGTTGTATACAAGTGAGACCTATGAACCTGGGATTCTGATACTATATTTTGTAACGACCCAAAATGGATGTTATGTCACTCGTCTTATCCCACCAAGATAAGTCAGCGTAAAACTCAATTATTACAATAAAAATGCAGAAATCAATAATCAACTTAAAATACCCCCAAAATCTGGTTGTCACGTGGACAAGACTCTTAAATATTACAATTGAATCAAAAGAAAACAATAGTCTCTATGAACTTGTTTCTAGAATAGAACAAGATCATAGATAAAGAGAAAGAAAGTCCATTGAGATGACAAACAACTACCTCACAAATCTCGATGAACCCTCGGAAAAGAAGAGAATGACATGTACAAAAAAATCCAGGCTCATAACCTACAAAAAATAGTAGAAGCAAGGGGTGAATACCAAACCACATGGTACTCAGCAAGTAAACCTCTAAACACAAGTCAATGGGACAGAATACATGTACTCCTACCACTTCAACAGAACCTCCACAACTACAACCTGCATACAGCCAGCCCAACCTAACAGTTCACAGTTTATATAACCCATAATTCAACAATAACACCTTTAGAATTATATCTCCTCAACAACAACCTCATAATTCATCAAATATCAACTTCCACAACTACCACTTGTATACCATCACCTCAACCTAACAATTTTCAATTCACAAAGCACACAGCAGAACAACAACACTCTAAAAAACACATATATTCAACAACATTGTCAATATTCATCATTCACAAGTTCCACAGAAAGCACTCACAAGATCAACAACACACAAGGTCAGGGTCACCAATAATGAGTAAGTGCAATGCAATGAAATGCAATGTCAGGTAAAGTGATGAATGTCTGACATAATGATACAAACTCGCTGTCTCTTAGTCCGGGACCATGGGGGACTTATCTGTCCACGCATCTGTCGCGGCGCATGACAGGACCCTCGATAATAGTAACCATATCAGCGTGCGATACATTTCTCGATATATATTATCCATCGCAGCGCGCGATACGTCCCTCGAAATGGTGCATCCTCATTAAGCTCTCATTCTTTCTGAATGCACATAACACTTGTCACAACCATGTCTCAGAATAATGCAAATCACATGTTCACACTGCTAATGAAGAGATGAACATTTTCATAACATTACACAATTCACAACAACACAAACATGATAACACATCAACAATGATTCAACAAGCTTTCAAACTTTTGTCAACACATCACACATAAACAATTAGTCACATTTTGTTACCCCCTTTTTCATAATTGCATTCATCAATGTGGACAAATCAACCCATCACCGATTCTCATTACTCCCAAATATATACCACAAGGAAATACACACATTCCATACACTAAACAAGAGTTTAGAAATTCACTTGCCTCAATTTATTCGCAATTCACTCGAGACTTGAGCCTTCCCATTTCGTTGAACTTCCAAATTAATGCAATTTATTCAAGTATATATTCATAATAAAGATTTCGAAACTAGAAACACTCATATAACCATGTATTTAGTCTTCGCCTAAAAATCCACCCAAATTTATAATCAAATTCATAATTCTAGGTGCCAACTAACATTTCAACTAATATATTTTTCAAGGTTAAAGTCTAGGGTTAAATCCCAATTTATTTTAATAGCATAATTGAAATGGTATTCACAAAAATACCATAGATCTAATATTTTAACTACATTCATCGATATATTAAAACTTGAATCATAATATAATAACCAACACTGTAAAACATAAACTGGTTGCCTTAAGGACAGTAGCGTGGAACTTGAAGTTATATTTTTTACCTTTTCTTGCCCTCCTTTATGCCAACCAATGATTGGCTCAATATGGTCAATCATTGGCCCACCATTCCTATTAAATTGGCACCCACTGTTATCATTAATTTTCAAAACAACTCACAATCCATTTTAACTAACATACATCAATTTCACCTTAATTTTGCCAAACTCTTAATGCATCAAAATACAAACTAATGTAAAAGAAAGTCTCATATCCTAGTAGTCTTTCATCTGCCAACAATCGCAATTTTATCAATATATATATATAATATATGCAACAATCTGTACAAGAGTAGAAAAATTAGCTTCGCATATACACATTTACTTACTTACCTAACATTCTCCTTGTTCCCGCTGCACAAGTTCTCCATGAACTTATTTTTCCGCTGAGGTCTTGCCTTTTCTTTTTTGTTTCTTCTCCCCCCCCCCCCCCAAATTATGACCCAATTATTCTCAACCC
The DNA here is from genome assembly GCF_001406875.1 of Solanum pennellii. NCBI lineage: Eukaryota > Viridiplantae > Streptophyta > Magnoliopsida > Solanales > Solanaceae > Solanum > Solanum pennellii. Next base: position 18,970,651 of record NC_028645.1, on the reverse strand, counting down.
TAATAATTATTTACCTATATGATTAATTTGTATTAAACTAATTATAAATTTAACCCATTAAGCATTTACTAAAATTAGTTATTTAACAAGTAACCATCAATTAGTTCACTCTAGTTAAATGAATATTCAAAATTTTCAAAAATGACATTTTGGGTCATTACATTATCCACCACTAAAACTCATGTTCGTCCTCGAACAAAAGAAAAAAAGAATGAAGAATAACTTGTGTTACCAAAAGCTTAAGGTGTGACCTACCAGTTGGTTGTTCCTCTCCTTAAGTGAGTTCCTCCTTAAGATCATTCCATCAAGATCAACTACTAAGAATTGCTTGGCAAATCTATTAAGGAGTAATTACCAAGCGACAGAGTAACTCATGAATCCAATTTTAATCGAAACCCATTGGACTTAACACAATCATCGTGATGAATATATTGTCACATAACCAATCTAATATTATGAATCGATACCGGCTACAATCATAAGTGAACGTTTACCAACCAATACACACTCATAATTAACAATTCACCATATATCTTATCAAGATTCCCTTCTCACATCATAATCATTTCACGAGTTTAATCTATAAAAAGCTGATCTTTAGACATTAGGTACTCATCAATAGAGAATCAAAGTCGTCTAACACAAAGTGAATAATCAAATAACCACATAACAAGCGGTACACTTCAAAATGCAAAACCTCTAACAACACTCTTAGACAATTGTAACTCTTCATAGTAACTCTTATATAAGTTCTCATATGTAAGATTGTGCATGTAGAAGTACTAGTATATTCCAACTATCTCCGAGAACACTAAATCTATCATAACAGAAATGACCAATTCTGCCCAAGGATCCTATCATATAAAGATGACATAAGAGGATTGGTACATCCGATCCACCACTAGTAATTAAAACATAGATGTGGAAACACGTGTAATATGAATAGTGAATCATACACCAAATAGTGCTCAATAGGAAGAAGATGGTCACATAAGAATATACATAACCAAGATTGAATAACACTACACACTTCTTTCCTAATGCCAATAACAAATAATCCCATTCATCTAACTGCATCCATCAATTTTTATCCACCTAAAATCAACCAATCTGATCCCCATGACAATCTTACACATACTTGATTTAGCAAACCCCACATACACTCACAATACTTTAATAAAGAAACATTCTTAATACTAACAAACATCATAACCACACCAGACACTTACCCTACTCTCGAACCATCACTAGTATCAAATATCTCTTAGCAAACATATTATAGCTTTCAATTTTAATTTTGAACTATGGTTTCCTCTCTTTCTATTTAAGCATTACATGGCAGATATGAGTCACACCAATACTGATAACACTAACTTCAAATCTAAAATACTTTTCCATCGAAGTACAACCATTGAATTACACTTAATGTCCATTCCACATAATTTTTCAGATACCATATTTCAATTTATATTCAAAACCATCATGTACCTAATGTAAAAGTTCAAAGAAATCCTTGGTCACTCCAATAATTTTTGGTTACTATAAGCTCATAACTAGTATTCACCATCAAATGTCTATATAGCACGATAAATAGGCTATAAAGTTCGATCAACGAAGTAGTTTCAGTCCCCTCAAAACATTCAATTCATAATGTAGCGGCCCATAAGTCATCTACCATAATTCGAACAACCTCAAACCAACATAAAAACGTAACATCTTCCATACGTCACTGTTTATTACCTAAAGATAACTCAATCCTCATAAAAAAATCATTGTTAAACCTCTAGTAAGTCTGTACAACCTATTCATTTCTCATAGTCATATCCCAAACTCAAAGGCGAAATTCTATATAAACTTCAAATTTGAACCAAAGATCTATATGAGGGATTTTATTGTTTCATCTATTGTAAATCATTCCCATGTTGAGAAATCTAAATATCTTGAACTATTCAATACACTAGACTCTTGTTTTATTTCAATGACTCACTTACCGAACTTGTCCATTGGCCGACAACCCATGACATTTTATCTTATACTGTAAATAAAAAAATTAGATGGAACCCTTCCTTAGGTTCTTTAACAATCAAATGTAATCAAATTTACCACTCAAATTATTTTTAGGTACATCCAAATTCTTCTTACTCAATGAGATCGATCATTTCTTACCTTACCAATCCATATTTGACAAAACACTCTACCAAAAATTTAAATTCACTATCAAAAACTTGAATTTTGAATCAGACTATGTAACTCGATTCCTTTATCTGTCAACATTAGCTCATACCTTGAATATTTTTATGGACTCATATCTTAGCTTATCATTGATTTCCTCTTGATCCACCTTAACATATGTTTTGCTAAATTCTATCATACTCATTATCAAACTAAAAACCACAAATGAACTAATCATCATACTCTAGCTTAACGACCTTGCACTAATTTCTCAAGTTTTATCCAACAGTTCTTTTAACAAATCAGGTAATCTTGTGACACTATATATTACCATTACCTGAGCAAAACGGATGAAATCATATATCTTTGAACCCAACTCTCAACCCCTCTGAAGATACTTCCTTAGTCTCGCAATGAGAGAAAACATTCTTACTCTCTCACCCCTTTTTGAAGGCATCACTATATCTCACTAATTTATTATTATTACTCATTATGACTCTAGCTCCTTAAAATTTTATTCGAGCGGTGTTTCAACACCTCCCACAACATTCCTTGCAACCACGCTAATCACCAATCATTGTCAAAAGACTAACACATTTTTATAAGCAATTTTTTTACTAAAATTTTCAATCACGTTTACACAAGTATACTTGTTGAGACTTCCTTTACTTATAAGCTTATCATCCTAAGGTCCACTTACATCGAGTTTACGGTGAAATCAACACTCATTTAAAATTCACGAAACACATTTCACAACCTGAGCATATCAATATCATACCAAAGATCCACCACTAAAAGTTTCGTTATAAACCATGCTTAAAACATCCACCCGTACTAACAAGCTAGTTGGTTTCTCAAATATGAATTCGACACCAACTCTTATCATGTGAGCATGTAATACAATAAATAAATCCTTAAGTATTTAGCAGTTGCACTTAAGGATCAATATATCTTATTTGATATACCATTAGTACCATATAGTAAAAGTTTGTTACATCCACCACTAGAACACATCATATATATTGAGAAGATCATTTCCAAATAGGTCTCACACTTTATCCATCAAATAGTTGTAAAATATTATCAATATAGTTTTATATTTATCCCAAGCTATATATATTCTTTCGTAGGTCAGATCAATATCAAAAGTAACATAGTCCATAACTCTAACCACGTAAGCATCGATACTACTGTAGTAGAATTCTAACCTTAATTGGTGCATCATTTTCTAAGTAATCCATTCATGTTATGATAATCTTACTAATTGTAGATTCTAAAGAAATAACTCAATAATGTAGTCATCCCTTTAATCATTCCACTTTCAATTGTTCAACCACTCTAAATATCGTATATACCTCACAAGTACTATTCACTTTACTAGAGTAACTAATCTTACATAGCCCCTTAAAATTATTAAACATTCTAAATCTAACGACATATCCTTTATATAATTATATTACTTCCACTTTAATGCCAGAGCTAAAATTTAAACCATACACGACATTAAGTACTCACATGAGGAACCACACATGAGTCATTACTATAAGTGACAATGAATGGAGTGAAATGATAAAAATCAAAACGGGACCAGGTACACACGATAGATATTCAAGAATGAATAAAAGGAAGTTTCCTAATAGTCTTTATCACCTCTCAGAGATAAGTACAGACGTCTCCGTACTGATCCTTGAGACTCTACATAGACTCGGGTTGTATACACGTGAGACCTATGAACCTGGGACTTTGATACCATTTTTTGTCACGACCCAAAATGGATGTGATGACACTCTTCTTATCCCACCAAGATAAGTCAGCATAAAACTCAACTATTACAATAAAAATGTGGAAATTAATATTCAACTTAAAATACCCCCAAAATCTGGTTGTCACGTGCACAAGACTCTAAAATATTACAATTGAATCAAAAGAAAACAATAGTCTCTATGAACTTGTTTCTAGAATAGAACAAGATCATAGATAAAGAGAAAGAAAGTCCGCTGAGATGACAAATAGCTATCTCACAAATCTCCAAGAAGCCTCGGAAAAGAAGAGAATTAAAAGTACAAAAAATTCCAGGCTCATAACCAACAAAAAATTTTAGAAGCAAGTGGTGAATACCAAACCATACGGTACTCAACAAGTAAACCTCTAAACACAAGTCAAAGGGACAGAATACGGGTACTCCTACCACTCCAACGGAACCTCCACAACTACAACCTGCATACAGCCAGCCTAACCTAACCGTTCATAGTATATATAACCCACAATTCAACAATATCATTTTAACAATTATATCTCCTCACCAACAACCTCATTATTCATCAAATCTCAACTTCCATAACTACCCCTTGTATACCATCACCTCAACCTAACAATTTCCAATTCACAAAGCACACATCACAACAGCAACACTCTAACAAATACATATATTCAACAACATGCTCAATATTCATCATTCACAAGTTCCACAGAAAGCACTCACAAGATCAACAACATACAAGGTCAGGTTCACCAATAATGAGTAAGTGCAATGCAATGAAATGCAATGTCAGGTAAAGTGATGCATGTCTGACCTAATAATACACACTCACTATCTCTCAGTTCGTGACCATGGGGGACATATCTGTCCATGCATCTATCGCGGCGCATGACATGAACCTTGATAATAGTAACCATCGTGGCGCGCGATATGTTCCTCGATATATATTATCCATCACGACGCGCGATACGTCCTTCCAAATGGTGCATCTTCGTTATGTTCTCATTCTTTTTGAACGCACCAAACACTGGTCACAACCATGTCTCAGAATAATGCAAATCACATGTTCACACTAATAATGAAGAGATGAACATTTTCATAACATTGCACAATTCACAACAACACAAATCTGATAACATATCAACAATGATTCAACAAGCTTATGAAACTTTCTCAACACGTCACACATTAACAATTAATCACATTTTGTTACCCCTTTTTCATTAATGAATTTATCAATGTGGACAAATAAACCCATCACCGATTCTCATTACTCCCAAATATATACCACAAGGAAATACACACATTCCATACACTTAACAAGAGTTTATAAATTCACTTGCCTCAATTTATTCTCAATCACTCGAGACTTGAGCCTTCCCATTTCGTTGAACTTCCAAATTAATGCAATTTATTCAAGTATATATTCATAATAAGATTTCAAAACTAGTAACACTCACATTACCATGTATTTAGCCTTCGTCTAAAAATCCACCCAAATTTATAATCAAGTTCATAATTCTTCGTTCCAAATAACATTTCAACTATCATATTTTCCATGTTTCAAGTCGAGGGTTAAATCGCGTTTTATTTTAATAGCATAATTGAAATGGTATTCACAAAAGTGCCATATATCTAATATTTAACTACATACATCGATATATTAAAACTTGAATCATAATATAATAACCAACACTGAAAAACATAAACTGGTTGCCTTAGGGACACTAGCGTGGAACTTGAAGTTATTTTTTTTATGTACCATTCCTTGCCACCCTTTATTCCAACCAATGATTGGCTCATTGTGGCCTATCATTGACGCACCATTCCTATTAATTTAGCACCCACTAATATCATTAATTTTTTAAACAACTCACAACCCATTTTAACTAACATACATCAATTATACGCAACAATCTGTACAAGAATTAGAAAAATTAGCTTCACATATACATATTTACTTACTTACCTAACATTATCCTAGTTCCCGCCGCACAAGTTGTCCATGAACTTCTTTTTCCACTGAGGTCTTGCCTTCTCTTTTTTGTTTCTTCTTTCAACCCCCCCCCCCTTAATTATGACCCAATTATTCTCAACCCTATTAATTATTTTCCTATATGATTAATTTGTATTAAACTAATTATAAACTTAACCCATTAAGCATTTATTAAAATTAGTTATTTAATAACTAACCATCAATTAGTTCACTCTAGTTAATTGAATATTCATAATGTTCAAAAATGACCTTTTGGATCATTACATTTATAGTAAGCTAAATATTATTAATTCTTTTTCAACCTCTTCAAAATTTGTAGATATAATGTTTTGATTGCCTTAATTAATGCTATATCAAATAATAATTTTTATTTAATTTCAGTGATTAAATTTCTTACATAAATGGACAAAGCAAATATGTAACCCTCTATCACCATTGGATCGAACTCAATAGGTATACCTCTTCTACTTTTTTTAATTAAAGTTTAAAATCCTCTCATTTATCTTTTTTCACTTCTTATCCCTGTTATCGTCGTTATTATGTATAGAGATATGGTTTTATTTTCTAGTGACTTCTTCAATTGAGATTCATAGTGTAGTTTCTCATGTTAATTCAAATAAACATTATTGCATAAGTTCATCTAATTCCAATAGTTTAGTGCAATATCAATCAGGAACTGATTCACATTGTCTAAAGGGTACTCAACCAACAACTTATTCAAAGGTTTTTTCATTTAATTGCTCATTACACTAACTTTTAATCTGATTCATATAGGTTATACTACTTTTATGAGATACATGTGCAACGCACATGCCCAAATACTAGTAAGTAAAATGTATTAAATGGTAAACTAGTATCTTTAAATCATGTTTTGCCATGCCAACATCACAATGGAGTTATAAGATGCTTTGAGGAAATTAATAAATAATTTTTTATACTAAAGATTTAAGAACAAATAATCAAATCTCATACAATCGTAGCAGTAACACATCATTGACTTCAAATTTCAAATAAATTGAAATACACGGATTTTTTTTTACATGTTTGTCCATGCGATGGTATCATGATATGATATAATAATATAAAATTATGAAGTGAAATTGAAGTTTTGTTTGGACATGCGATATGGAACTTCTGTGTTGTATATTTTCTCATAAACATAAAAATCACATAAATTGTAAAACTATGAAAATAGCCCCAATTAAGTAACTTTTTCATCTAACTCTAATTCATCAAACTATAATTCAAAAAAAAAAAATATTAAACATAAATTGTAGTGTGCTAGTCTTTAATATATTCCTCCCACATAGTATGGACATTTCCTCACATTAAACTTGCATTTCTCAATCATGTGACCGAGAAGACAAACCAACATTTTTACTTTGAGTTGCAATAAATTCAAAAAAGTAGAAGTTATACATTAGGTGTTGGAGTAAATTAAAAATACAAATTTATTACTCCACTATCGGTTGGTGTGAGTTAAAGTGACTATATGTTGGTGAGAATAATAGATTTTGTGTCGGTGGAAACAATAAATTTTATAAGGTGATGATGTGAATATAAATTTTATTTATATATGAAATAAATGGTTAATAGATACAAATGTGAGTTATTTTAACAAATATAAACTTGTGGATCAATTTCTTGAATTAAAATTATCTCAAATCATGATATTGAATTCTCATATCATGGTTTTTTTTAGAAAATATGGAACCATATCTCATGATATGGAATCATTACATGGAATCAACGTAAATCGCATGTCAAAACGTTGATTCTATCTCACAATTTCATATCGTGATATGGTATCGCATGACAAACGCCTACTTAGGATTTGTTTGGAAAGCCAACTTGAAATTGGAATTCTAGTAATTACTAGGGTAGTAATTCCCAGCCTAGTAATTATAATTACACTGACTTTTTTGGTTGCCACAGTCAGTTACACATGTCATTTTAGATGTAACAATGTAATTACACATGCTCTGTTTGGATGCACAATTGTAACCATAAAATCATATTAAATTTTAAAAATAAAAATTAACTATTTAAAATTTGTACTATACAAATAAGAAACTTCATAAATGACATAAATATTTACGATATAAATTCTTTTTTGAAATATATTAATTAATAAATATATTTTCTTCAACTAATGTTGTGTTAAAACAATTGATTTATCTATAAATAATATGTCATAAATTATTAATTGTTTGACAAAAATATGATCTATCAAGTCTAATTAAAATGACATGTAATGTAAATTCAATATTACTAAAACATATATATATATATATATATATATATATATATATATATATATATATATA
>NC_028645.1:18945025-18961839 GCF_001406875.1 Solanum pennellii | reverse complement strand
TATATATATATATATATATATATATATATATATATATATATATAAACCATGTATGCCAACATGGGTAAAGGGTCATACTTTTTAGATGATTCATTATTGTTTTTAAGCATAGCTTAGTGGAGCAACTTAGTTGAGAATTTCCTATACTCTGATAAGTTATAGGAAAGTTCTGGAAGCATGGACAAGAAAAAAAGGCTTCAATTTAATCTGGTGCAAAGTCAGTAATACTAGGGCATTGCATCATCACATTACTAATAGTGATGGTTGTCTATTAGAGAATATCCCACATAAAAGTAAATAGTTATTATTGTATTTCTATATACATTTGAGTTATTATCTATAGTTCTAAAATTTCCGTGTATATAGCATCTTTTATTGTAGCTTTTATTTTGAGTTGAGCATCTTGAGTTTTGAGTTGAGTATCTTGAGTTTGAGTTTGAGTTGAGCATCCTGAGTTGTGTTGAGTATCTTGAGTTGAGTTGAGTATCATTAAGTCTAGTTTAGTATTGTTGGGTCATATTGTATTAGACAAGGTACGTATATCTTCCCTTTTATTAGATCGACCATATACTTATATGTTGTACAGTTCCCCTTACATGCTCGTGCATTTCATGTATTGACGCCATTTGACTTGCATTGTTTCATAATGAAGATACAGGTATACATGATCATCAACATGTGTTTTATTGAGGTGGTGTTGTACTTCAGCCAACTATGGTGAGACTTCATGTATTTGGAAGGACTTAACCTTTACCGTACAATTATTAGTTTAGAGATGTTGTGGATATTGTCCCGATATCCTTCTGTAATAGTACATGTTTTTATAGATATATAGAGTTGAGAGTTAATTTCTTTCTTTTGAGTTGGTTTATAAACTCCGAGTATATATTTTGAGTATTTTTCTAACTTTTAAATTTGAGTATTTGAGTTTAATGAGATTTGATTCAATATTAAGCTTTTGTATGTTTTAGTTAGTCTTTCTCTTGTAGTTAGCCATGATGGCAGTTCGCTTGGGACCAACAAAGGATCTCGAGTATCAACCACGTCTAGAGTGCAGTATAAGGTCGTGACATGTAAAAGGAAAACCTAATACACATCAGGATCTAAAATGCATTAATATTTTAGATATTGGTATTATATAACAAAACTGGTCTTTTAACGACTTTGCCTTGCCCTAACTTACGTTACCACATTCGTCAATAATGAAAAAGGTGTAAAATATGTTTCAACCCTAATAGAAGGATGAAGAACCAATTCGTAGAGGTTAATTAATATTTTAAAAGCTACACCAATCAAATAATCAATGGATGAATGAGATCTATAATTTAGTAAATATTATTTGTGGGCTTTACATTAATTGAGCTAGAAATAAAATAATGTGTTACATTTTCCCAATATCTCAAAGGCCATGTGACTATAATATACTAGTTCCTGGTGTCATGCCCCAATTCTACACCCTGGGCGTGGCCGACACGCAAAGACTATTGCTGGCATCGTGCGTATCTTTGGCCTAATTTAACTACTAAGTGGAAGACTTAAACAGAAGAGATGAATCTCATGAAAAGATATTTTAAATCAATAATTTATCCTAGATGGTAACTCATGTCTTTGACAAATATTTGAAATAATATTGTAAAGAAAATTGAACTACTAACTGTATATGAAGCGTCTAATATGACTAAGATGGATGTTGGGACAAACCGCACAACATCCTAATAAACTAACTAGAAAGAAATAAAAAGGGGTCCTCCGAATTGCAAGGAGGCTCACCAACTGACTCTGGACTGCTCAACTAGATCAACAATGCATTGGATGTAGACCTTTGTTACCTACAACTGCACCATAATACGATGCAAGCCAATTGTCATCAGTACATTGAATGTATGAGTATGCGAGTTGGAATGCTAAAGAAACATAGGCTAAAATAATATGAAAGAAACTGATGAACTTATCTGGCTCAACTCTCAACATAACTGGCTCATTTCAATAAAGCAATTTAAAAGCAAGTGCAACATAAAGAAAAGTTGTTTAAAAACATATTGTAAATTATGTATGTATGCAAAGATACAAATTATTCTGAGATGTATGTAAGAATACAAATAAACTATGTATAGATAAATACAATAACTTTTATGAGAGTTTCTCTAATCGACAACCATCACATAAGAATTATAGTGATGATACAATGATCTACCTCACGCTGCCAACACATCCTATATCCGGACAATGGTATAAGACCTGAACTGCCTATGGATTCATTAGTCTACTCTGAAAAAGGTTCATTTAAAAAGTATGACCATTTCCTACCATTGGTGGTTTCATGGTTTTATGGAGATTCTAGTTATTTAAACTCAAGCTCGTCCCAAATTCGGTGCTCAATACTGCTCTCAAAATATAATAGCTCTTACATTTTTAAAACATACTTCTTCTGTGGTTTAAGATTAGTGCTCAAAACTTAGCTTAAAGGCTATCTTGGAGATCTCAATTTGTCGACCTACTTCATTTTATAACGCTAGAACTCTTTTCTTAAAACTAGCCTGAAGTCTTTTTGTAAATCTCAGTTTCTCTGCATGCTTCATTTTAGAAAGCTATAACTCTTTTTTTAAAACTAGCATGAATGCTATTTGGCAATCTCAATTTTTGTTATTGTTTAAATGTGAAAACATTTCCTCTAAACCTCTTTGGGAATACATAGTCCCCATATACTTCTTTGAAGAAAGAACTCAACTTTAACCTTTAAGAACTTCAATTTTAACCTTTACTAAACTCAACTCTTAAGTGTTAAAAACAAAGTTAAAACATTGCTAAAGATTGTTGAAAACTCTTAAGAACTTTGTTTTGACTTGCTTCTTAACTTCTAGAACTGACTCTTAAGTTCTTTGACTTTGATCTTAACTTTCCTTGAGTTGGATTATGGATTCAAGTTTTATGTTCATGTTTATGGATTATTTCCTGATGTTTAGATGTACGTTAGAGTGTTGGAATCAACTACGAAAAATAGGTACATCACATAGTAACTAGTACGAAAAGGTGGGGAAAGAATGGGGACAACTTGCGTCCCTGGCGCTCTGAGAGGCATGGGAGGCCAGCCTCAAATTACAGAGAGTTGGGTGGGCGATCTTTCTGGCACAGCGCCCCAAGGCCCTACGGGCTAAGATTGGTCTATGGGGCTTTGAGAAGCGCTAAACCCCAACCCCCTTACCCAGGTGTTCTAGACTTTTCTCATTCATTTTTCATCTCTAAACCCTCTAAACTTCTATATTTCTTTCCCAAACACTTAGCATCATTAGTACTATAATTATACAATAAATTCAACCAATAATTTCTCTCAGAAACCTAAATCAAACCATCAAGAAACTTCAAAAAGCCAACCATCACAAACTCAATGACTTTTCTACAATGTTCTTGAAGAACTCACTTTGTTAACATTCAAACTACTTAAATTCGCTGAATTGAAACAAGATTGGAATGTGGGTGAACTAGCCCAACACTTTTTGATCCACATACCTTTTTCGGGATCATCCATGACGAATTCCACGCACAAAGCTTTAATGTTCATGGCGATTCTTGATTTCTCTCCTCTTTTCTCTTCTTTTCTCTCTTCTTCAAGCCCTAGCATGAATTCATTTTTTTATAAACTTAACAAAGCTCTGGTTTTACCCCAATTAATTCCTAAAAATAAATTAATTTAATTAGGTATGGAAAATACAACTTTGCCCTTCATAAATGCGTATTGGGCTTTCCCTAATCAAACATCCCAACTTCCGAAAGACATAACTCTCTCATCCGAACTCAAAATCGTGCAAACTCGGCGGCATTGGAAATATTATTCTAAGGGATTTCCAACCATATCAAGAAATACACCAAACACATCCTGACATAGGAGTTATGGATGTTTGAAGTTTACCAAAAACACACTTTTTAACTTACTTCAAATTTCCAGATTTTCTTATTATTTCCAAAAATAAGTATTTTCGGATTTTAAACTCTTTTCTAGCTCTTTCTAGTTAAGAGATGTTAAAATATCTCCCCCTAGGGAACATTCGTCCTCGAATGAGGTTATTCTTACTAGACTTAGGGTAGAAACATCAAGTTTAAAATCCCAACAAGCAAATTCAAACAAAAACATTCAAATTCTTAATTAAAGGGTACTAAGAAAAAAATTAGTACCTTGAACTGGAATTTCTTCGGATCCAAAAAGATGTGGCTATATCTTCTTTACATCATCTTCAGCTTCCCTAAATATCTTCCTCAACAACTGATTTCTCCATAGTTCTCTAACGGATGTTATTTCCTTGGTGCTCAACTTGTGAACTTGGCAATCTTGAATCTAGACAAAAATCTCTTCATAAGATAATCTATCCTTGATACTAATATTTTGAGTTGGTATGATAAGTAAAATGTCTTCAACATTAAAAAAGACTGAAATATTGAATGAACCGCTGCTAAATCTAGCGGCAACTCTAACTCATAAGCTACCTTACCAATCGTTTTGGATATTCAGTAATACCAATATACCAGGGATTAAGTTTCCCTTTCTTAACAAACCTCAATAACACCCTTCGTGGGTGGAACTTCAAGTATAATCAATCATATGCTTCAAACCATCCAATACGATATTTGCATAATCTCCCATAAAGAGTTTGATAAGGAGTTATTTCGATGCTAAAGTGGTAGCTATTGTTGTAAATGATCCTTGAAATCAATCACATAATCCACCTTGATACCTCAAAACACTATCTCCCCCTTGTTCTAAAGCCATTACTTTTTGCTTATGAACATTTGCATTCAATTCAAGCAAAATTAGATCTTGGTCTTGCTTCTCTTACACCACAGACACTAACGATGACTCAGCCCCATTCGTAACTACTATTCCTCCTTTTATGGAATTCATAAGTTGGACTCCTAAGGATGCAAGTATATGCATATATTTTGATAGTTCTTTCTTCTCTTCCTTAAGATGGGAGGTACTACCCATAGTTAACCTGTTTAAGGCATCAACAACCACGTTAGCCTTATCTGGGTGGTAAATAATGTTCATTTCATGATCCATGAGCAATTCTAACCATCTTCTTTGAATGAGATTAAGCTCTTTCTTAGTGAACACATATTTTAGGATCCAATGATCAGTGAAGACATCAACATGAAAACCATACACATAGTGACGCCATATTCTCAAGGCAAAAACTACTACATCCAACTCTAAGTCATGGGTTGGGTAATTCTTCTCAGGAACTTTCAGTTGTCTGGAAGAATATGATATAGCCTTACCATTCTGCATTAGAACCCAACCCAAAGCAACTCAAGATGCATCACAGTAAACCACAAAATATTGAGTAACCTACAGTAAGGTCAAAATTGGGGCAGTAGTCAACCTCTTCCTCAATTCCTGAAAACTTTTCTCACAAGCGTCAGACCATTGAAACTTAATTGTTTTGTGAGTCAACTTTGACAAAGGATACGAACTGGACGAGAAACCTTCTACGAGTCTTCTATAGTAGCCAGCCAAACACAATCAATTCCTAATATGATTTGGAGATGTGGGTCTAGGCCAATTCTACACTGCCTCAATCTTGTAGGAATCGACTCTAATACCATCACCGGAAACTATGTGACCCAAGAATGCCATAGACTCAAGCTAAAACTCATACTTAGAGAATTTGGCATATTACTCTTGATCTTTCAAAGTTTGAAGGACTATTCTGAGGTGACTATCATGATCGTCTTCATTCCTTTAATAGATTAGTATGTCATCAATAAAGACGATAAGAAAAATATCTAAAAAAGCTTTGAAGACTCTATTGATAAGGTCCATGAATGTTGCAAGCGCATTTATCAACCCAAAGGACATGACCAAAAACTCATAATTCTAATATCTGATTCTGAAAGCTATCTTTGGAATAACACATTCTCTTACTATTAATTAATGATATCCTAAACCCTAAACCCTAAACCCTAAACCCTAAACTAACGATACTTATTCTTGCGTAACTTTGTTGAGCTGACGATAATCTATACACATCCTACGGGAACCATTCTGGAGCGATTTGGATGCTAGAGTGGTAACTATTATTGTATGTGAACTGGATGAGAGGAAGATGATCATCCCAATTACCCTTGAAATAAATCACACAATCCACCTTGACACCTCAAACACTATCTCCCCCTTGTTCAAAATCTATCACTTTTGGCTTATGAACACTTGCCATTAACTCAAGCAATAAAGGATCTTGGTCTTGCTTATATTTTACTTTATGACACTAATGAACATTCATTCTCATTCATTACCACTACTCCTCCTTCCTTGGAATCCATTACTCAAACTACTAGTCGTGCAAGTCTATGAACCTCTTTTGCTAACTCTTTCTTATCTTCCTCAAAATGGGCGGTACTACCCATAGACAACCTGATCAAGACATAATAAAAAAACATTGACATTACTTGGGTGATAAAGAATACTCATGTCATAATCCTTGAGTAATTATAACCACCCCATTTGTCTATGATTAAGCTCTTTCTGAGTGAACACATATTGAAGGCCTTTTGTGATAAGTGATACCTAAACATGAACACCATACAAATAATGACACCATATTTTTAAAGCGAATACTACACCAGCCAACTCTAAATCATGTGTTGGATAGGTCTTCTCATGAACTTTTAATTTTCTGGAGGCATAAGCTATAACTTTGTCATTTTGCATTAAGACACTACCCAAACCAACTATAGATGAATAACAATACACCACAAAACCTTGATTACCTTCCGGTAAGGTCAAAACTAGGACAGTAGTCAACCTCTGTTTGAATTCCTGAAAGCTTTTCTCACAAGCTTCAAACCATTGAAATTTCACTATATTCTGATTCAACTTGGTCAAAGGAGAGGAAATGGAAAACAACCGCTCTGCTAATTCTATTATAGCAAGCCAAACCCAGGAAACTTCTAATGTCAGTTGGAGATGTGGGTCAAGGCTAATTATACACTACCTCAATTTTCTGAGTATCAACTTTAGTTCCCCCTATAGACACAATGTGGCCTAAGAATGCCATAAACTCAAGCAAAAAATCACACTTAGATAACTTGACATATAACTCCCTATCTTTTAATGCCTCAAGAACTATTCTGAGATGACTAGAATGATCTTCTTCATAACTTGAATAGATTAGTATGTCATCAATGAAGATTATAACAAACATATCTGAATAAGGTCTTAAAACTCTATTCATAAGGTCCATGAATGTTTTCATTGCAATGGTAAAACAAAAGGACATGACGAAAAATTCATAATGACCATAATGGGATCTAAAAGTTGTCTTTGGAATGTCACATTCCCTTACTCTGAACTGATGAAGCCAGATTCGACATCTATCTTAGAGAATTAGGTGGAACCCTAAAGTTGATCAAAAAGATCATCAATCCTTGGGAGATGATACTTATTCTTGATAGTAACCTTGTTCAACTGATGGTGCCATCCTATATGGTGGAAAGGAGATAGAGAGGGTACATGGGCAGAACATTTATACCAAACTCTCTCTCTCATGAGAGACTCCCGGTAGATCATCTGAAAAAACTTCTGGAAACTCTTTTACTATCGATACTAACTAAAGAGGAGGTATATCAAAACTAGAGTCATTAATTAGGAATAAGTGATTGAAAAACCTCTTAGAAACTAACTTTCTTTTCTTAATATATGAAATAAATTACCCTTAGGCAGTGCTGAGCTGCTCTTCAAATCTACAACTCGTTCATTGGGAACTTGATATTGACTACTCGAGTTCTACAATCAAGTGAGGCATAATAAGCATGAAGACAGTCCATACAAAGAATGACATACAAATCTACCATGTTTAACTCAATTAAATCAGTCATGGTACAGTTTTGATTGACAGTAATTTGTCATGCCCCGAGTTTGCATCCTTGGCGTGACCGACACTCGAAGACTATTGCTTGTCCAAAGAAAACCCTTGGCGTGACTTACTTACTCAGCAGAAGACTTAAAACATGATTACAAGGATTAAAATGAACTTACTCAACTATTTAAAACATAACTTAGAACGTATTTAAAGATAAAACATTCAACTTAGCCAAAATGGCATCAAGACTCAATACATGATTAATAACAATGCAAAGTCAACTGAATACTATCTATCTATCTATTAAGCCTATAATAACATAGATGGATGTTGGGACAAGAGCCCTGATCATCCTAACAGCAGAAACTATTAGAGTAAATGAAAAAGAAGCTCCAAAAAATAAGTAGGTTCACTAACTGAATCTGAGTGCTTAACCTGATCAATGATGTGCTATATGTTTATCTTGGTTACGTGCGTCTACATCATAATACAAAGCATGCCAACTGACATAGTACATTAAATGTACGAGTGTACGAGTTGGAATGTTAAACATAACATAGGCTTGAGAGAATCTGAAGAACTTACCTGTCTCAACTCAACTCAGCAAAACTGAACTCATTTCAATATAAATAAGTTTGAAAACAAGTTCAATACAAAGAAAAGTTGTTAAAAACATGATATCAACTCTGTGTGTATGCAAAGATACATATAACTCTGATTTGTATGTAACAATACAAATAAACTAATGTATATAAAAATACAAATACTTTTGTTAGAGTTCTCTAACCGACAAACATCACGTAAAAGCAATTCTGATTATACAATAATTACCTCACGTTATCGAGGACCATCCTATACCTTGCCAGGGGTATAAAATAACTTACTAAGTGGATCCACTAGTATATGATAAAAGATCACTAAATGAATCATCTAAGAAGTACGATATTTTTCTACCCATGTTGGCCACATGGTTTTTTGGGGGCTGTACTATATCGGTGAACAATACTGCTCCCTAAATAAGATACTAGCTCTTTATATTTAAAAACATATTTCTTTATGCGATTATGAGATAATTTCTCAAATAAAAGTATCTCAAAATCTATCTTGGAAATAGTAGTTTCCTCTCTTGCTTAATTGTGAAAGTATTTACTTACACTAAACACTATATCAAGACTCTTTACTGAAAAACTAGCTCAAAGGTTCTTTATTGAAACACTAGCTCAATGGCTTTACTGAAAAACTATCTTAAAGGCTCTTTACTGAAAAGCTAGTTCCAGGATTCTTCGGAAATCTCAGTTTATGTTCATATTTAAATATTAATAGATTTTAATCTCTTTGGGAATAGATAGTCCCCATATACTTTTGAAGAGATGAACTTCATTTTTGCTTTATACTGAACTCAAAATTCTTAGCTTAAAACTAAGTTAAAACATTTGTTAAAGACTCTTGAAAACTTTATGAACTTCTCTTAACTTGACTCTTTGCTGATGACTTGACTCTTAACTGATCCCTCAATTGAATAATGGATTCAATGACTGACATTTACAATAGGAAAGATCTCATAATGTTTAGTCATGATTTTGGATAGCTAAACATGAGAAAAGATCAAGAAATCAATTTTTGAGGATGGGTTTGCGATGCAGAGAGTATTTCATTTTTGGTTTCAAAAATGAATTTTAAGGCAGAACGGTCCATGACGGCTCTGCGAAGAGAAACAAATTTTGCAAAGATATGGGGAAAAGCTCTGCGACAGGGAGGCAATGCCAAATTTCGACCGACGAAATTTCTTCTTCGTTTTCCAGCTCTAGACTCTCTAAACTGAACTTATTCTTTCACCAAACACTTAGAATCAATTAAATTTTCAAAGTACGTCAGTTTTTCTCAAAATCAAACCTAAAATCACGGATCATATCAAACAATTCCTCAATGATTTAAGCGAATCAATAATTTAATAGAACTTCAACAAACCCTTCAAGAGGTCTATTTCGAAGATTTCAAGAAATTAAATTCGTTGTAATAAATCATGTTTTGTGTGTGGTGACTGCGGGAGATTAGTTTCAAGCCACTGCCTCGAGAGCTGCCTACGAAAGTGTGGGTGAGTTAACCCAAGGCTGTGTGATCTCACATACCTTGTAGGGATCACCCACGATTAAATCCACAAGCTAATGTCGATGAATCTTGAAAGTTATTCTCCTTTCTCCTTTTTTCTGCTTTCTACAATCCCTAGCGTGAAATTCACTTTTCTTAAACTGACTAAAATTTGACTTTGCCCCAATTAAACTCTTAAAAAAGAATTAGAATAATTAGGTAAGTGAAGAGTAAATTATCCTTCAAAAATCCGGATTTAGACTTTCCTTAACCCAATAGCCTAACTTCCAAAGGGCTTAACTTACTCTTACAAACTCGGAATCGTGCAAACTCGATGATGTTGGCAAGAACATTCCCAAGCGCTTTCCACTCATATGTAGTTGTGCACTTAACTCATCCTGAGTTGACAGTTATGGTCGTTTGAAGTCTACCAAAAACTCACATTTCCTTAAACAAATATGAAGAATTTCATTATTTATGAAAATGACTATTTTCAGTTCTTTATCTTCTTAATAGCTATTTCAAATTGCGAGATGTTATATGTTTAATCAAAAAAAGAAAACCCCATTTCGGAAAGACCCTATGAGTTAGTTTTCAGTAAGGAGTAAATGTTTTCACTTTTAATCAAGAGAGAATACACTGATTTACAAGAAATGTTGGGATAGTTTTTGAGAATTTTTCTCAAATCACAGAGAGAGTTATGTTTTTTTACATATGAGTTAGTTATATTTTGGTAGTAACACTGATATGGAGGAGAGTTAAGACAAGTCACATCCCCCATAAATATTGTAGCCAACGTTGGTTGAAAAGTTCATACTTTTTAGATGATTCCTTAATGCTTTTTAGCATAAACTAGTAGATCCATTTATAAGTTTGGTTTTATACCCCCAACAAGGTATAAGATAGTCCTGGCAGCGTGAGACAAAATGTTTTATTATCACATAGCTCTAAAGTGATGGTTGTCGATAAGAGAAACTCCCACGATTATATTTTTGTGTTCTTATATACATAGAGATTACATGTATTTTTATATATAAACAGAGTTACATTGTATCCTTGTATACAAACAAAGTTACCATTGTAATTCTAAATACACGGAGTTGTTATCCATGATTTAAAAGTTTTTCTTTATATTGTATTTACATTGTTGCTTTATATTAAGTAAGTTGAGTAGAGACCTGCTATGTTCCTTTTGTTCCTTTCAATCTTATGTCTTGTTTTAGTATTCCCCTCGCCCTCTCATACGTTCAATGCAATGATGTTAGTTGGCCTTCATCTTTTTATGATGCAGATTCAGGTAATGAGATCCAGTGGAGCTTCAGAGTTGTTGGTGAGCCTCACTACTTTTGGAGGATTCCCTTTTTAGAAATTTATGATTTTAGTTCATTAGGATGTTTTGGGTCTTGTCTCGACATCCATCTCTATTGTTAGAGGCTTCATAAAGAGTTAGTTAATGTTAGTTCTTAAGTCTTCCATTTTTATTTTTATTTTGAGACTTGAGAGGTCATTTTGGCTAGTAGATGTTATTTTATGTATGCTAAGTTATCTATTGAGTTTCAGTTTACTTTTAAAGTGATTTTATGTTGAGTAAAGTCTTCCGCTAAGAGTTAAGCCAGAACAAGGGTTCGCTTGGGGCAAAAAATGGTTCTCGAGTGTCAGTTTCACCCAAGGTGTAATCTCTGGGTGTGACAAACTGTATCAAAACACTTATTTCAAGAGTCCTAGGGATTCTATGAAGCTGTGTCTGTAGAGTCCTAGTTATCTATGTGAACCGCACCATATCTATAATTAGGAGGTTGCAACACTTAGGAACTATATTATTACTTTCATACTCATTTCGTGCGATAGATTAAATCTCTATAAAGTTTACTTGTAAGTCGTGCTTATACATGTCTTTCAGATCATGCCTCCACGAAGAGCTATCAGAGGTTGTCCCGCTAGGAGAAATATTGAACCATAGGAACAAGGGGTACCTAATACGCCTTAAGTGCAACCCCAAGGAGAGGTCACGGATTTTGAATTTCATGAAGCTATACGAATATTGTGTAAAGATGTGACCAATAAAGTTGGCCAGAGAGAATCGATAGGAAGTGGCTGATACTTTGGGGATCCATGAGTTATTAAGGATGAATTCTCCAAGCTTCACTAGTTCTAGTGTCACTGAGGATCCAAAAAAATACGTGAAGAACTTCAAAAAGATTTTGAGACTATTCATATGGTTAATGCCGAGAGGGTGGAAGTAGTTACATAGCGAATGAACAGTGTAGCTAGAATCTATTTTGATCAATGGAAAAAGAATAAAGATGAAGGTGCACCACGTGTAAGTTAGGCTTTGTTTGAAGAGGCCTTCTTGGGTCATTTCTTTTCCCCTGAACTGATAGAATCAAAGGTGCGTTATTTTCTTCCTCTTAAGAAGGAATCAATGTGTGTTCATGAGTACAGTTTGAAGTTTTCCCAAATATCCCTCTATGCTTCGGAGATGGTTGCTGACATGATAGGCAGGATGCATTTGTTTTTCGCTGGGTTGTCTTGTCTATCAAGTAAGGAAGGCAAGTGAGCTATGTTGATCAGAGATATGCACATAAAAAGGTTGATGATACATGTACAAAAAGTTGTGGAAGAATAGTTGCAAGATAGAGAGGAGATTCAAAATAAAAGAGCTTAGATAGAAAATGAGTCTGGATAGCAGATGAGTAATGTCAATCGGTTAAATTTCCATCAAAAACAAAATGGCCCTACTCCATAATCTCCTAGTGCATCTGAACCAAGGAACAAAGGTGAGTTCCAAAATTAGAATTCACAGAATGTCAAGGATAAAGCTACACATTCTCAAGGTAGTCTGGCACAAAAGGGTAATAGGACTCCTGCATGTACTAAGTATGTTAGGTGCCAGTCAGGGGTGTGTCGTGAAGGCTCCACTGGTTGCTTCAAGTGTGTTCAATATGGTCATTTTATGAGAGAGTGTCCTAAGATAAGGCAGGAAAATTGTAATGGGGGATATAGAGCTCATACTTCTTCAGTTGCTCTACAAGACGGAGATGCATCTACAGGAGCTACTGCTTTATGGGCGGGCGGAGGAGGAAACCGTATGTACGCCATCACTTGTCACCAAGAGAAAGAGGATTCGCTAGATGTTGTCACTGGTATAATCCAAGTCTTTAACTTTGAAGCTTATGTTTTGCTAGATCCAAGAACGAGTTTATCTATTGTGACTCCTTATGTTGCGATGAATTTTGAAGTTTTTCATGCGAAACTTCTTATGCCATTTAGTGTTTCCACGCCTGTTGGTTAGTATATTTTAGCAGAGAATGTCTATCGTGATTGTACCAGTTTCGGCATTCAGAAGAGCACCATCACTGACTTAGTTGAGTAAGATATGAAATATTTTTATGTCATTCTAGATATAGACTGGCTTCATGCCTGTTATGCGTTAATTGATTCTACAACTTGAGTTGTTAAATTCCAGTTTCCTAATGAGCTAGTTATGGAGTAGAAAAGTAGTTCAATAGTGCCTAAGGGTCCTTTTAGTTCGTGCCTTAAGGAAAGAAAAGTTGGTTTCAAAGGGGTGTGTCTATCACTTAGTCATAGTTAATCTCTAGTATTGAGATACCTCATATTCACCCAGTTCCAGTAGTAAAAGATTTTCCAGAAGCTTTCCCAGATGATCTTCTCCGAGTCCCTCTGGAGAGAGATATATACTTCGGTATATATATCATTCCCGACACTAGTCTCACCTTGGGTCGCTCCGGTCTTATATGTGAGAAAGAAGGATGGTTGTCTTAGAATGTGTATAGATTAGAAATGCTGGAACAGGCCCAACTAAGTCTAGAAATACTTAAACTAAAAGACTGAAAAATGAATGATAACATGACTATTGTCCTCGAAGAATGAGGACTCACCACTATAGCTGCTGAACTAGAGACCGGAATTGATGTATGAGTTATATAACTGTTGAGGACCTAAACCTACATCACGAGAAGATGTAGCACAATATATGTGTCATTACTTGAAAGTTACTTAGCATGCCGGATAGATTAAAGTTAAAATAAATATATAACTGAACAAGCAATAGAGAAAGTACAAAAGCTGAATGTGATATAGATACTGAAATACTGAACATGACTAAACTGATCATAATGACCAAGTAATAACTTGTTGAGACTAAATACTGAAACATGGCCAACACAATAGAATCTGACTAAACAGTGGGAGCTACTAATAACCGATAATAAAACCACATGTGATAAATGTGAAGTCCGATGTATACGCCCCATCGAGAGGACCCAATATACCCTTCTAGAGGTATAGAGGCATGCTCACATAATCACTAAAATGATGCCCACAGAGGCGACATTCAAATAAAGTGAAATACAGGGAAAAACATTTACACGTTTGGCCATGCGATATGGTATAATGATATGATATCATAATATGAAATTATGATATGAAATTGATGTTTGGTTTGGACATGTGATATGGAATTTCCGTGTTGTATATTTACTCATAAACATAAGAATCACATAAAATATAAAACTATTAAATGCCCCAATTAAGTAACTATTTCACCTAACTTTAATTCATCAAACTATAATTCAATAAGAATATTGAACATAAATTGTAGTGTACTAGTCTTTAATATAATCCTCCCACATAGTACGGACAATTTCCTCACATTGAATTTACATTCCTCAATATGTGACCGAGAAGATAAACCAACATTTTTTCTTTGAGTTTCAATAAATACAAAAAGGTAGAAGTTATAATTAGGTGTTGGAGTAAATGAAGAGTACAAATTAATTACTCCACAATTTGTTGGTGTAAATTAAAGTGACTATATGTTGGTGAGAATATTAATTTTACGTCGGTGAAAATAATAAATTTAATAAGGTGTTGATGTGATTATAAATTTTATTTACATATGAAATAAATGGTTAATAGATATAAATGTGGGTCGTTTTAACAAAATATAAACTTGTGGATCAATTGTTTGAATTGAAAACATCTCAAATCATGATAGTAACTCTCATATCATGGTTTTTTGGAGAATATGAAATCACATCTCATGATATTCATGACATGGAATTAGCGTAAAATCGCATGTCAAAACGTTGATTCTATCTCACCATTTCATATCGTGATATGATATCGCATGACCAAACGCCTACTTAGGATGTGTTTGGAAAGCCACATGTCAATTGGAATTCGTGTAATTACTAGGGTAGTAATACAAGCCTAGTAATAGTAATTACACTGACTTATTTGGTTGCCACAATGTAGTTATACATGTCATGTTTGGATGGCACAGTGTGATTATACATGCTTGTTTGGATGCACCATTGCAATTATAAAATTATATTAAATTTTAAATATAAAAATTAGCTATTTAAAATTTATACTAGACAATTTACAAAATATATTCTTTTTAAAATATATTAATTAATTATCATATTTTCTGTAAGTAATGTTCTGAAAAAATAATTAATTTAAATATTAATATAAGTCATAAATTATTGAATGTTTGACTAAAATATGATCTATCAAGTCTAATTAAAATGAAGTGCAATGTGAACTCAATATTACTAAAACAAATGAAACTCATATTTTAGTTACCATTTTTCAATATTTTTTGTTAGCACAACTATATATATATATATACACACAAACAATGGAGAAGCATGGCTTGTTGTTTGCATCCTGTTACGTAAATCAAATGAAAATGTTAAAAAAAAAATTAATCCTTTTATTGCTTGAGTTAGTCGTCTTCTAAGTAGTTAGTTAGACCAAGGGTTCGCTTGGGGATCCACGTCGAGCGTGTAAGCTCGAGGCGTAACTAGAAGTCACAACTTTTTGGAAAAAAGACAATGTTTCAGAAAGATCACAACCCTTTAGAAGAGGTACAACTTTTCAAACGTTCACAACCCTTCAATAAAGATATAACATTTCATAAAGGTCACAACCCTTCAGCCATGGGAACTGTTCCATTATGGGGGAGAGTTCAGACTACTCACAGCCCCCGTAAACCATGTAGCCAACATGAGTAAAGGGTCATACTTTTTAGATGATTCTTTATTGCTTTTAACAATAGTTTAGTGGACCCACTTAGTTGAGAATGTCCTATACTCAGATAAGGTATACGACAGTTCTGGCTGAGTGGACAAGACACTGCATCATCACATTGCTCATATTGATGGTTGTCGATTAGAGAATATCCCAAATAAGAGTAATTAATTATTATTGCATTTTTACATACATTTGATTTATTATCTACTTCTCTAAAAGTTTCATGTATATAGTATCTTTTGTTGTTGCTTTTATTTACATGAATGTTCCTATATATGTTGCCTGTTACGGTAAAATATATTCATTTAAAGTATTGGAAAAAAAGATATTTTAGTATACAAATGAAAGCATAATTCATTTCTTCTTTTTCGTCATATTTGGGTTCACTGAACCGAAATATTCAAAACAATAATAGACCTCACATTATCATGAGTAATACAATTCTTGTGTCTTGCATGTTCTAATGAACCCCTATAATACATTAAATCTCAAGCATAGAACTTGAATCCTTTGGCAAAGTTCCCATGGCCAAAGGGTTGTGATCTTTATGTAATGTTATGTCTTTTCTAAAGGGTTGTGATCATTTGAAAAGTTGTACCTTTTCCAAAGGTTGTGATCTTTTTAAAAGATTGTTTTTTTTCATAGAGTTGTGACTTTTGTTATGTCCCGAGCCTACACCCTTGACATGACCAACAATTGAGAAACATTGCTGGTCCACAAGCGAATCCTTGGTCTGGCTAACTACTTTAGTGGACATCTAACTCAAGGTATAAAACACTGCAAAATTAAATTTTTGATATATATATATATATA
>NC_028645.1:18905546-18944536 GCF_001406875.1 Solanum pennellii | reverse complement strand
ATATATATATATATATATATATAGTTGTGCTACAAATTTTTTTCTTAAAATGAAAACTAAAATATTAGTTTCATATGTTTTAGTAATATTGGATTCACATGGCACGTCATTTTTAATTAGACTTGAATAGATTATACTTTTGTAAAACATTCAATAATTTATGACATTTTATTTATGTATTAATCTTTTTATCGAACATGCATTTCACGATGTCCGTAAAAATTTCATACTTGTAGTTTTACTATCAATTCAACAGAAATATACTATGGAAAAATATGAATCAATTATTTTTTCATCATATTAGTTAAAAACATGATTATTAATAAATATATTTTTAAAAATTATATATATTAAATATTTAATTTAATGTCATTTATAATGTTTCTTATTTGTCTAGTATAAATTTGAAATAATTTTGATTTTAATTTTAAAATTTAATATAATTTTATGATTGCAATTGTGCATCCAAACAGAACATGTGTAGTTACACTGTGGCATACAAGCATGACATGTGTAATTACACTGTGGCAACCAAAGAGGTCACTATAATTATAGACAATATAATTACTAGGCTGGTAATTTCTACCCTAGTAAATACACCAATTTCAATTACCAAGTAGCTTTTCAAACAAAACCTTAGTAGGCATTTGGCCATGCGATACCATATCACGATATAAAATTGTGAGATAGAATCAACGTTTTGACATGCTATTTTACTTTGATTTCATATCATGAGATGTGATTCCATATTATCCAAAAATGATGATATGAGAATTCAGTATCATGATTTGTGATATTTTTAATACAAAAAACATGTATGCCAACATGGGTAAAGGATCATACTTTTTAGATGATTCTTTATTGCTTTTAAGCATAACTTAGTCGATCAAGTTAGTTGAGGATGTCTTATACTCCAACAAGGTATAAGAAAGTTCTAGCAGCGTGGACAAAACGATGCATCATCACATTGCTCATAATGATGGGTATCAGTTAGAGAATATCCCAAATAAGAGTAAGTAGTTATTATTGTATTTTTATATACATTGAGTTTTTATCTACTTTTTCAAAAGTTTCATGTACATAGTATCTCTTATTTTTTATTTTATTTTTAGTTGAGCATCATGAGTTTGAGTTGAATATCTTGAGTTTGAGTTGAGTATCTTGAGTTGAGTTGAGCATCGTCCTTAGTTTAGTTGAGTATCCTGAGTTGAGAATCATTAAGTCGAGTTCAGTATTGCTGAGTCATATTGATGTTAGACAAGTTTAGTATGTCTTCCCTTTTACTACATCGTCCATATACTTATGTTGCAGAGTTCCCCTTACATTCTCGTGTATTTCATATATTGACGCCATTTGTCTTGCATAGTTTCATGATGCAGATACATATATTCATGATCATCAACATGTGTTTTATTAAGGTCATGTGGTACTCCAGCTAGCTATGGTGAGCCTTCATGTATTTCGGAGGACTTCACATTTACCTTACAGTTAATAATTTAGAGATGTTATGGGTCTTGTTCCGGTGTCCTTCTGTAATGGTAGAGATTTTATAGATATATAGAGTTAGAGTTGAGAGTTTTCTGTAATTTCTTTCTTTTGAGTTGGTTTATAAACTCAATCTATTTTGAGTTTTGTTCAAACTTGTAAAGTTTAGTATTTGAGTTTAGTGAGATTTGATTCAATATTAAGCTTTTGTATGCTTGAGTTAGTCTTCCTCTTGTAGTAAACCATGTTGAGGGTTCGCTTGGGTACCAACAATTACTCTCGAGTGTCGGCCACATCCAGAGTGTAGACTAAGGTCGTGACATGTAAAAGGAAAACCTAATTCACACCATTATCTTAATTGCATTAATATTACATACATATGTATTATATAACAAAAGTGGTCTTTTTACGGCTTTGCCTTTCCCTAACTTACGTTACCACATTCGTCAATGGTGAAAAAGGTGTAAAATATGTTGTAACCCGAATAGAAGGATCAAGAATAAATTTGTAGAGGTTAACGAATAATTTATCTGCTACGCTAATCAAATAATCTGTGTATGAATTAGATCTATACTTTAGTAAATATTATTCATGGGCTTTACAGTAATTGAGACACAAATAAAATAATGAGTTACATTCTCCCAAATAGCACAATGACCATATGACTATAATATACTAGTTTCTGGTGTCACACCCCGAGCCTACACCCTGGGAGTGGCCACCCTCGAATACCATTGTTGGCCTCGGGTAGACCCTTCTCCTGGCTTACCTACTAAGCGGAACACTTAAACACAATAGATACATCTCGTGAAATATCTTAAAGTAATAACTTAGCCTAGATGAAAACTCGTGTCTTTAAACAATATTTGAAATAATAATGTAAAGAAAACTAAACTACTAACTGCCTATGAAGCCTTTAATATGACTAATACGGATGTTGGAAAAAACCCCATAACATCCTAATAAACTAACTAGAAAGCAATAAATAAAGGGTCCTTCGGAACGCAATGAGGTTCACCAGCTGATTTTGGAGTTCTCAACTGGATTAACAGTGCTGGATGCCTATCCTGGTTACCTGCATCTGCATCATAACACGATGCAGGCTAATTGACATTAGTACATTGAATGTACGAGTATGCGAGTATGAATGCTAAAGAAATATAGGCTGGAAAAATCTGAAAAAAAACTGAAGAACTTACATGGACCGGCTCAACTCAACTCAACATAACCGACTCATTTCAATATAAAACAACTTAGAATCAAGGGCAACTAAAGAAAAGTTGTTAAAAACATATTGTAAACTCTTTATGTATGGAAAGATACAATTTACTCTGGGATGTAAGTAAGAATACAAATATAATTTATATATAAAAATACAATAACTCTGTGGGTGTTTCTCTAACCGACAACCATCACATAAGAGCTATAGTGATGATACAACGATCTACCTCACAGTTGTAGCGCATCCAATACTCGGACAAAGGGATAAGTCCTGAACTACTAATGGATTCACCAGTCTACTGTGAAAAGGGTTCATCTAAAAAGTATGACCCTTTCCTACCAATGGTGGCTACATGGTTTTATGGAGACATGAGTTATCTGAACTCATGGTCGTCCCCGATTTGGTGCTCAATACTATGCCCTAAATATACTAGCTCTCAAATTTTTAAACATGCTTCTTCTGTGATTTGAGATTAGTGCTCAAAACTTAGCTCAAAAGCTATCTTAGAAATTACAGTTTCTCGGCCTGCTTCATTTTAGAAAGCTATAACTCTTTTCATAAAACTAGCTTTAAGTCTCTTTAGAAATCTTAGTTTCCCTACTTCCTTCATTTTAGAAAGGTATAACTCTTTTGATAAAACTAGCCCCAAGGGTATTTGGAAATCTCAATTTCAGTTCTTGTTTAAATGTGAAAACATTTTCTCTAAACCTCTTTGGGAATACATAATCCTCATATACTTCTTTGAAGAAAGATCTTCAACTACTCTTTACTAAACTGAACTCTTAAGTTTTAAAAACAAAGTAAAAACATTGCTAAAGACTGCCGAAAACTCTTAAAAACTTTGCTTTGACTTGTTTTTTTAACTTCTAGACTTGACTCTTAACTTCATAGACTTTGATCTTAACTTTCCTTATATTGTATTATGGATTCAAGGTTCATTTTATTATTTTTATTGATGATTTGATGATGTTTAGATGTACCTTAGAGTGTTGGAATCAACTAAGAAACATAGGTATATCACTTAGGAACTAGTACGAAAAGGTGGGGAAACAATGGGGAAAACTTGCATCCCTGGAGCTCTGAGAGGCGTGGGATTCCAGCCCCAAATTACAGAGAGCTGGATGGCGCGCTCTTGCTGGTGCATCTCCCCAAGGCCCTATAGACGGCTTCAAGAAGCGCGACGCCCCAACCCCCTTATCTAGGCGTTCTAGACTTTACTCATTCATTTTTAATCTCAAAACCCTCTAAAATTCAATGGTTCTTTTCCCAACCACTTATGATCATTAGTGCTATAATATACCATATATGCAACACGAAATTGCATTCGTAAACATGAATCAAACCATCAAGAAACTTCAACAACACAACCATCAAGAACTTAACGAATTTTCAACAATGTTCTTGAAGAACTCACTTTCTTAGTATTCAAGCAACTTAAATTAGCTGAATTGAACCGAGATTTTCATCTGTTGAACTAACCCAACACTATGTGATCTCACATACCTTTTTAGGGATCATTCCTAATGAATTCCATGTGCAAAGCTTGAGCGTTCTTGGTGATTCTTGATTTCTCTCCTCTTTTCTCTTTTTTTCTCCCTTCTCCAAGCCCTACCGCGAATTCTATTTTTCTAAACTGAAAAAAGGTCTAGTTTTACAACAATTAATTCCTAAAAATGAATTAATTTAATTAGGTAAGGAAAAGACAAATTTGCCCTTCCTTAATCAAGATTAGGCTTTCCTTAATTCAACGCCCAACTTTTGAACGACTTAACTCACTCATCCAAACTCAAACTCGGCAGTGTCGGAAAGATTATTCTAAGGGATTTCCAACCATATCTTGAAATACACCTAACTAATCGTGTGATAGGAGTTATGGATGTTTTAAATTGACCAAAAACACACTTTGTAATTTACTTAAAATTTGCAGATTTTCTCATTCTTTCCAAACGTAAGTATTTTTGGATTTTAAGCTCTTTTGAAGTTCTTTCTAGATGCGAGATGTTAAAAAATATCCCCCTTCGGAGCATTCATGCTCGAATGAGGTTACCCTTACTAGAATTAGGGTAGCAACATCAATTTTAAACACCCAACATGTAAATGCAAACAACAACATGCCAACTCATAATTAAAGGGTATTAAGAAGAAAATTAGCATCTTGATCTGGAATTTCTTCAGATCTGAATAGATGTGTCTATCTCTTATTTTATCCTCTTCAGCTTCCCTAAATAACTTCCTCAACAACTGATTTCTCCATAGTTCTCTTACTGATGTTATTTCCTTGGTCCTCAACGTGCGAACTTGGCAATCTAGAATCTATACTAGAATTTCTTCATAAGATAAGTTATTCTTGATACCAATATTTTGAGTTGGTATGATAATTGAAATGTCTCCCATGCACTTCTTCAACATGAAAAAATGAAATATCCGTAAGGACAATATACCGGGGACTAAGTTTCCCTTTCTTAGCCAACCTCAATTACACCCTTCAAGGGTGGAACTTTCAAATATACTCAATCATATACTTCAACCCATCCAATAGGATATCTGTTTTTTCACCCATAAAGAGTTTTAGAAGGAGTTATTTGGATGCTAGGGTGGTAACTATTATTGTAAATGACTCTTGAAGTCCATCACACAACCCACCGTGATACCTCAAAACCCTATCTCCCCTTACTTAAAAAGCCATTACATTTTGCTTATGAAAATTTTCCTTCAATTCAAGAAAAATGGGATCTTGGACTTGCTTCTCTATCACCACTGACACTACTGATGATTCACCTCTATTCGTCACTACTATTCCTTCTTTTGTGGGATCCATAAGTCGGACTCCTAAGCGTGCTAGTCTATGCACATCTTTTGCTATTTCTTTCTTCAAAAATTTAAGATGGGAGGAACCACCTATAGAAAACCTACTTAAGGAACCATCAACCACGTTAGCCTTACCTAGGTAGTAAAGATTGCTTATTTTATGATCCCTGAGCAATTATAACCATCTTCTTCGTAAGAGACTAAGCTCTTCTGAGAGAACATATATTGTAGGCTCTTGTGATCAGTGAAGACATCAACATGAAAACCATACAAATAATGACACCATATTTTCAAGGCAAAAACTACAGCAGCCAACTCTAAGTCATGGGTTGGGTAATTCTTCTTATGAACTTTCAACTGTCTCAAAGTATATGTTATAACCTTTCCATTATGCCTTAAACACAACCCAAACCAACTCTAGATGCATCAGAGTATAACAAAAAACCTTCAGTACCCCTCGATAAGGTCAAAACTGGGGTAGTAGTTAAACTCTTCTTCAATTCCTAAAAACTTTTCTCACAAGATTCAGACCATTGTAACTTGATTGTTTTCTGAGTCTATTTTGTCAAAGGAGACGAAATGGATGAGAACCCTTCTACGAATCTTCTATAGTATCCAGCCAAACCCAATAAAGTCCTAATATCGGTTGGATATGTGGGTCTATGCCAATTTTGCACTACCTCAGTCTTGTGAGTATCGACTCTAATACCATCACCAAAAACTATGTGACACAAGAATGCCACATACTCAATCCTAAACTCACACTTAGAGAACTTGACATATTACTTCTTATCTTTCATTGTTTGAAGGACTATCCAGAGGTGACTATCATGATCTTCCTCATTCCTTGAGTAGATTAGTATGTCATCAATGAAGACGATAATAAACATATCTAGATAAAGTTTGAAGACTGTATTCATAAGGTCAATGAATGTAGTAGACACACCGGTCAACCTAAAGGACATGACCAAAAACTCATAATGCCCATATCTGATTCTGAAAGCTATCTTTGGAATATCACATTCTCTTACTCTTAACTGATGGTAGCCTAATCTGAGGTCAATCTTGGAAAAACAAGAAGCACCCTGAAGATGATTGAAAATATAATCAATTCTAGGAAGTGGATACTTATTCTTGATGGTAACCTTGTTCATTGACGATAATCTATACGCATCTTAAGAGAACCATTCTTCTTATTCACATATAAGACCGGAGCGCCCCAAGGTGAGACACTTGGTCGAATAAAGGCCTTATCTAACAAATGCTTAAACTGTTCTTTCAACTCTTTAAACTCTGCTTGTGCCATTCTATATGGCGGAGTAGAGATAAGATGAGTATCTGGATACCGAAGTCTATCTCTCTCAAGAGGAACTTAAGAAAGATCATCTGGAAAGACTTGTGGAAACTCTTTTACTACTTGAATTGACTTAATAGGAGGTACTTACAAACTTGAGTCATTAACTTGGACTAAGTGATAGACACACCCCTTAGAAACTAACTTCTTTGCCTTAAGGTATGAAATGAAATGGCCCTTAATAATTGTTGAACTGCTTTTCCACTCTAAGACAGGCTTGTCACGATCGGGGAGAACCCATTAGAACTAACATGGCATACTTGACCTCTCGGAGGTCTTATACAAGCCCATAGTTATCATTCATCGAATTGTCATAGGTAAATTAGAAAAAAATTTAAAACTTTCATAGCACATCATATGCCAGAACATCATTATAATTATATATAAAAATATCATAATACATAGTTAGACTCTAAATCTCTTTTTACGTCTTAGAATCAACATCATTAGAATATAATAAGAACACGGCCCTTATCTACATATAATCATAACAAAACTATTACATAACTTTAAATAAGAACTTTGACATAGGAAATCCTTCAATCCTAAGGACTCCATTTCTTGAGCTGGGGAAACACATATCATGCCCTTTACCTTAGAAACACCCTTTAATCATCAACAACATACACTTTCCACAAAAAGGTGAAGAAAAATGGTGTTAGTACAAGAATGCACAAAGTATGGCAACCATGCAAAAACATGCATTTAAGAGGACATTTTACTTCGAAACCATGCATTATGCATTTTTGTAGAACTTCTTACAATTTGATACAATAAGCATCATACAATTCACATACTTCATCTAGACATACACAATAGTCATAACATCACATAAGCCATATTTTGCGTGTAAGGCACATTTACATTTCATTCACAGTAACCTCATTTCATATACAGTAAACTCATTCTTTCCTTAACTTCTTACCTTCCCAAGAAACCCTCTAGTGATACTTGCTGCAATGTATGAAAAATGTCCCATTCCACTATCCACACTCAAGCATCACCTTAGATCCACAAGGTAAACATACATGCAACCTTCATTAAACCAACACATATATTCATATAAGCATAACATATCATAAGACACATACTTCACGTTTGACCCGACATACTTTATGAACCACATAGAAGAACTCATTAAATGACCATACACAAGTCAAGACTTCCAATATCATCATAGTAATACAATAGTCAACATTAACATACTTTAACTTCACTTCACATAAAACATCATAGCACTCTACTCATAATCCCAATCTAAGACTACTAATGCAATGTGCATGTGAAGTCCTATAACCTCAAACATAGAATGTAGACTCATACCACAAGCATATCATTGACATCATACATCAACAATACAAGTATAGTCAACTACATGCATATCATGTAAGACTTTATCATGTAGTCAACAAGACCAACATTATGCAAATAAGACATATACATAGTCATACACATATAGAACACCTTCCTAGAACTGCCTTCAAGAGCTAGTTGTGCAATGCATTTGTAAAGTCACATACACTCGCCTACACTAAGAAACTTCCCTTCGGTTCTAGATAGGGTTCATTACTTACTTCCATTGTCCATTTTATATTTGGAATGCCTAGCCTTAACCGACAATAATACCATATAAGCCAAACATGGAATCCGGTGTCATGGAACCCCACACCGAAAGGACCTATTGTACTTGCCAAAGAAGAAATTAAGATCATGCTAACATCTAGGTGGATCCACATTATAGGTCCTATGAGGGCAATATAGTAATGGAACTAATAGATATATATGGAAGTCCTCTTTATGCAAATTGACATTGTAATTTCCATCTCATGAGAAACATGAGGTGAATCTCTCTTTAAGGGAAGTCAACACCTCATATGGGATAATTGGTGAACAAGCCTTTCTTATTAGGAAGGGGAACCTCCCTCTCATTTTCTAATTTCACTCGGTGTTAAGCTAAGTTCCATTTATTGAAAGTCTTTATTAACTTTACTTCGTAAAAATGGATTTAGGAGCACTCATCCCTCATATGCTTAGCTCATAGGTTATAGATGAGAATGTCCTTTCATCAACCTATTTTATGTAAGAAAACCTTTCACATGGACACAACATATTCAAGTACAATCTAGTTTATAGTACAATTGAGGATATCTTTCAAGAGACTCCCTCTTTACTAGATTATCATACAAGCTTCATCATATACATTCAGGTGTATATGTGTATTTACATGACACGACCTTTCACATAAACACATTTAGGCACTACATTGTCATACTTCATCATATCATATACTTTCATCTTCATAGCTTATTCGTCCATTCATATTCACGTACATATAGAATCAATGTAAGAACTATCCTATCAAGGGATACATGTGCTATGTATATGAAAAAGCCCATACCATTGCCTACACTAGTACACCTATCAAGTCATCATAGTTAAGAGATACTTTCATACTTCATGGACATATACTTTACATGAATAGTAGTAGACATTAGTGCATATGAGAAATATCCTTTCATTAGACACCATGAACCTATACTACTTATAAGCATGCATGAGGTGTGAGTATGTGTACATTGGACAACATGATCACATAATGACACTTAACATATTGGTGAGACATCCACCCTCCAAGGATCACAATACACATTCATTAATAGTTCACACATCACTTTATAGCATAGGAGGCAAATCACCTTCAACATTACATCAAAGATTCCTAACATTAGCTAAGATCACACATTCATATAAGAGTACATAAGTAGGGGTCCATTCACAATTATAAATTCATCATTGGCAGAACATAGACAAAACCTAACCCTAACAACTCCATTGAAACGTTGAAGACATCATTACCACCTAGTACATGATACTACATTAAGAGACTAGGCATGCTATTTCATAGACGTGATCATCATGACCAAACTTCATAATTCACACACTTTCCTTCAAGGACATTATCAGCACATATAGAGGTTAACAATAAATTAAAAACTGCCACAATAAGTGGACCATACCACACAATGCTATAGAAGGCCAAATCGACTAGAAATTCTATAGAAATAGAGGAAATAGGGCAAACTTACAATTTATCCAAGCTTTGATCATTATTGATCAATACTCATAATTCATCAATAATTCATGTTAAGGTCAGTATCTAAAAGTACAAAGACATAATTTAAATCATGCTTCACCCATCATAGGATCAATACCACATCATTTACACTACATCACCAATTCCACATAAAGTAGAGAAATATAGATCAACCTTACCAAATCTCTAAACCTTGATACACATTGATTAATTAATAATAATTCACCATCAATTTACATATAAGACAATATCTATAATCAATATATCATAATCGAATTACATTACAATCATCCTAAAATAAAGATCACAAAAAAGCACACTAAAGACTAAATTAAGAAATTGGAAGGAACATGGGTTCATCATGAAATTGGAAGGAACATGGGTTCATCATGAAATTGGATTGAAAAAATCATTATAAACAGTATCTAATCCTAATTCACCATAAGAATGCTTTTGAAATTGTTTTGATAAGGACCCCATGGCTAGATTGAAAGATGAAGGTTTGATCATGAAATCTCAGTGAAAAGCTTTGAAGGAACTCTTTAGATGAGAGATTATCTAAAGATGAAGGATCACCATACCTTATTGATTGAAGACCCATGAAATTGGATAAGAAATTGTTGGAATATTCATCTTCTACCTTGAGCTTGAGTTTTCCCTCCAATGGAGGTTTGAGAGAATTTGGAAGAGAAGAGCGATTTGGGATTTTGATTTTCCTATTGGGTGTTGGGGTTTTGACTTGGGAAAGCGGTTAAATAGGTCATAAAAACAATTTATAACCGTCTCCCAAAGTTAACAAAACACCCCCGTACTTATTAGGACTTTTAGACATGTTAAACTTGACTTTAAAACGAAGCAACCGAATCTGAGAAATGGTTGTGCGTCGCGGAGGCAGCTCCTAATTTTGCCTCACTAAATTTTTTAGACAGTGGACCTCATGTAGGGTGCGCGACGCACAGGCAGACTCAGTTCTAGGCGTGCAACGCGTGGGAGGCTCCACATTTTGGTTCTTCCCGCTGCCTTAGGCAGCTTTCTTGTCCAACGTGGGTCCTCTTTGGGGGCCATTAGGGTGGTCCCCGGGGAGTCGTTATCAAACTTTTTGACCCTAAATATGTCCAATAATACTCTAGGGTCACCTCTAATATTTTTAGACTCCATATAACACATAAAAACACGCCAATCATACAAGGACACACTAGCACGTCTAAACACCATCTTTCGAACGTCTTGGACATTTGACCTCCAAACAACTTCAAATCAATTATACATATTGTATAACACTTATTTAAAATATTTAAAACCTTTTTAGGTAAATGTGAGTCTCTAAGAACCTTACTTCATTTTGAGAGACCTTACAATATCCCCCACATGGGAACATTCGAATGACACTTGGTACATTTCAAACACTTCAAGGACTTCAATGACCCATAGATCAGATCACAAAATTCAAAAAATCATCAAATAAAAGTTAATGCACCATACTTACAAGGAACACCAACTTTGAACGAATTAGCACCCAATACAACACAAGCAAGCAAAAACTTTTATTCGCTCACTCTTTAATGCATCAACATAAACACCTAGGCTCTTGTCATGTTCATAGGAACATACTTCTCCCAATCATAACATGGTATTTATACTTCTCCCAATCATAACATGGTATTTCCGTTTGAATTCATTAACAACTCATTATGCAACAACCTTTAAGTCACACATGGGTAAGTTCAACATCACCTAAGAAGCAAATAAGCACTCCTACTTCAATGCACATAGACTTACGTCAAGTATATCAACAAGGGTCCTTATCATTTAGACATAGTGTCATGAAGTCCATACTCAACCTTACCATGCTTACTTATGTTTAAGGAAGAATTTCCTCCTCCTCAACAAACTTACATGTCCTCATGAGTTCATACACAAGCAATGCACAAAGGTCAATTCATTTTAATGAGAAATTATCAACATCTAACAAAAGAATGCTCATATTTTCTTTCGAATGAAGTCAACATGGTAAATAACACTACACACATCACAACAATAGGAAGTCATTTCACAAAATTTTAGTTTCTAGCATTTCAATAGTCTTTTTAAGCATGCATCCATTAGGGAAATTCTTGCAATTCATAGGCACACATCAAGAGCACTAGTTAAACATGCCTTTACTTTCAAGAGTGAGCCTACATTAGAACTTCCCAAGTCATAAAAGTCACATATTTTAAAGAGTATCATCATTTTTCATTTAAAAGAGACTCAGATTCTTATTAATGGCTAAAAACACCACATAATAAGAGTAACTTCAAACATGCTCCTTACGTTATCTCATGAAGTTAAATGCACAACTAGCATATCAAGATGCACAGTTGTCATGACCGAAATCTAGACCCCAGACGATGCCAGCATTGTTGACCTCTCAGAGGTCGCAGACAAGCCTACATACGTCATCTTTACTTCATCTATGTTAATTTTTGCGGAAATTTTGAACTTGTTTTTATTTAAAATTTTTATAAGACATTATACTTAAACTCATAAATGTTCACAATCAACCATCTAACATTAATATCATCAAATGAAAGAAATAGTTCATAGTTGCATTAAATGTGTACTTTCCAAAATGGTACCAATACAAGATCTGAAATGAAGTGGGAAATGAAAAACTAGTGGAACATGCTCCACAAGCTAAGGCCTACATATAAGCTATATAATAACAGTAGACAGCCTCGAAAGCATCAGGTCCTACCAAGTTCGGATTAAAGCTCCACGTCCGTATAGTTGTAACGTTTTACCGTACAATCTAACGTCCACCTATGCCTGCACGTAGAAAAATATAATTGTATGAAAACTTTGTCATAACCGTATTCTAGATCCCAGACGAGAACGACGTCGTTGACCTCTCAGAGGTAGCAGACAAGCCTACTTATATCATCCTTACATCGTCTAGATCAATTTTAGCGGAAAAATTTTGAACTTTTTATATCTTAACATACATACTAATCATTCTATTCGATTCATAATTGTTCACCATCAACCATCTAACATTAAGATTAGCAAATGAAAAAAATAGTTTAATATAGCATTAAATATATACTTGTCAAAGTGGCACCAATACAATGTCTGAACAAAAGCGGAAAGAAACGCTAGTGGAACATACTCCACTAGGTCAATCTTATAACTAAGCTAGAATATAATGGGCAAGCATCCTTGAAAGCATGAGGGCCTACCAAGTCCGGATGAATGCTCCACGTCTTGATAGTTTCAGCGTCAACCTGTAGCTTTAGCGTCCACCTGTGCCTGCACCTAAAATTGTAGAGTTTTAGAGGGTTAGTACACACTTCTACTTAGTATGGCTATATGCAAGCACACACCAAGGACATGCATGATTAAGAATAACTCTTTCTTACCAACATGATTGTAAAAGGTCAAGTCAGTGGACTTGCCAAATTGAGATTAGGAAAATGAGTGAGCTTTCCAAATTTGGATTAGGAAAGTTATGCCATTAGAGTAGCATGCATCATCATACTTAGCATTTTGCACACAACAGCGTACACATAGTACATATAATAATTCATATAACACATAATTTTTTTCATATCATTTATTCGTATTCCATGAGATCTTGGAATCATGGACTTGACATTAAGACTTACCAAAATGAGAGCTCAACCTATGTTACCTGAACTAGGGAGTCTACTTTAGCAAACACAGAGTCTTCTTCGTTCATTTATACGTACTTCATTTCATTTAATTCAAAGGCCAGTGTAAATACTAGCTATACCTAAGATTTAGTTTAAGGCTTTTATCGAGTTTGTTGTGCAATGACCAAGAATGACCTAATGTCATAACTTGAGTCTAACTCACCTCTTGATTATCCTATCCTAACACCTTTGGTATCATTCGTTTCATTATGTGCATCATTTGAGGCTGGCCTCACTCATTCATTGGGAACTTTAACTTTAACCGACATAGATCATGTGAGCATCATGAAATCCAGTGTCTCCCCCACACCGAAAAGAGGTGGAATCACCGGCCAAAGTGACCGAAAACATGCTACCTTACATGGGAATTGAAACCCGCTAAATCCCTATATTGGCAGTATAGGTTCGAAGGCTAGGAGATATAGGGAGATCCATACCCGGCATCCCGAACATTCTCATCTCGAAAGATTTACGTGAACCTTCGCTCTTCCCAAAAGAAGGCATCACCGCTCAAAGCTAGTCTATCAGGTGCTCAGTATGAAGATCCATTACATTCAACTCATAAGTCATGGAAGCTGGCTTCTAGTATAAGGACATCATATCTCAATAGATTATTTCTCATCTCATCATTAGTATTAAGTGTATTGATCTCAATTCTGTGATTAGAGTGTTCATAGAGACTAGTCTCTTCATTAACTTTACACTCTCATAGGCAAGTACGTTTTGGTAACATTTACTTAGGCTCATTTGAGTTTGCTCTCATCTTTTACATTAGTCTCATATCTTGTTGTCACCACATTCATTAACATTAACACATTTGTTCTTCATAATTACTTACCCCTTTTTACGTGAATGTTCAATTCATCATATGCCAATGTACTTGACCATTTGTGTGTTTCAGACTCTTACTTAACCCTTCTTGGGTTTCATCATTTCATTACATAATATTCGTTTCATCATATGCCAATGTACTTGACCATTTAGTGTGTTTTACACTCTTACTTAACCCTTCTAGGTTGACATCATTTCATTGCATACATCTTAGGCTCACTTATTTATTTTTTTAAAACGTATGTTAGACCTATGGATCTATACATACAAGCCATGAGGCTTCATTCATATTTCGTTTAAGTTATTCATATCTTCCTAAGATTATGTGGTACAAGACTTATTCATCATGTATTATGCTAATATCTCAATTTCGATCTAACTAGGCAGCATTATTATTGAACTTTTATTTCATGTATAACTTATGTATCAATACGGAATTTGGGAACAGGAATCCGGTACATTTTTTATTCATTTTGGTTTGATCCATACGGCTTAGGGACCCAAGCTCCAACCCCAATGCCTTCATTTTATTTTCCCCTTAATTTCACTCTTCATTTTTCGCTTAATGGAACTAACAGGATGTGGGATCGAAACCCCACAGCCTCATTTACTCTTTTTTTCATTGCCTTGAAATTTCTCTGCTTTGGCCGAGGGTTTGTGGGTTCGAACCCCCAAAGCCCCTCTTTTATTTCTTTTAATGTTTCTTCTTAAATCTTCCTAGGAGGTCGTGATTCGATTCCCACGCCTCACATCTCTTTTCTTTATTTTCCTTTGACTCTCCTTCACTGCTCAGAGGTCGTGGTTTTGATTCCCACGCCTCACATTCTTTTCTTTCATTTTCTTTACCCTCCTTCACTTCCTAGAGGTCATGGGTTCGATTCCCACGCCTCACATTTTATTTTATTTTATTTTACTCTTCCTTAAATCTGATCGAGAGGTGGTGAGTTCGAATCCCACTCCTCTCATTTCTTATTTTTTTCTTTTAAGTTACATTTTCCAGCCAATATCATGGTTCGGATATCCTTCACCATATTTTTTTACTTCTTTATTTTTATAGTTTTTAATATGGTGACGTCACGAGTTTACTCCTCCATGGCCTCACTTGTTTTAATCCATTTTTTCAACATTTTTGACCCCTCTTTGCTCACCGAAATTCATCAATGGAAGCTGGAAGTTTTCTTTTAATTTTCAGCATCCTTTCGTCAAGTTACACCTTAGTTCTTAGGGGAATTTCGTAGTGCATTTAGAATGTTTTAGGTGCGTCTTCATGTATTCATTTAGCCAAGACATTATACCTCAAATCAGCCACATTTTCACTCATATGAACATCACATTTACATCAACATGTGTACATGAAATATAAAGAACTATCATGCTATTTCAAGTCCTAAACCATGAACAATAGCCACGGCAAACACATACACACGTAGTTACATTTTCGGAAACATCAACATAAGTCACATAACTCCAAACATACATATAAACACATAATCATCACGAAAACATGTTTCATCCCTAGTTTTCTACCAGCAAACATAACCAACATATGATTCAATGGAGGCTAGTGACAAGGACATGCAACTTTGAACAATCCTAGTTTTCGGAATGAATATTCTGAACCTTAAGGGGTCTATTGGGAAAGGTACCAAGAGAGAAGAGAACCCATACCTTTTTTACGTTAAACGCTTGACTAGCTGCCCAAAAACTTCACCCAAGATCAATTCTAAGCTTCCTCAATATCAACTCCACTCGAATGACAACCTCCCTTAGCCTAGTGTGCGATTAACGTTTGTTTTCTTGTGATTTCGTGTGAGTTCTTCACCGTTTATTTTTCTGCTTTTGTATATTATTTTGGAAGAGAAAATACGTGAGAAAGAATAAGAGAGATTGAGCGTGAGAGTGGAGAGATAAACATGAGAGAGAGTGGGAGTTGTAGGAGGCTTAGGAGTTTAGTTTTAGGACTTAGTCAATAAGGTTTTGTTTATTTAATAAAAATCTGATTTTTATATAATTAATAATAATAATTAATTAACTACATTAATTCAATATCTTAAATGAAAAATCATTTTAATTCATTGCTTCCACCTATGTTCGAATCTGGGTGGAGCAAGACTTCACTTCAAGAGCCCAATTTCGGCCCCCTCTCCCCAAAATACCTCTCCGCCTTATTAATTAAAAAATTAATTATATATTTAGGGTAATTACGATACTACCCTTATCAAGGAAAAAGACCATTTTACCCCTAGACCCTCCAAACCGGAGATTTTCCCTTTTTAAGTTCGGTAAAGAGTCCTTCAAGTAAATCTTCGTATTCGAGAGCCCTACATGGTTGGAACCAACCTTTACAAACTCAATTAACTTCCCAAGTTAGTTGGCTTGGCTGTAGCAAGGGTTCTGAGGTCTGGTTCTACGCGCATCAATCCGTGTGAACCCTAGTCTAATCATAGGCATTCTTGACACATTAAACATTTCTTATCTTATCCATATTTAGGGTTGTTACATTATCCCCCCTTAGGAACATTTGTCCCGAAATGACACTACTCTTTACTAACAATAAGTAAGTCATCTATAGAATGTACGCATGCATAGGTAATCCAATACTCCCCATTGGTGAATATCTGATTCACATATTAACATGATGGTGCACATCCTTGAAACCTACTAGTAGTTCACATTAATAGACTAAGGAACTCTTTCCTAAACTAGTATTATCAAAGAATACAACATAAGTAAATATGTAAATCATACAAATCAGCAACCAACATGATGACTCAAACATATTAACCTCATACTAGTGCATACACACCATACACAGTCAAATTCCTGAAGAACTAATTAAGGCAACTCACCCGAGACATCACCAGAGGTGGCTTCCCTTGCACCCCTAGACTTGAGTGGGAAGAATTGTTGCCTCCTTGGAGCCTCTTCACTTGGACCATTAGACTGAACTCTCTCCTTCCCTTGTTCATGACTTCTCATAATCGGACAATCCTTCACCATGTGACCCGGTTTGCCACAACTTTGATGTTAGACACGCTCATAGCAACAAGAAGTCAAACATTACGAAAGGAATGATAAGATCAGAAGAAGAAAAATTTTCCTACGCATCATGCAGTCTCTAATC
Source organism: Solanum pennellii (assembly GCF_001406875.1). Taxonomy (NCBI): domain Eukaryota; kingdom Viridiplantae; phylum Streptophyta; class Magnoliopsida; order Solanales; family Solanaceae; genus Solanum; species Solanum pennellii. The sequence goes on along the minus strand of NC_028645.1, from coordinate 18,926,926 downwards.
CAGTATAGTGGTGCACTTCACTACCATGACTTAGAAACTACTCAATGTGGTTGATGTGAAATTACTATTCTCATAATTTAACCTAGTGTTCTGATACGAACTTTTTCACGACCGGAGTCTAGATACCAGACAAGACCGGCAACGTTGACCTCTCAGAGGTCATGAACAAACCTACTTACCTCATTCTTACTTCGTCTAGGTTAATTTTAGCAAAAAAAATTGGAACTTTTTGTTTCTTAACACACATACTAATCATTCTAATTTATTCATAACAATTTACCATCAACCATCTAACATTAAGATCATCAAATGAAAGAAATAGTTTAATATAGCATTAGATGTATACTTGCCAAAAAGGTACCAATAAAATGTTTGAGCAAAAGCTGTAAGAAACGCTAATGGTACATACTCCACTAGCTCAATCCTATAACTATGCTAGAATATAATGGTCAAGCCTCGAAAGCATGAGGGCCTACCACGTCCGGATGAATGTTCCACGACCGAATAGTTTCAGCGTCAACCAGTAGCTCTAGGGTCCACCTGTGCCTGAGCCTAAACTTGTAGAGTTGTATAGGGTTAGTACACACTTGTACTTAGTATGGATATATGCAAGCACACACCAAGGACATGCATGATTAAGAATAGCTCTTTCCTAACAACATGATTGTAGAAGTTCAAGTCAGTGGACTTGCCAAATTGGGATTAGAAAAGTAAGTGAGTTGTAAAAATTTGGATTAGGAAAGTTAAGACATTAGAGTAACATGCATCATCATACATAACATTTTGCACACAGCACACAATAGCATACACATAGTACATATGATAATTCATATAACAGATAACGTTGTTCATATAATATATTCGTATGCCATGAGATCTTGGAATCATAGAGTTGACATTAAGACTTCCCAAAATGAGGGCTCAACATAGACCTCAACTAGGGACTCTTTTTTAGAAAACACAGAATCGGCTTCGTTCATTCATACATACTTCATTTCATTTCATTCATGGGCCAGTGTAAACACTAGCTATACCTAGGATGTAGTTAAAGGCTTTCATCGGGTTCGATGTGCAATGACCAAGAATGACCTAATGTAATTACTTGAGTCTAACTCACCTCTTGATTATCCTATCCTAACACCTTTGTTATCATTCGTTTCATTATGTGCATCATTTGAGGCTGGGCTTATTCATTCATTGGGAACTTTAACTTTAACCGGCATAGATCATGTGAGCATCATGAAATCCAGTGTCTCCCCTATACCGAAAAGAGATGGAATAACCGGACAAAGTGACACAAAATATGGTAGCGTACATGGGAATCGATCCCCGCTAGATCCCTATATTGGCAGTATAGGTTCAAAGACTAAGAGATATAAGGAGAACCATACCTGGCATGCCGGACAGTATCATCTCATGAGAGTTACGTGAACCTCCGCCCTTCCCAAAAGAAGGCATTACCGCTCATAGCTAGTCTATCGGTTCTCAGTATAAAGTCCATCACATTGAACTCATACGTCATGGATGTTGGCTTCTAGTATAAGGACATTATAGCTCAATAGATGATTTCTCATCTCATCATTATTATTAAGTTTATTAATCTCAATACTTTCATTATAGTGTTCATAGAGACTGGTCTCTTCAATAACTTTACACTCTCATAGGTAAGTACGTTTTTGTAACATATACTTAGGCTCATTTGATATTGCTCTCATCTTTTACATTAGCCTCATATCATGTTGTCAACACATTCATTAACATTAGCATATTTGTTCTTCATAATTACTCACCCCTTTTTATGTGAATGTTCAATTCATCATATGCTAATGAACTTGACCATTTGTGTGTTTCACACTCTTACTTAACCCTTCTAGGGTTTCATCAATTTATTACATAATATTTGTTTCATCATATGTCAATGCACTTGGCCATTTAGTGTGTTTTACACTCTTACTTAACCCTTCTAGGGTTACATCATTTCATTGCATACATCTTAGGTTCACTTATTTATTTATTTTTTAAACGTATGTTAGACTTATGGATCTATACATACAAGCCATGAGGCTTCATTCATAGTTATCTAAGTGATTCATATCTTCCTAAGATTATGTGCTACAAGACTTATGCATCTTGTATGTATGCCAAGATCTCAATTTCGATCTAAGTAGGTAGCATTATTCTTGAACATTTATTTCACGTATGACTTATGTATCAATACGGAATTTTGGCAAGGGAACCCGGTTGTCTAATCCCTTGAACAACACTCACATTTTTTTATTCATTATGGTTTGATCCATACGGCTTAGGGACCCTAGTTCGAGCCCCAATGCCTTCATTTTATTTTCCCTTTATTTCTCTCGTCATTTTTTGCTTAATGGAACTAAGAGGATGTGGGATCGAACCCCCACAACCTCATTTACTTTTTATTTTCATTGCCTTTAAATTTTCCTCATTTGGCCGAGGTGTTGTGGGTTCGAACCCCCACATCCCCTCTTTAGTTTCTTTTAATTTTTGTCCATAAATCTTCCTAGGAGGTCGTGAATTCGATTCCCACGCCTCACATCTCTTTTATTTCTTTTCATTTTACTCTCCTTCACTGCCTAGAGGTCCTGGGTTTGATTCCCACGCCTCACATTTCTTTTCTTTCAGTTTCTTTACATTACTTCACTGCCTAGAGGTCGTGGGTTCGATTCCTACGCCTCACATTTTTTTTTCTTTTACTCTTCTTTTAATCTGATTGAGAGGTGGTGGTTTCCAATGCCACTTCTCTCATTTCTTATTTTTTCTTTTAAGTTACATTTTCCAGCCAATACCATGGTTCGAATCCCCTTCACCACATTTCTTTTTACTTCTTTATTTTCATGGTTTTTGACATGGTGAAGTAACGGGTTCAATCCTCCATGACCTCACTTGTTTTAATTCATTTTTTTCAACATTTTTGATCCCTCTTTGCTGATCGAAATTCATCAATGGAAGCCGGAAGTTTTCGTTTAATTTTCAACATCCTTTCATCAAGTTACACCTTAGTTCTTAGGGGAATTTCGTAGTGCATTTAGAACGTTTTAGGTGCGTCTTCATGTATTCGTTTCAAGTCATATAAATATCACATTTACATCAACATGTGTACATGAAATATATAGAACTATCATGTCCTAAACCATAAACAATAGCCACGAGAACACACACATACACACGTAGTTACATTTTCGGAAACATCAACATAAGTAACATTATTCCAAACATACATTTAAAAACATAATCATCACGAAAATACGTTTAAGCCCTAGTTTTCTACCAGCAAACATAACAAACCTATGATTCAATGGGAGCTAGTGACAGGGACATGAAATGGGGAATAATCCTAGTTTTCGGAATGAATATTTTGACCCTTAAGGGGTCTCTTGGGAAACGGACCAAGAGATAAGAGAACCCATACCTTTTTGACGTTAAACTCTTGAATTTCTGCCCAAAAACTTCACCCAGGAACACGTCTATGCCTTCTCAATATCAACTCCACTCGAATGACAACCTCCCTTAGCCTAGTGTGCGATTAACGTTTGTTTTCTTATAATTTCGTGTGAGCTCTTCAAGTGTCAAGAAATTTGTTTATTTTTATGCTTTTGTATCTTATTTTGTCAGAGAAAATACATGATAAAGAATAAGACAGATTGAGCGTGAAGTGGAGAGATAAACATGAGAGAGAGTGGGAGTTGTAGGAGGCTTAGGAGCCTAGTTTTAGGACTTAGTCAATAAGGTTTTGTTTCTTTAATAAAAATCTGATTTTTATTTTAATTTAGATCAGATAATGAATAATAATTATTAATTAATTACATTAATTCAATAGCTTGAATAAAATATCACTTTAATTCATTGCTTCCACCTAGGTTCGAACTCGGGTGGACCAAGACTTCACTTCAAGAGCCCAATTTCAGCCCTCTCTCCCTAAAATACCCCTACACCTTATTAATTAAATAATTAATTATATATTTAGGGTAATTACGATGCTACCCTTAGCCTAGAAAAAGACTACTTTACACGTAGACCCTCCAAACCGAAGATTTTCCCTTTTTAAGTCCGAAAAAGACTCCTTCAAGTAAATCTTCATATTCGAGATCCCTAAATGGTTGGACCCGATCTTTCCAACCTCAACTAACTCCTCAAATTAGTTATCTTGGCTGTTTAAAGGGTTCCGAGGTTTGGTTCTACGCGCATCGATCCGTGTGAACCCTGTTCTAATCATAGGCATTCTTGACACATTAAGAATTTCTTATCTTATCTATTTTTAGGTTTGTTACAACAGCCAACATCAGAAAACATGAATTTGATCCAAAATCTTTTTAAAAATTAATTTAGTATCTTTAACACATACTTAACATAGTGTCAATTAAGACATACATAACATATGAAGAACATGCAACTCATACTTTTATGCAAGACTCATATCATGAACAATCTTCTAGAACTCTTTAGTGACAAGATCAAGTAAGAATAAAAGGACAAGATAAAGATATCTCCAACCTTACTACTCACATCACCATCCCCACTTAGGGTAAACCCAATCACATCGTGCCCTTAAATACTAAGGTCAAGGCAAGTGAAAACCAACCTATATAATCCTCACAAGGAGGTTCAACATCATTGAGAGTCTTCACTACAAATCTCATATCAATGAGCCTACTAACTCAATCATTCAAGAGGTACTACCTGAAGCATCTTTATTCCTCTAAGTTTGACACCTAAAGAAATCTCATAACAATAAAGTTAGGTAATGCTACCCAATCATAAAAGGCCTTAACTATACCATGAATACTAAGGGTCATGAAAACCTTAGGAAAAACAATAGAAGAGACTTGGTGATAAAGGTCTCTTTGTTTTCTTTTCTCACTAGGCAAGGTAACTTCTAGGACATTTCAACCCACATCATCACCTTTGGAGGAAACATCCAACCAACTACACCTCGGTACAACCTAAGCGTTTCCTCAATTGGTTATACTTAAAATTAATTCTTAAAAGTCAAATAACCACTTCTAGGTAGGTCAATATCAATTCTCTCCTCCTCTTTAAGGTTTTAGGGGTACATCCTACCCTCTAAGTCAACCTTAGGGCAAAGCATAATTCCAACCTATGGAACAAAACCCTTTTATTCCCTTTTTCCCCACTCTCATAATAGGTTCGCAGGGGAACTTATAAGCTACTCATAAGGGTTCTCCGATTAACTAGCATACCACAAAATCACCTTACAAGGTTAGCACACTTCCTTCACTTCTAGGATTAATCCTATACAAAACACTCCAATCCATACAAGGGAAACTATGAAGAATCACAAAAAAAAGGGCAACATGTATCTTTAGCTATTTACTACAGTTCTTTAAAGCATTTCAAGTCTAAATCATATGATTAGACTATCATCATGCAAAATCATGTAGCAACTTGTCATTCCAAAAGGAAACTCATTTTAACCATAACACTATTAGCACGTTATAACCGTTATCATGACATAAATTCACACATAACATGCCACATCTCATAAATCAAATATATAGCCATAAATAGCATCACATAAATATCTATCCAAAATTCACCTTCACACATACTCATGAAGCCACAAAACAAAGTAAGCATAAAAATCACTTTTCTCCTTCAAGCATGGAGATAGCATCTCATCTAAGCAATCACATCTAAAAGACCGCCGGAAAAGAAAAAGTAAGGGAGAGATCATATAGAGTTAAGTTCTATGGCACGACATGAGAATAGAGAAGAAGGGAAACTCTATCGTCCTACAGTGTCTCGCTCATAGAAGTGTCGGGACTCACTACCGATGAACGAGACTTTACTAGACGTGGTAATATGAGACTTTGGACCCTAAAACGACTTTTTATAACTTTATGCTCTGATACCACGCTTTCCAAGACTAGGGAGCACCCCTAGAAGTAACATGGCATACTTGACCTCTCGGAGGTCTTATACAGGTCCATAGTTATCATTCATCAAATTGTCATATGTAAATTTAGCGGAAAATTAAAACATTCATAGAACATCATATGATAGAACATCACTTCCATTTTATATAAAAGTATCATAATACATAGTTAGACTCTAAGACTCTTTTGCCATCTTATACTCAACATCATTAGATTTTAGTAGGGACACGACCTTTACCAACATATAATCATAACAAAACTATTGCATAACTTCAAATAAGAACTTTGACATGTGCAATCCTTGAATCTTAAGGACTCCTTTTACTGAGCTTGGGAACACATTTTAAACCCTTCACCTTAGAGATATCCTTTAAGCATCCACACCCTACACTTTGTGTTAAAAGGTGAATAAGAATGTTGTTAGTACAAGAACACACTAAGTATGACAACTATGTAAAAACATGTATTTAAAGAGGACATTTTACTTCGAAACCATGCATCATGCATTTTTGTAAAACTTCATAAAACTTGATACCATAAGCATCATACATATCACATACTTCATATAGACATATACATTGGTCATAACATTACATAAGCCATATATTGCGCTTAAGGAACATTTACATTTCATTCATAGTAACCTCATTTCATTTACAGTAATCTCATTCTTTCCTTAACTCCTTACCTTCCCAAGTAACCCTCTAATGATACTTGATGCAATGTATGAATAATGACTCATTCCACTATCCATACTCAAGCATCACCTTAGAGCCTCAAGGTAAAAATACATACAACCTTCATTAATCTAACACATATATTTATAGAAGCATAACATATCATAGGACACATACTTCACATTTGACCCAACATACTTTATGAACCACATAGAAAAACTCATTACAAGACCATACACAAGTCAAGACTTTCCAATATCATAATAGTAAGACTGTAGTAAGAATTATCATATTTTAACTTCACTTCAGAAAAAGTATCGTAGAACTCCAATCGTAATCCCAATCTAAGCCTACTAGTGCAATGTACATGTGAAGTCTTGTAACCTCACACATACTATGTAGACTCACAAGAAGACCACCAGCATATCATTTACATGATACATCAGCCTTACAGGTATAGTCAACTACATCCATATCAAGTAAGAACTTATCATATAGTCAACAAGACCAACATTATGCATATAAGACATGTAATAGTCATATACATATAGAACACCTTCCTAGAACTCCCTTCAAATGTTACTTGTGCAATGCATAGGTAAAGTCAGATACCCTCACCTACACTAAGAAACTTCCCTTAGGTTATCCTCGTTAGGGTACATTACTTTACTTGCATTGTCCATTTTACATTAGGAAAATTCTAGCCTTACCCGACAATAAGATCATGTAATCCAAACATGGAATCTGGTGTCATGGAACCCCACACCGAAAGGATGTGTTTTACTTGCCAAAGAAGAACATTAACATCATGCTAGCATCTTGGTGGATCCATTTGATATGTCCTATGGGGGAAACATAGTTATGGAACCAAGAGATATTTATTGAAGACCATGTAATCCAAACATGGAATACGGTGTAATGGAACCCCACACCGAAAGGATGTGTTCTACTTGCCAAAGAATAACATTAACGTCATGCTAGCATCTTGGTGGATCCATTTGATAGGTCCTATGGGGGAAACATGGTTATGGAACCAAGAGATATTTATTGAAGCCCTCTTAATGCCAATTGGCATTGTAACTTCCATCTCATGAAAAAAATAAGGTGAATCTCTCACCATGGGAAATCAACCCTCATATGGGACCAAGTGAGAATAAGTCTTCCTTATTAGAAAGGGTCACCTCCCCCTAATTTTTCAAGTTTACTCTGTGCTAAGCTAAGTTCTCTTTATTGAAAGTCTTTATTAACTTTACTTCATAAAAATGGCTTTATGAAAATAAATCCCTCATATGCTTAGCTCATAGTTATAGATGAGAATGTGCTTTCATCAACCTATTTCATGTGAGAAAACCTTTTCTATGGATATAGCACATTCAAGCACAATCTAGTTTAGAGTACAATTGAGATTACCTTTCAAAAGACTCCCTCTTTACTAGATTATAATACATTTTTCATCATATACATTCATGTGTTTGTATGTGTACTTACATGAGAAATCCTTTCAAATAAACACATTTAGACACTGCATGCTCATACTTCATCATATCATATACTTTCATGTTTATTGTTTAGGCATGCATTCATATTCACGTACATATAGAATCAGCCTAGGAACTATCCTATCAAGGTAAACATGTGCAATGTATAGGCAAAGGCCCATACCATTGCCTACACTCATACACCTATCAAGTCATCCTATTTAAGCGATACTTTCATACTTTATGGACATATAATTTACATGCATAGTAGTAAACATTTGTGCATATGAGAATTATCCTTTCATTAGACACCATAAACCTATTCTATTTATAAGCATGCATGAGGTGTGAGTGTGTGTACATTGTAAAAAATGATCACATAATGACACTTAACATATTGGTGAGTCAGCCATCCTCAAATAATCACAATACACATTCATGTATAGCACACACATCACTTTATAGCATATGAGACAAAATACCTTCAACATTGCATCCAGGACTCCTTACATTAGCTAAGATCACACATTCATATTGGGGTACATAAGTAGGGGACCATTCACCATTAGAACTTCATCATTGGCAGCACATAGACCAAACCTAACCCTACAACTCCATTCAAACGTTGAAGACCCCATTTGCACCTAGCACATGATACTAGATTTAGAGACTAGGCATGCTACTTCATACATGTGATCATCATGACCACACTTCATAATTCACACACATGCCTTTTAAGGCCATGATCAGCACATAAAAAGTTTGACAATAAAACAATCACCGCGACCATAAGTGGACCATACCACACAAGGCCAATTCCCTTAGCAATTCCATAGAGAAATAGAGGAAATATGGAAAACTTACAACTTATCCAAGCTTTGATCATCATTGATCAATACTCATATTTCATAAATAATTCATATTTTATGGTATTATTTAATATTATAAAGACATAACTGAAATCAGGCTTCAACCATCATAGGATCAATACCACATCATGTACACTTCTTCAACAATTCTATAGAAAGTAGAGAAATATAAATCAACCTTAGAAAATCTTAAAACCTTGATCCATATTGATAAATTAATGATATTTTACCATCAATTTATATAGAATGCAGTAGATATAATCAATTTATGATAATCAAATCACATTACAATCATCCTAACATATAGATAATAATAACCACAATAAAGGCTAAATTGAGAAATTGGGAGGAACATGGGTTCATTATGAAATCAGATTGAAAAAATTATTATAGACAGTATCTAATCCATAATTCATCATAAGAATGCTTTTGAAATTGTTTTGAGAAGGAACCCATGTCTAGATTGAAAGATTGAAGGTTTGATCATGAAATCTCATTAAAAAGCTTTAAAAAAAACTCTTTATATGAGATATTATATGAAGATGAAGAATCACCATAGCTTATTGATTGAAGACCCATGAATTTGGAGAAGAAATCATTGGAAAATTCATCTTCTAGCTTGAGCTTGAGTTTTCCCTCTAATGGAGGTTTGAGAGAATTTGGAATAGAAGAAAGATTTAGAATTTTAATTTTCTTATTGCGTGTTGGGGTTTTAAATTGAGAAAGGGGTTATATTAAGCCATAAAAATAGATTATAATTGCCTCCCAAAGTTACCAAAACAGCCCCATACGTATTGGAACTTGTAGACATGTCAAACTTGACTTTAAAACGACGCAATTGAATCTGGGAATTGGTTGCGCGTTGCGGATGCAGCTCCTAATTTTGCCTCACTAAATCTTTGAGGTAGCAGACTTTGTGTAAGGTGCGCGATGTACAGGCACACTTAGTTCTAGGCGCACGACGCGTGGAAGGCTCCTCATTTTAGTTCTTCATGTTGCCTTGGGCAGCTTCCTTATCAAACATTTGGATCCTCCTTGGGGGCCCTTAGGGTTGTTCTCGAGGAGTCGTACCCAAACATTTTGACCCTAAATATGTATATTAATATTCTAGGGTCACCTCTAATTTTTTAGACTCCATACAACATAGAAAATCACGGTAAACATACAAGGACACACTAGAACGTCTAAAGACTAACTTTCGAAAGTCTTAAACATTCTTAGATGTTTGACGTCCAAAAAAGTTAAAATCAATTATAAATACTGTATAACACTTATTCAACATATTTTAAACCTTTTTAGACACATGCGAGGCTCTAAGCACCTTACTTCATTTTGAGAGACCTTACATAGCTCATTTGGAAGTTGAAACTTGACAACTCAAGTTCACAATTAACTGAGGCATAATATGATGAAGCCAGTACATACCAAGAATAACATCACAGTGTACCGAGTCTAACTAAATTAAATTAGCCATGATACTCTTGTGATTGACAAAACAAGAAAATCACGATAAACTCCCTTTGCTAGAATGGACTCATCAATAGGTGTCGAAACACTGAATGGTTGACTAAGTTGCTCTGGAATAATATCAAAGTTCATAGAAACATATGGAGTTACAAAAGATAAACTCGCTCCTGGGTCTAACAAAGCATAAATATTTAAGTCAAAGAATTGAATCATACTAGTGACAACATCAGGAGAATCCTCTCGGTCTTGGCGATTATTTGGAGCATACAAGCGGTTTGTTCCTCCACCAATAGTGAAAGTAGTTCCTCTAGGTGTATCCCTCTATGGTGGAGAAACTAAAGAAGACTAGCTCTATTTGCTCTAATACCATTTCCCTGCTTATTCATTGGACATTGTCTCATGAAATTCCCGGTCTGACCACACTTGAATCAACCAGCATAGCCCTCATGACAAACACTAGAATGGTTTCTACCACACTTGTCACGAGGCTTGCTACCTCCTTGGGCAACACTACCCTATGAATATAGAGGCTTTACTCTGGCACTCTAACCATAGTACTCACCCTTGTTCTTAGGTGTAGGTGCACTAGCAGACGATGGAGTAAGACCATTCTGTTTCAGTTGGAAGGATAACCGGTTAGCATTACTCTCCTGCTGCCCGAACTTATTCCTTGTATTAGCCCTCTTGTTCTTGAACTCCTTTCTATCTCTCAACTTTTCTTCCTCTACCTGCTGCACATAGATAATCAACCTTGAAATGTTCATGTCCCCAATAAGTAGTGTTGCCCGATCCTCTTTGCTTGATGAACAACCCAATCCAGCAACAAGAAAACTCATTATGCTCCTTATGTCCTTAACCATTTCTGGAGCATAACGAGATATTTAGGTGAACATCAACCCATACTCGTGCACAATAAGAGAATCATTCTTGAGTGTAGTAAATCCCCGTACCATAGCCTCTTTTGATTCCCAGGGATAGAAATTCCCTAAGAAAGCTTCTTCAATACAGGCCTAACTCGGATATGGTGCATCCTCATGTCTACCCTCCTTACACTAATCAAACCAATTCCTAACAATACCCTTAAGTTGATATGCAGCTAGCTCAACTCTCTCAGTGTCAGAAACATGCATCACTTCAAATATCTTTTTCAGTTCTTAAGTGGTGTTCTTTGGATCCTCATTAGTGCTCGAATGAGTGAAACTCGGGAGATTCATCCTAAAGAATTCACGAATACTCGAAGTGTCAATCCACTTCTTGTGGAGCTTCTCTTTGCTGACCAGCCTGTTTAGTCACATCCTTACTCTGCATCCTAATTGCCTCTCTGAATTCGGCGTTTGTAACTTCTTCCTGGGGTTGCACTTTAGGTGCATTACGTACCACTTGTTCCTCAATGTTCCTAATAGTTGGAAGACTTTTTGCTGCTCGTCGTTGAGGTATGGTTATCTGAAACACGCGCAGGCACGAATTAGATTGAAACTTTTTAGAGATAAACTCTAACGTGCAAAGTGAGTATGAAAGAAGTAGGATTTTCCTAAATGTTGCAGCCTCATAAGTATTGATGTGGAGCCCTTCACATTGATAACTAGGACTCTACAGACACGACTACATAACTCCTTAGGACTCTTGAACTCTGTTCTCTGATACCACGTTTTTCACTCCCCGAGCCTACATCTTGGGCGTGGTTGGCACTCAAAACCTCATTAAATAATTTTATGGGAATTTTTTTGGAGACCTCCATTTACCCCCAAAGTATATATAAATCTTCTCATCCTCTCATCCCTTATCAAAATCTTTCACTATCACAATCTTTATATTAGTTTGTTTGAATTTGTTTTGATCTTTTTACCTTTTATTTATTTTATAGTTTTTGATCTTCAAAATATAGTAGATCTTTCAATTTTGTGTTAGTGGGTTGATCTATTTTTTAATCTTGGTTCTTAATCATTATTTTTAAAAAGGTTCTACATAATACACCTATTTTTTTAATTTTTAGATGTTGTGTTTAGCTCTTATTTAATTAGTGAATAAAATAAAATGGGACTCTCTAAAGGGCAATGCATTCTTTTTCAATTAATCTTCTCTACCTATTTAGCACCCCATTCTTCTTTCATTTGACAGAGCTATCAAACCGCAAAGACAATCGATCTACTATTAGATTGCGGAATAACAATAAGGCTACTCTTAGTGATATTATCCACAAACATATTGAATTATTAATAACAAAGAAAAAATCATTTCTTCAGTCTACTCGAGTAACCTTATGTAGAAAGAATACATTCGCCAATCTCCATGACTGTCTCAGTTACATACCATCCATCTTTTCTCTTATGAGTCTCTGTCCATATTGCCTTGATTAACTTTTTTCACCTTTTGCCTTATGAAATTTTCAAATGGTAAAACGTTAGTATAATGAATTAAGAACATACATATCTAAGTACATCATATTAAAAAACCATTTAAGCTCTTCTTACCGTAAAACTCTTCATATCGCCTACAACATCTCGCAATTTGAGATAGCCAAGAAGAAGCTTAGAAGTATAAATAGTAACTTTTGGGAAGAATTAAAAATCTTAAAATTTTCTTGATGAAAAGTTGTGAAGTTCTTTGAATTGTAGTTGATCTCTAGTAGATTAGATTCATGTTTCCGGACTGTTTTTTTGGTTTGATCTATTATGTAATGAAGTATTTAGAGATCCTAAGTGTTTGGGATAGGATCCATGGAAGTTTAGAGGAGTTAAAATTGAAATTTGGAGAAGAAAATTCGACAATCACGCCTGACAAGACTTGGAGTTCTGCACCTGCCATAGCCCCTCAGGATAAACTCTGTCCGACAGGCCCTAGCGCGCCCCGCCAGCCAGTGCGCCTGAGGACAGTCTCTGTCCTTCAGGCTTTGGCACTCAGTACCTCTAAGAGCGCCAAGACCCCCTAGAGAACCCGTTCTTTCCCTATCTCTCCGTACTAGTTTCTAAGTGATGTACCTATAATTTCTAGTTGATTCCAACACTCTAACATACGTCTAAACATCATGGAATCATCCATATAAATAAGATCATGAAACTTGAATCCATAATCCAATTCAAAGAAAGTTAAGATCAAAGTCCAAGAAGCTAAGAGTTAATTCTAAAGGGTAAGAAGTAAGACAAAGTAAAATTCCTTAAAGTTCCACGAGTCCTATTTAAATGTTTAACTTAGTTTTAAGGATCAAGTCTCGAGTTAAAGAAAGAGTACAAGTTGAAGTCTTTCCTTCAATAAAGTATAAGGGAACTAAGTATTTCCCTAAAGATTTGAAGTCCATCCTTTGAAAAAATATAAAGGAACTAAGTAATTCCCGAAGAATCATTTAAAAACTCATGTTCAAGCTAAGTAAAGAGTAAAGAGTTAAGTTGAAGTTCTTTTCTTCAAAGGTATAGGGGGGATAAGTATCCCCAAAGAGATATGGAAATGTTTTCACATTTAAACAAGGAAGATAAATTTTCCAAGGAGCCTTTGGGCTAGTTTTCATAAAAGAGTTATAGCTTTGTAAAATGAAGCAAACAGGGAAACTATGATTTCCAAGAGAGTCTTAAAGCGAAGTTTTGTGCACTAATCTCAAATCACATAATCATCATGCTTTAAAAACATAACAGCTAGTATATATAATTTGTGAGTAGAATTGAGCACTAAAATGGAGGAGAGTTCAGATAATCATAAACCATGTAGCCAGCATGGGTAGAAAAGGTTCATACTTTTTAGATAAACTCTTTTCACAATTTACTAGTGGATCCATTAGGTAGTTAAGATCTTATACGTTTGGCCGGGTATCGGATGCGCTGGCGGCGTGAGGTAGATCATTTTATCATCATTGTAGCACTTAAGTGATGGTTGTCGATTAGAGAAACTCCCACAGTAGTGGTTGCATGGTTCCTCAAGAGGTTCTACTTAGTATGAATCGGGGTATGAGACTTCATTCATGCATTGCACGAGTAGACTTTTAGAGGAAGCATGCCATGTCTTTTATTACGATTATGAATTGACATAAGATTATTTTGTATTTTAACATACATATCACAGTTATTTTGTATATTTGTATAGAATAGAGTTACATCATGTTTTAAAGAACTTTTCTTTATTATCCATTTGCTTTTAAATTGCTTAATATTGAAATAACTTTAGTTAAGTATTCATGAGTTAAGAAGATCCAAGGTAAGTGTTTCTTTCAGAATCTCCTTCAAGCCTATGTTGTTTTAGCACTCCAACTCACATACTCGTACATTAAATGTACTGATATCAGTTGGCCTACATCGTATTATAATATAGACGCAGGTAATTAGGATCAGCATTTGGCGCACCGTTGATCCAGTGAGTAGCTTAGAGTCCGTTGGTGATCCTTCTTTTCATTTCATAGGATAACTATATCATTCAAGTTTTTATTTTTTTTTCTTGTTTTCAGCTGTTAGGATGATTGGGGGTCCTCTCCCAAACATCCTTTCTTGTTTTAGAGGCTTCATACACAAATAAAGTTAGTTTCTTTAGTCTTTTCATATATTTTGTAAACTGTGAGACTTGAATTGTCATTTTTGGTAAGTATTATTTTAAAGTTATATCTTGATTTATTTCTTGAGTTAACTCTTCCGTTGAGTTTAGAAACCCAGGACAAGGGTTCATTCGAGGCCAATAATGGTCACTGAGTGTCGTCCACATCCAGGGTGTAGGCTTGGGGCGTGACAAATTGATACCAGGGCACAAAGTTCAAGTGTCCTAGGGATTCTATGAAGCCGTGTCTGTAGTGTCTTAGTCACCGGTGTAAATCGTGCCACATCTATTATTACGAGGCTACAACATTTAGGAATTCCTCACTGTTTTCATACTCATTTTGTGTGGTAGAGTTTATTGCTAAATGTTTCCTTATAATTCGTGACTGTGCGTGTTTTCAAAGACTCATGCCTCCACGAAGAGCAATCAGAGGTCTTCTAGCTAGAAGGGTAGTTATGGAACAAGAGTTGCTAAATGCACCTGAAGTGTAACCTCAAGGAAAAGTTACACATACTGAATTCCGTGAGACTATCTGGAAGTTATGTAATGTTGCGACTCATCAATTTGAACAGAGAGGTAATCGACAGGAAGTGGCAGATACTTCAAGGATTTGTGAGTTTTTAGGGATAAATCCACCAAGCTTCACATATTCAAGTGTCACAAAGGATCCAGAGAACTTTGTTGAAGTGCTTCAGAAATTTTTCTATATATTGCATGTTGTTGATGCTGACAGGGTAGATATGGCTGCATACCAACTAAAGGGTGTCGTTAGAGTTTGGTTCGACCAATGGAAAAGGAATATGGCTGAGGATCCGCCAATTGTGAGTTGGGTTGTGTTTGATAATGCTCTCATGGGACATTTCATTCCCAGCGAGTTGCGAGAGGCAAATATTATAGAGTTTCTAACCCTTAATCTGGAGTCTATGAGTGTTAATGTGTGCATTCTGCAATTTGTAGAACTCTCCCACTATGCTTTTGAGATGGTTGTTGAGATGATGGGCAAGAATATTTTATTTGTTGCTGGATTATCTCGTCAGTAAAGCAAGGAAGGCGAGGTAACAATGTTAATAATGGATATGGACATAGCAAGGCTAATGATCCATGTGCAACAAGTTCAGGAGGATAAGCTTAAGGATAAATAAGGGTCTAAGAATAAGAGGGCTAATACATCGGACAACGAGTTTAGGAAGCAAAAGAGAAGTATGAATTCTTCCTTCTAACAAAACCAGAAGGGATCTGCTGCACCATCTGCTAGTGACCTTGCACCCAGAAATAATGGTGAACATAATGGTCGTAGTTCACAACCCTTTAGAGCTAGACGCGCCAAACTCAGGATAGTGCGACACAAGGAGTTAATATGGCTCCTGCATGTTCTAGGTGTGGTGAAACCCACCTAGGAAAGTGTCATCAAGGCCAGAAAGGTTGCTTCAAATGTGGAAAAGAGTGTCCAAAGAACATGCAAGTAAATGGTTAAGGTAGAGGAACAAATAGACTGAATGCTATCAAAACTTGCCAGTAGCAAGAGGATATGCCAGATGTCATCACTGGTATGATTCAAGTCTTTGTCTTTACTATTATGCTTTACTAGACTCAGGATTAAGGTAATAGTTTGTAAATTCATGTGTTTATATGATTTTTATGTTATTCCTGAGCAACTTAGTGAACCATTCAATATTTTTACACCTATTGGTGATTCTATTCTAGCAGACAAATTCAATCGTGAATGTATCATTTCCCGTCAATCACAAAAGAACAATGGATGACTTAGTTTAGTTAAACATGGTAGATTTTTATGTAATTCTAGGAATGGACTAGTTTCATGCCTATTATGCATAAATAGATTTCAACACTCGAGTAGGCAAGTTTCAGTTTCCAGTGAACCAGTTTTAGAAGCGGAAAAGCAGTTCAGCAGTGCCTATGGGTCATTCAATTTCGTAACTTAAGGCAAAGAAGTTAGTTTCCTAGGGGCGCGTCTATCACTTATTACGTAATGACTCAAGTGCTGATATACATCCTTTTCAGAAAGTTTCTGTTTCAGTATTAAAAGAGTTCCCATAAGTCTTTCCTGATGATATACCCGGAGTCCCTCCTAAGAGAAAAATAGACTTTGTCATAAACATCATTCCAGATACTCGTCCTCTTCTGCCATATAGAATGGTACCAGTAGAGTTGAAAGAGCGTTTGGAGAATTTTCTGCAGAATGGTTTTATTTGACCAAATTAACTTAGGTGACATTTAGATTTCAATGGTTTGAAGCGTGGGAGAAAAGTTTTCAGGAATTGAAAAAAAAAAGTTGACTTCTACCCCATTTTGACTTTACCGGAAAGTACTCAAGTTACTATGATGTATTGTGATGCATATAGAGATAGTTTGGGTTGTGCGTTAATACATACTGACAAAGTTATAGTTGATGCCTCCAGGAATTTGAAAAATCATTAGAAAAAACTACCCAACCCATGACTTAGAGCTGGTTGATTTGGTATTTACTTATAACAATGATGTCATTATCTTTATCGTGTTCATGTAGGAGTGTTTACCGATCACAAGAGTTTCCGGCATGAGTTTAGTTATAAATAGCTTAATCTCATGCAAAGAAGATGGAATATGGGTAGTACCACCCATTTTGAGGAAGATAAAAAAGATTTAGAAAAGGAGGTACATAGACTAGCACGATTAGGAGTTTGATGAATGAATTACACAGTAGGATGAATAGTGGTGATGAATAGGTCTGAATCATCATTAGTTTCAGAATTCAATAGGTAAGCAAGACCAAGAATGTATCGAGCTTTAGTTAAAGGTAAGTGTTCACAAGAAAAAAGTGATGACTTTTGAACAAGGGGGAGATGGTGAGTTGAAATATTAAGGTAGGTTGTGTGTACCAATGGTTGATGATTGAATTACTATAAGTTTAACCCATGAAGGGTTTTATGAGATTTTTCAAGAAGGGAAATCACTTTGTAGAGAAGCTAAAGAGGATATGAAAAAGAGATACCCACATCTGTTCGAATCCGGAGAAATTCCAAATTGAGCTACTAATCCTTTTCTTGGCATTCACATTAAGTTGGCATGTTGTGTTTATATTTTGTTGTTGGGTATATGAGTGGAATGTAAGATGTTACACCATAAGCCTAGTAAGAATTAATATCATTCGAGGACGAATATTGCCAATGGGGAGATATTGTAATATCTCGCAAATTGAGATAGCTAGGTAGAAGCTTAGAAGTAGAAATAGTAAGTTTTTGGAATAATTAAAAATCTGGAAATTTTGTTGATGAAAAGTTGTAAAGTTCTTGTTTGTTTAATTTTAGTTGATCTCTAGTAGATTTGATTCATGTTTCTAGACTGTTTTTGGGTCTACTCTATTGGGTAATGAAGTATTTAGAGATCCAAAGTGTTTTGGGTGGGATCCATGGGAGTTTAGATGAGTTAGAATTGAAAATCGGAGAATAAAAGTCGAAAATCGCGCATGACAAGCCCTGGGGCACCGCACCTGTAATATCCCCTCAGGATACACCCTGTACGTCAGGACCTAGCGTGCCGCGACAGCCAGAGCGTTTGAGGACAGCCTCTTTCCGTCAAGCTCTGGCAATCCGCTCCTCTCAGAGCCCCAAGACCCCCTGGAGACCCTGTTTTTTCCCTATCTTTCCGTACTCGTGCTTTAGTGATGTACCAATCATTCCTAGTTGATTCCAACACTCTAGGGTACGTCAAAACATCATAAATTCATCCATAAACCTGAGATATGAACCTGAGCAGCTCAGAGTCAGTTGGTGAGCATCCTTTCATTCCGGAGGACATCTTTATCATTCAAGTTGTTATTATTTTTTCTTGTTTTCAGTTGTTAGGATGATTGGGGGTCCTGTCCAAACATCCATCCTTATTTAATACGCTTCATAGACAAATAAAGTTCGTTTCCTTAGTCTTTACATATCTTTTGTGAACTGTGAGACTTTAATTGCCATTTTGGTTAAGTATTATCTTAAATTTATATGTTGAGTTATTTCTTGATTTAAGTCTTCCGCTGAGTTAAGAAAGTCAGGCCAAGGGTTAGCTCGAGGCCAGCAATGGTTACCGAGGGCCGGCTACGTCTAGGGTGTAGGCTCGAGGCGTGACATCGCCAGTATGAGGAGTTTGGTTTTGTTAAATCTATATATTGATTCCTCTTGCAAAGTTTCTACATGCCAAAGAAGAACAATATGAATAATTTAGTTCGGGGAACAATTAACTTTAGGTTTTGACTGTGTACAGTGAATTGTCAAGAATACTTTATCCAAAGGCATATGGGGATATTACTAATTTAGAAAAACTCATACATATTACTAACTCAATAAAGTTGAAAAATAGGACCAAGAGGCAGTGATTAGTCATCTAAATGTTAAAATACATAAAGGTGTCATAAAATAAAAGCAAGAAACAATTAAAAGTGGAGTTCTACAATTAAATAGATTCCCAATTCATTCTTTTCAAGTTTCTATAGAATCTAAGTTTTTTGTTTTGTGAACGTAGATCAGAATATATACATGAAAACAGTGCCTTCAAAGGGGAAACCTAAATTACTTCGCTTCTACCATCCAGAAATTCTTCTTTCTCTTTCTTTTGTTAAACAGTTTTTCACAAAATATTTTTGTACGAATTTGAATCTCTTTTGTGTCACAAAATATTAACGACAAAAACACTGTGCAGTTTTAGTTGTCTTCTTTTATCAATGGTGATGAAAATTATACAGTTTCACTGATTCGTGTGCCCGCTCTGATGACGTGGAGTCGTACGAGTAAAATCAGAGATAGAGAGGGCATCTATGGTGTTATCGATTGTCGATGAAAATAAAGTACAAATTGTTATTATTGTCAAAAGGACGGCTGGTGAAAGCAACAAGAATGATGTCGTTTCTCCATTTGTAGATAGTAATGTAATTGGTATTCCTTCTCCGAAGATGCTAAGTTCTTTGACTAAAATCGATGACAATGAAATAATGAGATTTTACTATCTAGAAACAGTGAAATCTCATTGTCTTCATCGCCATCGTTTTCACTCATAAAACTAAACATCTTCGGAGCAGGACAACGATTACATTCCTATCAACAAAGGCATATTCCCTGTTGCTCCCGCTAATTGTCCTCCAGACAGGAAGAACAAATTCCACTTTTTTTCCCATAAAAATGGGTGAATCAACATAATTACCTTCTCCACCACCGATGTTACTCGTATACCTTAACATCATCCGAGTGGGAACACCAACCGATGGAAATTCCTGGGGATACAAATAAGATCAAAACTATACAAAAAAACATTTGAGAAGCTTTGTAATAGAAGAAATACTAAACCACAACTTCTAAGTTGTTGATCATCATGGAGTTATGCTTTAACTAGAGTAAGTTTGGAATCACCACATATGCCTCTGCCAAAAGATTATAAAGGTGTAGCATCTTACCAAAAAACAATTGAAAAGAGTTTATTCTACTCAAAGCAATCGACAAATTAAGAAATCTTCCATCCAAAATTAACGATTTCTTACATTGGGAAATATTAAGGAGCATGGTGGAAAGAAACAAAACTCACCTGTTACTATTGATTGAATTTCTTACCTTCATCCAAATATATAAGGCTTGAAAAAGCACAACCCCTGAGTGAACCCAAAATACGATGAAACTACTTGTTATGTTACATTATTTCACCATAGTAAGCCCAAAATAAATTGATACTACTTGTTATGTTACGTTATGTCACCTTAGTAAGCCCAAAGTAAACTGATACTACTTGTTATGTTACGTAATATTCCTTAAACTTTCTATTTCTCTAAGCCTTCATAGATTATGCTCAGATCATATTTCTCTTTTCATGTTTCTTGTAACTAATTTTTAACTAGTATTTTCTACTTTTCTTTTACGGCACTTGACACTTCCATTTTAGGTGTTTTCAGCCACAGTTACTCTAGTACTATTTCCAGATGTATATTCATAAATTAAATTTTAATGAATTCAATCTTAAAGTTCTTAGTATTAAACACATTATACTTCTGAAATTATGTGTTCTTATGGAAAAGTTGAATACTAGATGACTATTTCTCATTTTGAGATGCCTCAAATATTTTAAATATGTACACAAACAAATGTAATTGTGAATTCACAACCTTAAGAACTTTAATATAAATAAAAGCAAATAATGTTTATTCTCTTGCTAGATTTTGTGCAAGATAAGACTAAGAGCCTATTTGTATAGGATTATATAATCTCGTCTTATAAGCCAAAAAATCACTACTCACGACTAAGTGCTAAAAAATATATCCGTATTTTAGCTAACACTACAAATATATTAAAAGCTATATTTCAGAATTCAAGGTACATTATGATCAAATTTATATGGATAAAGTATTGTAGAAAACAAATACATTCCCTTGTCAAAAGAAGGGAGGTTCCCATATTTGGAAACACGTGGTGGTGAATGAGGGGGGGGGGG
>NC_028645.1:18844909-18905174 GCF_001406875.1 Solanum pennellii | reverse complement strand
GGGGGGGGGGGGGGGTACTAGAACATCACATGTGGTGGGAACCTAGAGGAGACACTTCTACTATATTGCATAATAACTCGTATAATCTAGTACCTTTGCAATTACTTGAATTTAAGATGCAGAAGATTCATCCTATCAAAGACATTGTTGAGTTTCTAAAGGAGAAAGAGACATAGATCTATCCAATAATGAGAGAGCGTGTTCCTAAGTATGTTGTACATGTCCAATCTAGTTTGCAACCTGTAAATCTCTGTATTCGAGGAGATGAAGCTTAGTGGACTGAAACTAACAATGGTAAATTCACTGGTAAATCAATTTGGGAGCTACTAAGGTACAAAAGAGAGAAGATTGAAGACATGGTGAGATTGTTGATAAAAGAGATTTCATTTGGTTCAGAAAGATGTGTGTGGCTTCTTTGGTGCATAGATAGAATTTTTGAAGAAGATACTATGGAACATATTTTTTTAATAGGACAATACGCTACAAGAATTTGAAGCCACTTTATTAGTGCTATTGGAACTGTGGGCAACATTCTCAACTTGAAGCATTCCATAAGGATATGGTTGCTAGGAGAAGGAAAGTTAGTGGAGGTAGTTTTACATGCTATCCTTACATTATTTTATAGTTTCTTGGAAGAGAATTAATTATGTTATTCACTGAAGTTCCGTTTAATAATTTGGAGTGCTATGGGCATTAATGATACAATTTTAAAATTCATTAATGTTAGATTTAAAGGGAAATGTAGCAGCAACTTTTGGGCTCTTATTCTTCCAAAATTTGAGCATTACAAACCTAAATCTCTTTTAAAATTGTTAGATGGAACCGTAGTTCTAGTTCCAAAACTTCTTGTATCAGGGACCATAGAGGTAATCTGGTAGTAGATAAAGGTTTCAAAATTCATGATACAACCGACATAGTAGCTGAAGCTAGAGCTATAAGGGAGAGTCTTAATTACTATATTGAGCATTAAATTTTCAATATCATTATTGAGTCTAACTCGTTAGTTATGGTGCATATTTTATAGGGAGAGTGGAAATCAAAGGATAATGAAATGTGGCATTGGATATTAGTATCATTAGGAGATTGAAAAGAGATATTCCGCAAGGGTAAACATTACATTAGAAAGGGAAATACTCTTGCAGATTTTTTTACTAATTTAGTTTTATCTTTTCCAGGTGATTTTTAGATTAACCATATTCAAAAGATTCATAACGCAGAAAATAAGATACTCAATCTAGCTAAATATGGTATATCATACATAAGGAGGCATCTACACGATGAATAGAGCAAATAGTGGTATATGTATAATAGTCCATTCCTGATTACACGTAAGTTCAATCTGCTAAGATAAAATTTTCTATCAGGATAACCTAATGTTTGAAGTATATTCAATAGATTTGTGTACTTTTATCTAGTGAGAGCATGGAGTGTCCATTAGTATCAAATCTATGATTTAATTTAACTAGTATTTACCATCAACAAGGTTGATTAGAAGAAACCTTCAAAAGGATGCAACATAAATTTTCTCTGAGTTCATTGTGGTATATGATGGTATTAATCCTGAATGGGGTTCAATCATTGGGACTTAGTACGTTGATAAAACTGCTATTAGATAGAGCTGAAACATAGAGCCTTAATTTTTGTCATAACATATGTGGATTGTGGATCTTCACATTTTAAAGACTAGAGTTAAGCTTCGGGGCAGTAATAGATTGTTATTCTTGAAGAATTACATTTACACCATGATTTTGACTTACTGATAGTAGATATAACTGACGGATTTACACAACTCTCAAGTTAATTAGTTTCTGAGATAAACAAGGTAGAGTAATGAGTTGAATGACTAAGATTAGAGTTTTGATTGGTTCAATGGAGTGAAGACGAGATCGATTCCATCACTGTGTGATCACCTAAAACTATAAGCAATTAAACTATTTTACCATTGGAGAGTAAGAATTAAAGATTTGACTTTGATTTTACCTATAATTAAATATTTCACCTTTATTTTAACTTGAATCACAACAATGACAGTGTATGATGATTAGGATTTTAGATGAGAGAATAAAGAAGGTGCTGGAAGCTTCTGACTCTTTGTGTTCTCACTTTTCTAAGATACTTTATGTTTTTATTATTTCCATAGGGTATTTTCTACCCTTTGCATATACTTATATTTCTGGACCTGGTCACTTTCGGGCTCGGTTATTTGTATATATTTTCTTTGTTTTTATGGATAAAGGGGTCTTGCTCAATTAAATATGACTTGTTTTTTTCAAAGTTAGTCAATTCAAATAGGATCTTTAATGAATATGAACATTCTTTATTAGAAGGTGAGATACCATCCACATTCATTTGAGTCAGCTCTCTTAGTTAAGTTTTAAATTTTTAATTACCTTTCTTAATTTAATCACCATATATGGTTTAAGGATTTTATGATGGTTGGAATCCTCGTTGTCAGAAATTAAGTGAACGTTGGCTGAAATTGTGAATCTAGCATACACATTTATGTCAAACTGATTTTACTAGCATAAAATATTACAATTTCAGAAAGTTCATGTTTTATTCAAATTTTAAGGCTAGTGTATTCTAACACCCCAAAAATTTCTAAGTTAATCGAAAAAATCATTCTTCAATTGTGTATAAGGTCGTAATGAGTGACTCTTAATTTTTTTTGAGGTGTTAAGGTAAATTCTTTAGTTTGGAAACGATTCTGAATATCAATTAAGGTTAGTAAAATCTCCTAGCAGAAAGCTGAGTTGAAAGCTTCCTTACTGATCGAGTTTTGACATAAGATTTTACTTAGGTCAAGTTAAAACTATCATTTCTCTTAGAATATGAACATTTAAGTGTCCCATAACCTATCGGATCAAAGGTAATCGTCTTTCTAACGCCACAGATTTTGCGTCAATCAAAGTTGTGAGTAAAAAGTTATGACCATTTTAATAATCTGCTATAATCCAGTGACGAATTAGCCGATGAGAAAACATTGAAAAGGGTCTTTTTTGTGTTTTTACTTCAAAGAAAACCCTAAACAAGTTTCTTGACTAATTAAAGACTCAAAAAATCATATTTTCCTCACAAACCCTAAGCCAAAACTCTAAAAAAAATCAAAGTAGAAGACTTGTGTAACACCCTGCCATTTGAAAGAGCGAGAATTAGAAAGAGACATTTTTGGAAGGAATGAAAAATCTGAAATTTGGCTTAGATATGTTTAGTTTGAGTTTTGGCTCAAGTTCAAATGACCATAACTCCTAGTACATGATGATTTAGATGGGATACAAGATATCAAATGAAACATCTTTGAATTATCTTTTCAACGCCACCGAGTTTTGTAGTTTTTGAGTATGTATGAGGGAGATATGCCCGTTTGAAGTCGGGATATCTGAATAAGGAAAGTTAACCGAAATTTGAAAGGTTATTTTGATATTTTTATTTCCCAATTATTTAAGTCCATTTTTAGTAATTTAGGTGGCGTCGAAAAATTAAATTGGTTCAGTTTATGCATTTAAGTTTCACGCTACAAGAAAAAATGCTCAACAACAAAGGGAAAATTGTCACGATCAGGGAGCACCCCCAAGACGTAACCGACACTGTCGTCCTCGTAGAGGACTAAGCGTATCCTCTTAGCATTCTTTATTACAGTTCATAGGCTAATGATGCGGCAAAATTAAAAATTTTCATACACATTGAGGTATACATAGACCTCTTGCTTACAAGTCATATATACATATGAAGTTTACTTAGACTCCTCGCATAGGAAGCTTACATAGGCTTCTCGTTTAGACAAATATATAACATATAAGAATTTAGTCTAATATATCGTCTCACATTACACCATCTAAACCGGAGTACAACATTCGGGCATAGCCCATACTTCATTACAGCAAAAGCCATATAGGATAATACAATAATAGTCTTCAAATGAAAGAGAAAGAAACTAAATGTCTTTAGACAATAACAACATCAATAGCTAGATAGTGGCATCATCCTCGAATGATGAGGACCTACGAAGCACTTGGGTAATATACAAGTAGTCTAGCAATTGGCCTTTTAATTTCAACAGCCCGAACATACGTATTTGTACAAAATATCAAGGAAATGGGTTAGTACATCCACTTGTACTAAGTATAGAAACATATGCAAATATAATGTTTGAAATCATGCTTAAAGGGACATTTGTTCAAAGCCATGCCAAGTTACTTTGAAAAGCCTTATGCACAACCAAGAAGACATATAATACAATGATCATATATTCCTTAACACAAGACCAACATCATCAAATAAAGTCAAGTCAACATGTGTAGTAGCATACTAGAACTCATAACCAAACAAATCCAATATCATGTTATAACAACAAAGCATATACAAGAGTTCATAATATTACAACATATGTAAGACCACTACTCATAACAAATCACCAAGCTTACAAGTGCAATTATAAAGTGAAGTCTCATAACCTCACACAACCAAGTAAACCAAACAAAGGATCACAAGCAATATCTAATTTCATATAACTTAGCATCATGAGTAATCATCATCATATTTATAAATATAGACCAATAACATGTTCATAAGTGAAACTAACATCATATGAATTCAACAAAATGTAAAGTCAACATATGCATATCATTTACTTTATAAGAACATAAGAACATCCTCCTAGGACTTCCCTCAAGGCCAACTAGTGCAATGTATAGGTATTAGAGGACTAACCCATTGTATATCATAATCATTAGATCATTTGGAATTGCATGAGAACTTCCTTTCATAACAATCCTCATATGTGAGATCAACACATTATTATCACCATCTCATAGTAAGGCACATAGGTGATTCACAATGAACCTTATATCATTACACCTTAATCATAATCTCAAAATCCATATAATCAAGACATTTCAATTACATTTATCATACCAACACCTATATATAATCTAATCACAACCAACACATCAATTGAATACCATCGTCAAGTATAAGCCATCACAATTAAAGTAAGGATTCAAGATCATAGGTCTTACCAATTCACGTTCACAAGCCTTCTTCCATGGTATTACCATTAACCAACAATATTCATCAAATTATAGGCTAAATAACATCATACAACATTAATTAACACAAGAGCTAAGTCAATTGCATCATCACTAACCAATTCAACATCAATTCATAAACTAGGGTTAGGAAAATAGGGTTAATTCATGATCTCTTCCATAGAACTAGGTCTAACATCAATAACTACCCTAATTAACCAATAATTCATCATAATTCATGCATTATAATCAAAATAATTCAAGAACAATACAATTTAGAACATCAATTTCAGATTAAGAATGAACCCATGTTTTTCTAAACTTTTGGAAATCAATTTGAAAGAACCCTAGTCCCAAAGGTGAAGAGTTGTCATACCTTATAAATCCTTGAAGATTGATGGAGAAAAGTAGACTTCTTTAAGCCTTAAACCCTTTGACCTTGGTCTCCAATGGATTCTTCTTTGGGGAGAGAGAAAGTAGAGAGAAGTAAGAGAGATTTAAGTTTGGGGATTGAAGTGAGTTAGGTTAGTTTAATGAGGGTTATGTGTTTATATAGTACCCTAATTAACTTAATTAGACTGCCCCTAACCCTTAATTAAACACCTAAGAAACTAATTTAATTAAATGACTTACTTAAAATTGGACAATAAAAACCAGACATGACCTACAGACCCCAACTTACAGCCCGTAGATCAATCGACGCCAGCCCATGGCCTCCATGCTACACAACCATTGGTGATGTCAAAGACTTGGTTTCTGGACACTTTTTGAAAATGTATAAGTCATCGCCTATGGATGACATGGATGCCTTGTCGCCTAGAAAATTGCTCGTCGATTGGTCTCGTAGGTGACCACTGTCATTTGACAACTTTTGGTCATTTTGGAAGGTCCTCCTCAAAAAACCCTAAGGTAGTCCTTGGGGAATCTTACCCAGACGTTTCGACCCTAAACACACTCTAATACATGTTTAATTTACATTTCTACCAAATTTCATTGAATTCCAACTCTTAAAACCCCATGAAATATGTCAAGGCACGCTAACCTCTTTTTCGCAATGCACTGGGCGTCATGGACGTTCCTTGACGTTTTGCTCTAAAACCTCCTAAATGATTTATATGCATTATTTTAGGCCATAAAACACAGTTACCAACCTTAGTTCAACATGTGAGGCTCTAGATTAGGTCTTGGGCTTTTGGAGTGTTACATTATCCCCCCTTAGGAAATTTCGTACCCAAATGACACTTAAATCTTTTGTTGGGAAAGGATAGTCTCAATACTAGCAGCCAGCCAACAACATATAATACCAACATGATACACAATTCAAGTCACAATTTACCACAAATAAGAGCTTAACATCATAGCATGAGGAATTTCCTTCTCAATATCAACATGAGTTCAACATGATCATCAAGTAACTTATGCCAAAACTTCTTACAACGCATCCACATACTAAATACCATTCCATGAAGTCAACAATACATCAAATACACAAATAAGTGCAAATCAAGCCAAAAGAGCATTTCTCATGAAAACTCATTTTAGCATAAATCTTTTACCCTAATTATGCATATTTGTATAAAACAAGTCAAATTCAATTTTGATCATTATTTTCATTATAAATATGAAAAACTAAACTTTTTTAGGAAAGAGATAAGGATAACATGACTTCATGTCAGCCTCGACCTCCTATGTTGCCCCTCAACTAGTTGATTTCTCCATAACACCTTTACGGAGGCCACCTCCTTGTTCCTCAACTTCTTAACTTATCTATCAAGGATCTCCACCGTAACCTCTTCATAGGAAAGACTATCATCGACACCTAACCCTTCAATAGGAAGTATGGACACGGGATCAACAATACATTTCTTAAGCATGGAGACATGGAATACCAGATGGACCGAAGCTAGTTCACTAGGTAGTCTCAATTCATATGCAACCTTTCCGACCCTTTGCAAAGTCTCATAAGGACCCAAATACCGGGGACTTATCTTTCCCTTTTTGTCGAATATGATCACCCCTTTCATAGAAAAAATCTTCAAATACACCATATCACCTACTTCGAATTCAAGATCTCTTCTTCTGTTGTCGGCAAGGATTTTTGCTGACTATAGGTTGTTTGGAACCTAACTCTTATCACACGAACCTTCTCCAAAGCTTCATAGATTATTTCTGGACCAAGGGGTTAAGACTCACCAACCTCATACCACCCGACCAGAGATCTACATCTCCAACCATAAAGTGCTTCAAATGGAGGCATTGAAATACTAGAATGGTAGATACTATTATAATAGAACTCAATCAATGGCTAGTGATTGTCCCAATACCCTTTGAAATCTATCACACAAGCCCTTAACATGTCTTCTAGGGTTAGAATAGTATGATCCTCTTGACCATCCGTTTGAGGATGAAAAGCGGTGCTTAGCTTCACTTGTGTACCCAACCCTTTTTCAAAAGATCTCCAAAAACAAGATGTGAATTGAGCACCTCTATCCGATATGATGGACAAAGGAACCCCATGAAGACTCACAATCTCATTAATGTAGATCCATGCATAATCTTCAGCCATATAAGTAGACTTAACGGGGATAAAATGAGTGGATTTCGTCAACCTATCCACTATAACACAAATTGAGTCATTTTGCCTCCGGGTTCGAGGCAACCAATGAAGTCCATATTGATTTCTTCCCACTTCCAAGTAGGAACACCCATTTCCTGGATTAAACCACTAGGCTTTAGATGCTCGTCTTTAGCTTGTTGACAATTTGGACACTTGGATACAAACTCCGCTATGTCCCCTTTCAAGGCATCCCACCAATATACATATCTAAGATCATGATACATTTTGGTTGCACTAGGATGAATAGAATATCGGAAACCATGAGCTTATTCTAACACCCTTCCCCTCAAATTAAAAACAACCAGTACACACAATTTACCTTGATACTTATGGATACTATCCCCTTTTGGGAGGATGACTTATTCATCGTGCTAAGTACCAATTTTCTTCAACTCCATCAATAGTGGATCAATATATTGTTTAGACTTCACCTCAACCACCAATGATGACTTAGAGTTAATATACACCACAAACCACCATTTGGGGAATCTTCCAACCGAACATCCAATCTAGTCAACCTAGGAATATCTTTCACTAGGTCATTCTTGCCTTCTTCTACATGAGACACACTACCCTTGGTCATACGACTTAAATAATCTGCCACCACATTAGCTTTGTAGGGGTGGTAGACAATACTCATGTCGTAATGTTTCAATAATTAAAACAATCTTCTTTGATGGAGATTCAACTTCTTTTGAGTAAACACATATTGAAGACTATTATGGTCGGTATACACATACACATGAACACCATATAAGTATTGCCTCCATATTTTAAAAGCAAACACTACAAACACTAATTCAAGATCGTGAGTTGGGTAATTCTTCTCATGCACCTTGAGTTTTCTATAGGCATAGGCTGCTACCTTCCCATGTTGCATAAGAACACACCCTAAACCCACTCGGGATGCATCACAATAGACCACAAAACCTTTGGTACCCTCATGTAAAGTCAACACTAGAGTTGAGTTAAGCCTATCTTTCAAAATTTGGAAGTTTCTTTCACATGCCTCCGGCCACTCAAATTTCACTCTTTTGTGTCAAGGTAGTCAAAGGAGAAGCAACGGACTAAAAACCATCCACAAACCTCCTAAGTACCCGTCTAAACCCAAACTTCTAACGTCAGTTGGAGTCAATGGTCTAGGACAATTCTTAACCACCTCGGTTTTCTTTGGATCAACCTTTATACCCTCACTTGAGATAATATGGCAAAGAAACACAACCGATCTCAACCAAAATTCACACTTGCTATACTTGACAAATAGTTGTTGTTCCTTAAGGACTTGTAACACCACTCTCAAATGACCCATGTGTTCACCCTCATTCTTCGAATATACCAAGATATAGTTAATGAAGACAATGACAACGAAATCTAGGTAATTTTGAAACACCCTATTCATGAGGTCCATTAAAGTTCGGGGATTAATGTGACCAAAGGACATTACTAGGAACTCATAGTGACCACAACTAGTTCAAAATGTCATTTAAGGTACATCCTCACCTCTCACCCTAAGTTGGTGATACCCCCATCTCAAGTCAATCCTAGAAAAGTAGCTTGCCCCTTGGAGTTAATCAAACAAGTCGCAAATCTGAGGGAGAGGATACTTGTTCTTAATGGTGACTTTATTAAGTTGACGATATTCAATGCACATCCTAAGGGACCCATCCTTCTTCTTAACAAACAACACCGGAGCTCCCAATGGTGAGATACTAGGTTGAATAAACCCCTTATCTAACAATCCTTTGTGTTGAAGCTTTAACTCTTTTAACCCCGCCGGAGCCATCTGGTAAGGAGGGATTGAAATGGGACTTGTATCCGGTAACAATTCAATACCAAAGTCAATTTCCCGTTCATGAGGAATTTTGGGTAAGTTATCGAGAAAGACTTCTGGAAAGTCCTTCACTAGGAAGATCGACTCTATTGGAGGAACGTCGGACTCAAGATCATTGACTCTTACAATATGGTAAAGAAACCCGATAGAGATCATTTTACAATATTTTAAACAAGAAATAATATGACATCTAGGAATCGAGTTACCCCCCTTCACTCTAAGACGGGTTCATTAGAAAAATTAAACTTAACCACTCTTGTTCGACAGTCAATGGAAGCAAAACAAGCATGCAACCAATCCAATCCCAATATGACATCAAAATCAACCATACCAAGCTCTACCAAATCCACCCATGTAACTCTTTTGGGCAAAGATATAGGACAACTACTAAAGACTCTCCTAGCCAAAACAGAGTCACCCAGATGGGTTTTAATCGAAAATGGTTCAATCAAAATATCGTAGAATAGCAAACTTTTTAGATACAAGAGGAATTACAAATGATAATGTAGCACCAGGATAAAGTAAAGCATAAACATCAATAGAGAAGACTTGTAATATACCGGTGACCACATCGGGAGGCTCTTCTTGCTCACCCCTAGAGCAGAGAGAATCAAAGTTGTTCCACTTTGGAGCTTCAAAACTAGTAGAACTATCTTGAATTTGACCACTTCCCTTCTCTTGACTACTTATATTAGGGAAATCTCTAACCTTGTGGCCAGTATTGCCACATCCAAAGCAATTCTCTGTCTCAACTAGACACTAACCCCAATATTTCTTACCACACTTGGAACAAGTTGGTTACTTGCTAGGTGAATTTCCATTTCTTGCCTTTTGGGACTTAGGGTTATACACCCTATCCTTGTTTGCCTTAGGGAAATTGGAAGGAACTTGGTTGGAAACCCTCTTCTTGAACCTAGGCTTGTCTTGATTCTCAAGCCTACCCTTTGAAGTACCTCCCATATATGACTTGGCCCTCTTAAACTTCTTATTCTTCCTCTTGAGTGTAGTCTCTTCAACTTGTTGAGCATGAACTATCAACCTAGACCTATACATGTTTTCATGTAGCATCTCCGAATGACAGTCTTCAACCAAATCATCGGCCACTCCCGTCACAAAGGAACTCATCTCATCCCTTGGGTTAGAAACCAAGCAAGGAGCATACTTGGACGTCACAAAGGAACTGATCTCATCCCTTGGGTTAGAAACCAAGCAAGGAGCTTACTTGGAAAATTTAGTGAGCTTCAAGTAGTACTCTTGCATACTCATACCTCCTTGATGAAGGTTGATGAATTCTTCCACTTTTGACTCTCTTTTCTCCCTCGGAAAGAAACGATCAAGGAAAGCCCTTCTAACCACCTACCAAGTGACAGGACCCGCTCTCGAGGCCCTATTATCTCTCTATTAGATGTACCATGTTTAAGCTACATCCTTGAGTTGATAGGAAGCTAATTCAGCCTTTTCATTTGAAGTCAACCCCATAGCATAGAGAATCTTGTAAACTTCATCGATAAAGTCTTGGTCATATTCATTCACTTTTGACCCGTAGAACATAGAAGGTTTCATCCGCATGAAGTCCCTTAAGGGGGAAGCTGTGGTACTAGCATTTTGTTGAACACGAGGTCCAACCTCCCGATTGGCTTGTGACGTCATTGCTTGGGCTTGGGAGGCTAACGCTGGATCATGGGCAGTCATGGTTTGTGCTAAGCATAGAAATGTCGACCTTATCTCTGCATCCGTCATAGGTGGAGGAATGACCGGAGTTTGGACTTGTGGAGGGTCTTTGTTATCTTAGGGAAGAACTCCCGCATTAGAGAAATCTTCCTCCACTCTCCTCTTAGTCGTCCTCCTAGTATTCATCTCTTATATCCACAACAAAAGGAGTAGAAGAAAAAGGGACACCTAGAGTTACCACTTATAAGGCACGACTTTCAAGATTACCAATAAGTGAGGTTTCCAAAGCATCACATAGCCTCTCATTCATAAGTGTGGCATGCATCACACCCATGAATAAGACTCTACATAGACATGGTTTAGTGAGACATAAACCCTAAGATTATTTCAACCTGATGCTCTATACCAAGTTTGTCATGATTGCGGAGCATCCATAGACGTAGCAGGTGTCGTCATCCTTGTAGAGGACTAAGACTAGCCCTTTTGCATTCGTCATTACGTTCCATAGGTTTAAAAATGCAGAAAAATTAAAACTTTTCTTACATATTGAGTTATACACAGACTTCTTGCTTACAAGTCATATATACATATAGAGTTTACTTAGACTCCTCTCATAGGAAGCTTACATAGGCTTCTCATTTAGACAATATGCATAACATATAAGAATTAAATCTAATATACTGTCTCACATTAAACCATCTAAACCAAAGTACAATATTAGATCATAGCCCATACTTCATTACAATAAAAGCCACATATAGGTTTATACAATAATAGTCTTCAAATGAAAGAGAACGAAACTAAATGTGTTAAGACAATAACGACACCAAGTAGCTCGATAGTGACATCATCCTCAAATGGTAAGGACCTATCAAATACTTGGGGAATATCCAAGTAGTATTGCAAATTGTCCTTCTAACTTCAACAGCCCGAACTTAAATAGTTGTAGAAACATAAAGGAATGGGTTAGTACATCCACTAGTACTAAGTGGAAACATATGCAAATATAATATTTGACATCATGCTTAAAAGGAAATTTGATCAAAACCATGCCAAGTTACTTTGTAAAGCCTTATGAACAACCAAGAACACATATAAGAAAATCATCATATATTCCTTAACACAAGACCAACATCATCAAATAAAGTCAAGTCAACATGTGTAATAGCATACTAGAACTCATAACCAATCAACTCCAACATCATGTTATAACAACAAATCATGAACAAGAGTTCATAACATTACAACATATGTGAGACCATTACTCATAACCCATCACCAAGCTTACAAGTGCAATGATTAAGTGAAGTCCCATAACCCCACACAACCAAGTAAACCAAACAAAGGATCATAAGCAATATCTAACATCATATAACTTAGCATCATGAGTAATCATCCTCATATTTAGCAATATAGACCAATAACATGTTCATAAGTGAAACTAAAATCATATGAGTTCATCAACATGTAAAGTCAACATATGCATATTATTTACTTTATAAGAACATCCTCCTAGGATTTCCCTCAAGGCCAACTAGTGCAATGTATATTTCATAGAGGACTAACCCTTTGTATATCATAATTATTAGCTCATTTGGAATTGCATGAGAACTTCCTTTCATAACAATCCTCATATGTGAGATTTAAACATTATCATCATCATGTCATAGTAAGGAACATAAGTGATTCGTAATCAAATTTATATCATTAAACCTTAATCATAATCTCACAATCCATATAATCAAGACATTTCAATTAAATTAATCATACCATCAGCTATATAATCTAATCACAACCAATAATTCAATTGAATACCATCATCAAGTATAAGCATCACAATTGAAGTAATTATTCAAGATCATAGGTCTTACCAATTCACCTTCACAAGACTTCTTCCATGGTGTTACCATCAACCAACCATATTTATCTAATAATAGTCTTAATAACATCATACAATAGTTAATTAACACAAGACTAAGTTAATATCATCATCACTAACCAATTCAACATCAATTCATAACATCAAAACTACTCTATTTCAGAAATAATTCATCATAATTCATTCACAATTAATCAAAAGAATTAAACAACAAAACAATTTAGAACATCAATTTCGGATTCAAAATGAAACCCATGTTTTTCTCAATGGTTGGAAATCAATTTTAAAGAACCCTTTGGGGATAGGAGTCCCAAAGGTGAAGAGTTCCCATACCTGAACAATCCTTGAAGATTAATGGAGAAAAGTAAACTTGTTGCAGCCCTAAAACTTTGATTTTGGTCTCTAGTGGAGTCTTCTTTGGGAAGAGAGAAAGTAAAGAGAAGGAAAAGAGATTTAAGTTTGGGGATTGAAGTGAGTTAGGTTAGTTTAATGAGGGTTATTTATTTATATAGTCTCTTAATTAACTTAACTACACTTCCCCTAACCCTTAATTAACCACCTAACCAACTAATTTAATTAAATGACTTACTTAAATTGGACAGTGAAAACCAGACCTGACCTACGAGACCACGACCTACGGTCTATAGGTCAATCGACACCATCTCATGCCCTCCGTACTGCACAACAGTCGATGGTGTCACAGACTTGGTTTTTGGACACATTTTGAAAATGGATAAGGCATCACCTACGGAGTCCATCGATGCCTCGTCGCCTAGACAATGGCTTGTTGATTGGTCTTATAATTGGCCACTGTCATTTGACAATTTTTGGTCATTTTGGAAGGGTCCTCCTCAAGGACCCCTAAAGTGATCTTTGGGGAATCTTACCCTGACGTTTCGATCCTAAACACGCTCTAATATATGTTTAACACCTTTCTAACTAATTTCATTGAATTCCAACTCTTAAAGCCCCATGAAACATTCCAAGGCATACTACCTCCTTTTCACAGTTCATTGGACGTCATGGACGTTCCTTGAGGTTTTAACTCTAAAACCTCCTAAATGATTTATATGCATTAATTTAGGACATAAAACAGTGTTACCAACCTTAGTTCAACGTGTGAGTCTCTAGATTAGGTGTTTGGCTTATGACTAGTTCCAAAACTTTTTTTTTATCAGGGATCATAGTGGTAATCTGGTAGTAGCTAAAGGTTTCAAAATTCATGATACAACCGACATAATATATAAATTTAGAGCTATAAGGGAGAGTCTTAATTACTATATTGATCATGAAATTGTCAATATCATTATTGAGTCTGACTCTTTACTTATGGTGCATATTTTATAGGGAGAGTGGAAATTAAAGGGTAATAAAATGTGGCATTGAATATTAGTATCATTTGGAGATGGAGAAGAGTTATATCGCAAGAGTAAACATTCCCTTAGAAAAGGAAACATTCTTGTAGATTTTTTACTAATTTAGTTTTATCTTTTGCGCATGATTTTTAGATTAACCGCTTTCAAAAA
Organism: Solanum pennellii; assembly: GCF_001406875.1. NCBI lineage: Eukaryota > Viridiplantae > Streptophyta > Magnoliopsida > Solanales > Solanaceae > Solanum > Solanum pennellii. Next base: position 18,890,623 of record NC_028645.1, on the reverse strand, counting down.
ATTCATAGCGTAGAAAAGAAGATATTCAATATAGCGAAATATGGTACACCATACTTAAGGAGGCATCTACACGATAAATAGAGGAAATAATAGTATGTGTATTATAGTGCATTCCTGATTGCATGTAAGTTCAATCTGCTAATAAGGTAAAAATTTCTATTAGGATAAGATAAAGTTTGAAGTAAATTCAATAGATTTGTGTACTTTTATATAGTGAGAGCATGGGGTGTCCATTAGTATCAAATCTATGCTTTAATTTAGCTAGTATTCACCATCAACAAGGTGGATTTAATTTGAAGAAATCTACAAAAGGATGCAAATTTTCTCTGAGTTGATTGTGGTAGAATCATCCATGTGAATCCTCAATGGGGTTCTATCCATTGAGACATTATACGTTGATAAAACTGCAATTAGATAGAGCTTTAATTTTTGTGATAACATATGTAGATTGTGGATCTACATATTTTAAAGACTAGAGTTTAGCTTCGAGGCAATAGTAGAACTTGTTATACTAGACGAGTACACAAAGATTTTGACTTACTGGCAGTAGATATAACTGAGGGATTCAGACAAATCCCATGATTATTAGTTTCAGAGATGAACAAGGTAGAGTAATGAGCTAAAATGACTAAGTTTAAAGTTTCGATTGGTTCAGTGGATGAAGACGAGATCGATTCCATCACTTTGTCATCACCTAAAAACCCTAAAAGTATAAGCAATTAAACTATTTAAGCATTGGAGGGTAAGAATTAAAGATCTGAATTTGATTGTAGCTATAATTAAATATCTCACATTGATTGTAACTTGAATCACAACAATGGAATTGTATGATGATTAGGATTTTAGAAGAGAGAATAAGGAATGTGCTTCAAGCTTCCGACTGTTCGTGTTCTCACTTTTCTATTGTACTTAATGTTTTATTATTTCTATAGGGTATTTTGTACCCTCTGCTCACTTTTGGGATCAGTTATTTGTAAATATTTTCTTTGTTTTTATGAATAAATGGGTCTCTCCCGATTAAAATATGACTCTGTTTTTTTTCAAAGTTAGTCAATCCAAATAGGATCTTTAATTTAATAAGTACTTTCTTTATAAGAAGGTGAGATATCATCCGCATTCATTAGGGTAACGTCTTTTGGTTAAGTTTTTAATTTTTAATTACCTTTCTTGATTTAAACACCATATATGGTTTAAGGATTTGTTGATTGTTGAAATCCTCGTTGTCAGAAATTAAGCGAACAATTGGCCAAAATTGTGAATCTAGCATACATTTATGTCAGAGTGATTTGACTAGCATAAAAATATGACAATTTCAGAAAGTTCATGTTTTATTTTGGATTTTAAGGCTAGTGTGTTCCAACATCCCAAAAATTTCTAAGTTAATCCCAGAATCATTCTTGAATTGCATATAAGGTCGTAATAAATGACTCTTAATTTTTCTTAGGTGTTAAAGTGAATTCTTTAGTTTGGAAATAATTTTGAATAGCAATTAAGGTCAGTAAAAGCTCTTAGCAGAACGCGGAGTTAAAAGTTTTCTTACCAATTGAGTTTTGACATAAGACTTTACTTAGGTCAAGTCAAAACTATCACTTCTGTTAGAATATGAAGATTTAAGTGTCCCATAACCTATTAAATCAAAGGTATTTGAATCATCTTTCTAATGCCATAAATTTCACGTTGATTAAAGTTGTGAGTAAAAAGTTGAACTATTTTAGTTATCTGCTACAATCCAGTGATGAATTAGCCGATGAGAAAACATTAAAAAGGGTCTTTTTTGTCTTTTTACCTCTAAGAAAACCCTAAAAGAATTTCTTAACTAATCAAAGACTCAAAACAATCAAATTTTCCTCTCAAACCCTAAGATAAAACTCTAAGGAAAAATCAAAGTAGAAGACTTGTGTAACACCCCGCCATTTGAAACAGCTAGGAATTACAAAGAACCATTTTTGGAAAGAATGAAAAATCTGAAATTTGGCTTAGAAATGTTATGTATGAGTTATGGGTCAACTTCAAACGACCATAACTCCTCGTACATGATGGTTTAGGCGAAATACAAGATATTAAATGAAAGGTCTTTGAATTATATTTTCAACGCCACCGAGTTTGGTAGTTTTCGAGTATGTATGAGGGAGATATGCCCATTTGAAGTCGGGCTATCTTAACAAGGAAAGTTAATCGGAATTTTGAAGGGTATTTTGTTCTTTTCATTACCCAATTATTTAAATTCATTTTTAGTAATTTTGGTGGGAACTAAATTGAATTGGTTCAGTTTACGCACTCAAATTTCACGCTACAAGAAAAAATGCTCAACAACGAAGGGAAAAATAGTCCCTGAAAGTGATATTCTGGTTCCTAAAGGGAATTTCATACCACAAAATCTGGTCGGGACCCTGTCCCTATAGCTTCTGTAGCTAATGGTAATTAAGGACGAGACACAAAAGTTGGCCCTTAAATTGTTTGTGCGACCAACAATAAACTGGTCTTTAACATCGTTTTAGAGACCGTATTTACTGGTCCCGGAAATACTTTTGGGACTATATTTATTGGTCCTTACATATTTGAACCTAGAACAACACCTCACATCTTTGTAGGGTATCCATTTGGCTCAAATTGTTACAAAGTACTAAGTAGCCACAAAGAAAATTTATGTTTCTAGAGCTGACGTATTTTATGAAACTAGTTTTCCATTTGCATATGCACCCAAAGGTGTATCTTTTGATTCTATTTCCAAATCATTACATATTGTTCCTTCTAGTTCCATTAATCCCCTTAACCATGATCTTGGTTATGATGACACGTATGTATCTGTACCCTATTCCAATGATTTTGAAAGTGGAAGTGTTATAGAGACTCGGTCACCACTTCATACTACCCTACAACCAGATCTTAATGATCCCATAATTCAAACTGATGAGGAACATGTACCTACAAGAAAATCAAGTAGAACTCATAAAGCACCGGCATATCTCAATGACTATCACTGTCTCGCCAATGTATCTAAACAACACACCTCTTCACTATCCTCCTTGTTCACTAACAACCACCATATCACCCCTGATGCTCTTTCTTCTGATAGCCAGTTTTTGTTGCAAAATGTATGTCATGATAGTGAACCACTAACCTATGAGGAAGCATCTATTAATCATGCTTGGCAAGCAGCCATGGTTCAAAGAATTTGTGTCACTCCATACAAATAACACTTGGTATTTATTACCACTGGTGTGGACAGAAGAGCCATAGGCTGCAAGTGAGTATATAAGGTGAAACATAAGGGAGATGGAAGAACTGAGAGATTCAAAGCACGGTTAGTTGTCAAGGGTTATACTCAACAAGCGGGGATTGATTATGTGGAAACTTTCTCACCCGTAGTGAAGATGACAACAGTGAGATCCTTGATTGACATTTCAGTAAAAAGAGGTTGGGATATCTCTCAACTTGATGTCAACAATGCCTTCTTCCATGGAGATTTACATAAGGAGGTCTATATGGAGGCACCTCCTAGATTGATGGTTGCTACACCAGGTCTAGTTTGCAGGCTGACTAAATGCCTCTATGGACTAAAACAAGCCAGCAGACAAACAATGGTATGAAAAATTGGGTGCTGCTTTGTATTCCAGAGGGTACAATCATTCAGTTAATGATTACTGTTTGTTTTACAAGAAGTCCAATAATTCAACTGTATTTAAAGTTGTATAGTGGATGATGTTATCCTCATAGGTACTGATTCTGCAGAAATAGATTAACTCAAAAGGATTCTGCATGACCAATTCAAAATTAAAGATTTGGGAAGGTTGCATTACTTCTTAGGCTTTGATGTTTTATACAAAAGGGATGAGGTTCTGATTTCAAAGAGAAAATTTTCTTTAGATCTTTTGAAAGAGTTTGATTGCTTTCATTGTCCAAGTTCTTCTTCCCCTCTTGATCCCACAGTGAAGTTAAAGGACAAGGAAGGGTATGTTCTATCAGATCCTACATTTTATAAAAAATTGGTGGGGAAGCTGAATTTTCTCACTAACACAAGGTTGGATATATCCTATGCAGTACAACATTAAAGTCAATTTCTACAAGATCCTAGAGAATTTCACTTACTTGCGCATTTCATTTGCTAAGGTACATCAAAAAGGACCCCACACTTGGAACTTTTGTGTCTAACAATCAAGACTGCATAGTAAGAGCCTTTTGTGACTCTGACTCGGCAGCATACCCAGATTCTGGAGATCAGTTTCAGGGTACATTGTGCTGTTGGGAAACACTCCAATTAGCTGGAAATCCAAGAAATAAGAAATTGTGTCATTATCCTCAACTGAAGCAGGGCTTTGAGAAAGGTTGTTGGTGAACTAGTGTGGTTGAACAGACTTTTAGGAATTTGCAGTGCCAACCTCCGCACCTTATGCAGTATTTTGTGACAGTTAGTCAGGTCTTCATATTGCCATGAATGTTGTGTTCCACGAGAGAACCAAACACATTGAAGTAGAATGTCACTTTGTAAGGAACAATCTCTATGATAGGCTCATGGCCCTACATCATGTCACCACTTCAGATCAACTCGCAGATGTCTTGACCAAAGCATTAACAGTAATTAAACACTCAACTATTCTTAACAAGTTGAATGTAAGAAGTACACTTCCAACTTGGGGGGGGGGGGGTTTAAGATGAGATAATGCCTAATTATAAGCTGAATCTACTAGTTAGTTATAGTTCTGTTAGTTTGTTACATAACTAATTAGTTGAGTAGGTTAGTTATCTTTGCTCAGTTAAGCTTTGTATATATACAAACTTACAGCTTCAAAAACATTTACAATTTTTCATTCTCTCAAAGTGAATCCACATCATGAAAGATGCTCCCATGGAGCTTGTATCAATGGTGGAGTTGTGAATTTAACACCGAGTTTGGTAGTTTTCGAGTATGTATGAGGGAGATATGCCCGTTTGAAGTCGGGCTATCTAAATAAGGAAAGTTAACCGGAATTTGGTAGGGTATTTTGGTCTTTTCATTTCCCAATTATTTAAATACATGGGGTATAAATTTAAATGATTCAGTTTACGCACTCAATTTCCCGCTACAAGAAAAATTCTCAACAACGAAGGGAAAAATAGTCCCTGGAAGTGATATTCTGGTCCCCTAAAAGGAATTCGAGACCACAAAATTTGGTCGCAACCCTGTCCCTATAGCGTCCGTCGCTAATGGTAATTAAGGACGAGACACAACAACTGGCCCTTAAATTGTTTGTGCGACCAACATTAAACTTGTCTTGAAAATCGTTTTGGAGACCGTATTTACAGGTCCCGCAATAAAGAGATTTGACGATCATTAAAAATATGGTCCTAGAAATACTTTTAGGGACTAGATTTAAGGTCCTTACATATTTGACCAATTGTTGCTCTTAAAGATTTTCAAGGACAAGTTTACAGGTCCTAAAACACAATTTATATCATTCTTCTGAATTTCCTATTTTTTAAATTATAATACATTTTAAAAGGAAAAATCAAATGTATATATACAAAATATCATAATTTTTCTTTTATATATATATATATATATATATATATATATATCACCATAGTTTATCTGTCATGTCATTGTTCAAACAACAACTACTTTACAAAAATAAATAAACAAACTAATATCCTCTATCAAATAATATTAATGTAGATGATGTTTTGTTGGATTATCCAATTGCCTAGGGTCTTTGCATTCGAAAATCAGAAGTAAGTAGTTCCTATGACTGAAAAGTTTCAGGTCGAACCACCACTTCGAGCAGTTTCAGGTCCAATTTGTGTCAAGCTCATGAGGATAGCTAATCTTCACGTGGATTACAACCTGCTAAGAGTGGAGAAGACTTCATATATTCTTAGTGTAAGGACTAGCAATTGACAAAGTCGAGGCAGATTACAAAAGCCTAGCGTCACTAATACACATATTGCAATTTCAAGGCTAGCAGTGTGTTGACGAAGCGTAGTAGTTTAATGCACCTGCAATGGTCAAGGACAAATATTTGACGAATGTATGCTGAATTTAATTTTAAAATCTAGAGAGCTAATCTTTTAACAACCAAGATGATACGCAAGCATATTATTCCAAATGATTTATGGAGAATGCGAAAGTCTCAATTCCTACTTTACCTGGGATAATGGAAAGTGCTGGTTGTCCAGTTTCCATAGCAGAAAGAGTAACATATTTACAAGTAAATATGCTCTGTTCAACCTTGTGCCATTTTCTAAGTTGCTGTAATTTACCAAATTACAGAACAATAGGGTATGTCAGAGTGAAATAATATTAACGAATTTTCTTTAAAAGTAACAATTGACATTTTAAACAAACAAATTTCACCATATAAATTAGACACATTTCTTAAGTTAAGTGAATAGATTTTAAAAGAAATGCAGGTAAGAAATATTATCTCAAAAAGTATGATGAGATCTAGAACAAATAACAACATGACCAATGTGATCTCACGAGTGCGCTTATGAAAAAGTGAGGCATACACAAAACACCCCCATCTTGTCTGAGGTATAAAGGTTGTTTCTGATGTGAATAGATATAGAACATTCTAACAAAAACATATGAGTACTTTCAAAAGTTCGACACTTTTAATTTATAGTATAACAAGCCACTAAAATAAACACAACACCATGGCTGAGACAAAATAACGATGCCTATTAACATGAATGTTTCCTTAAACACAATTTGGCCTTACGAATGAACCACACCACACGTGTGGATATTCTCCGAGACACCTCATGGTGATTCAGGAGTAGTCTACTCGTGTAAATCTTGTGTTTGGTCAGAGACATATGTATACATAAAACTTTGATATCTAAGTTATTATTTCAGGACCAACATACTGGATGTTATTGTGCCTGCTCAGGAAATGATCCCCTTTCCACCAGTTCTTACTACACTTGTATTTGCTAGTTGATTAAGTTTAGTAGAGAAAAACATAAAAAGTAAACAAAAAAAGCAACATACATATCATTTTAAGGAATTTAATAATAACAATACAGATGAAAAAAAAAAGAAATAGACAGAATCTGTACATATAACTTTTTGAGTTGTTGACATTTCTCATACAACCAATCAAAATCGAAGAGTCTTCTTCATCAATTCAAAGTAAAGCATGAATCAAATTATACAACACTGAAAAGCGCTTCACCATTATAGCTATTGAATGGAAAGGGTGACCATGATAAGGGTCTCATGAAACAAAAAAAAAGGATCAATTAGATTAATAAAAATGGAGGAATATCAAAAGATCTCTTAAAGCTTTAAATAAATAGTTAAAGGTTATAAATATGAAAAACATGAGAGTTATAAATATTAAGAATAGTAATTAAATAAATAATTGGATATGAGCTATGAAAATGAATACTTAATGCAAATAAAGGAGAAAATTAATAAATAAAAAAATGAATAAAGAGCAGAGAAATTAATACAAATAAGATAAGTGTTAAACCAGCAAGAAAAAAAAGTAATCTAAAATCAATAAGTCAACGAGAAATTATGCCAAAAAAGAGAGTAAAAAGTGACAGCAAAAACTAATACAAAAACGCAAAGAAGTAGAAAAGATGTAACGGCATTGTTAATTTATTATAATGATTGTTACCAATATTTATCATGAAACAGTTTTTTACATTGTCATAAATGAATAATTTAGATTTTGGATTTTCTTAGAAAAAAATTACTTATTGTTTTAATGGTATTAATGTAGTTACTCAACTTTATAGGGTTATTTTGATATTTTAACTTAAATTTTTTGTTTCCACTTTTAGTAATATATAACATAAATAAATATAATATAATAATATTGAAATAAATATTAGCTGCACAAATAATAAATCTCTTCTATAATGTTCATCGTACATTCCACACTATGACAGTAACACTTCAGAAGTTGGAAGTCGAAGGGAGAAAGAAATTTTAGATTTTTGGCACTGAAGCAGGATCTATGAGTCCAAGCTACGAACCGTAGGAATATCTACGGGCCGTAGGAGGAAAGTTGTAGACTTGGGGATGAGTTTTGGAATTTCAAGTTTCTGAGGTTTGACCTGCGAATGAATTGGACGAATCTTAGGAAGGTTGACGAGCCGTAGGTGGGTTCTGTAGGAAGGTTTCAAACTTAGTGAAGTTGGTTTTAAGGTTGAACAATACATACAATAGGAAATTATATGGATCGTAGGTCCAAACAATAGGAACCCTCAGACAATTATTTTAAGGGTATTTGATCTTTTCAGATGCATTAAATTCCTATAAAGTATGTTGTTTTATTCCAACTTCTAATTCATATAACATCCCTTCTACCCCTAAAACTACGCCAACTCTCTTATTCCCTTGAATTCTCAATTCACATCCACATTCAACTTCCTCAACTCTCTCTCAAGTTGAAGGAAAAGAAGCCAGAGTTTCCAAATCAAGTCTTCTTTTTCACAATTTCTTTAGGGATTTGATTATCAAAGTATGTAGGTCTTCATTACTGAGTTTCATTCACTCATTGAGCCCAAAGGTTTCTCTATTCACCAAGTTCATTTTCATCAATTGATTAGGTTTTCATTCGATTCCCCATGGGTTCTAATTGTATTGATTCAATTGTTTGATTTTGATCTTATTATGATGATTTTGATTCAGTTACATGCTTTCCAATTCATATCACATGAACTGATACATTTATCATCATTTTTTACTATGAACTTTCAAATACATGTTTATAAGAAACTATAAACCTATAAATGATGTTTTCATGAAGATTGTGCATGATCATGAAAAGAAAGGGCCTATATTTATTTAACATAAGCATATAAGAAATTGTGAAATGATTTTGTCACATTCAGGAATCATGATTAGTGAAAGGTGTGTGCCTGATTCAAGATTTAATGAGCTACTCTGTGATATTTTAAATTACTTGAGTCTTTTGCTCCAGAGGAGGAATGAAGGAAGGAAACAGTGAGGGTATATTTTAATACGCAAGAATAGGGAGAGCAGAAAGAAAGAAGAAGGAATAGAAATGGTGTCACTTTTTGTATTGAACCTCCTTTGGAGGAATTGTAAAAAAAATATTGTGAAGGAATTGATAAAACATATATGAAAAGATAAATCTAATTCTCGTATTCTGGTTGCGTCACGTCACTAGGTCTAGGACCCTCTTTTTATATATAAATATAAATGATATGATTGTTGTTTTTATTACTAATTATATGCCTTTTTCCTTAGACTTGTAATCCTAAGAAAATTTACATGGGACACAAGGTGGAACACAAATATCCAGAAACTAGTATAACTTAAATATTGAAGCTAAGAAAAATAATATACAAGGCAGTCCGTACTCATCAAAAACATTGTCCACACAAGAATTGTGTATCTAACTATCTCTTAAAGATGATAGGGAAGTGTAGAGGATTTGTGACAAGCTTCCCCACAATTCCCGCACTTATGACAACACTACTATTAGATACTCACATAACAATTATTAATGGTATATTAACCCCAAGTTAGTAGTATAAAAATAGAGGGGCAACCATTAGTAAAATAATTAAGAAAGAATCAATAAATCTTCACAAAAGCCTCATATTCTATTCCTACTCCCACCTTTCTTTAGGACCCATTTCATCTTTCTATTTTTATCAAAATTTAATGTACTCCATAGTTGTTGAACATGTACTAATGAGGATTGTGACGTCTTACTTTGATTCGCATCAGAAAAAATGTGGTTGCTTGTTCTAGTGTTTGTAGGAGTTGGAGAGAAATAATGAAAGAAATTGTCAAAGCTCCTAAAATATGAAAATTGATCTTCCCATCTCTTTGAAGTAGTTTCTACTCTCGATTATTACTTCTTTGCATTATTGTTGTTTTGCTATGTGTTAGTTTGACTGAAGGTAGTTTTGGACAAATAATACTGGAAGATATAAACCTCAACTATATGGTTCATTCCCAATGTAAATACCTTCAGTCAAACTAACACATGCAAAACAACAATAAAAAGGCATAAAAATCAAGAGTCAAATCTTCTTCAAGGAGTTGGGAACGTTAATTTTTCGTAACTTTTGTGCTTTGACAATTTCTTTCAGTGTTTCGATCCAACTCCTACAAACATCAACACAAGCAACCACATTTTTTCTCAGGCGTCAATCATATTCACACACCTCAATCCTCATTCGTACATGGTTAGCAAGTATGAGGTACATTGAATGTTCATAAAAAGAAAAATCTTAAACGGGTCCTAGAGGAAGGAAAGAGTAGGAGTACAATATGAGGTTTTTGTGAAAATTGCATGACTGTTTGTTAATTATTTACAAATTGTTTCCCGCTATTTATACTACTAACTTAGGGTTAATATATTATTGATAATTTCTATATGAGTACCTTTTGAAAAAGCAGTTTCCATAATTTCGGGAGTTATGGGGAAGCTTGCCACACATTCTCAATACTTCCCTATCATCTTTAAGAGATGGCTAGACATTCTCAATTCTTGTGTGGAAATTGTTTTTGATGAATCCCTAATGGTACTGCCTTGTATATTATTTTGCTTAGGTTCAATCTTTAGTTATACTAGTTTAGGGATATGTGTGTCCCATTTGAATTTTATTACTATTACAAGTATAAGAGAAAAACATATAATGAGTAATAAAAGAGACAATTGCGTGTGTGCGTGTGCCCGTGCATGCGCGCGCGCGTGTGTGTGTGATACAAAAAGCGACACGACAATTCGCTTTCTATTCCTTCTTTCCTCTTCTTTTCTCCTTGTTCTTGCGTATTAAAATATTCCCTCTCTACTTTCTTCCTTTATTCCTCCTTAGGAGAAAACGACTCAGGTATGTTTAAATATCATAGATTAACTCACTAAATCTTGAATCAACCATGTTTGAGATTTCACCAATCATGATTCATTGTATGTGAAAAATTCATTTCGCAATTTCATTGATGCTTATATTAAAACAACCTAAATCATAAAACCTTTGTTTTCATAATGATGCATAACCTTGATAAAAACATCATTTATCGATTCATAGTTTCTTCATAAATTCATGTATTTGAAAGTTCATAGTAAAAATCATGATCAATATATGGGTTTATGTGATATAAATTGAAAACCATGTAATTGACCAAAACCATCATAGAAGGATCAAAATCAAACAATGGAATCAACACAATTAGAAATCATGAGGTATTGAATGAAAACCTAATCAAATTGATGAAAATGAACTTGGAAAATTGAGAAACCTTTGGGACTCAATGGGTGAATTGAGCCCATTGATGAAATCAACATACCTTGAGGATAAAAGCCCAAAAGCAATGGTGAAAAGGAAGACTTGATTTGGAAATACCATCTTCTTCTTTCTTGAACTTGAGAGTGAGAGAGTTGAGGAAGATGAACGTGGATGTGAATTGGGAATTTGAGTGAATGAGAGAGTTTGGATAGTTTTAGGGGTAGAAGGATAGTTATAGGACTTATAAATAGGGGTCAAACGACAAAAGTATAGTCATTTAATGTATAGGAAAAGACCCAAATACCCTTAAAAATAATTGTCGAAGGGTTCCTACTATTTGGACCTACGGTCCGTAGAACTTCCTATGGTCTATATTGGACAACCATAGAACCAATTTCAGAAACCCAAAATTTACTGTACAGTACATGGGACCTTTCTACGGCGTGATTCCCAAGGTCTGCAGAAGCCATTGGTAAAAATCAAACATGCCCCTCTTTACTTGGAGTAATGGAGAGATTTTCAACCAAAGAAAGTGAATGAAATGACTATTATTTTATTATTATTTGAAACTCCATTGAGATCAATTTTAAAATATATGATTGAACCTTGCTTTTTAGGTTTCCTACATATCCTTGGCTAGAAGGAAATTAGACCAGTGTAGTTCGTGAAAATTTGATAGCCCGAAACTCTCAAAAATAGTGGTAAAAATTTTGCTTGTTGTTGTTTGTCACCATCTTCCATCTATAATTACAATTGTTGAATGCCTTGAATCGGACCCGTTACAAACAGAAAGGACGGGGGTCTCGCTGCCCGGTCAGCGAGTCGGGGGGTCCAGGGGGGCGACGCGCCCCTGGCCTGGGGGTCCGGGGGGGCGGAGACGCCCCCGGCCCGACGGTATACAATGTTGTTGTATTGGGCCCTTAATTATCTGTTAATTATGTATGTTGGGCCCAAGCCTGTTAGGGCGTAGCTTAGCACTATATATAGACGCTATGGCAAACCCTATTCTGTAATTCTGTTCTTTCCTCTCCATAATAAAACTGCGCCCCCTCTTCCCCGTGGACGTAGCCAATTTATTGGTGAACCACGTAATCTGTTGTCTTGTTTTTTGCGTTTATATTTTCTCGTATTATCTCGAATTCCGCATAACAACAATATAAAAAGACCTAGAGAACTATGGTTAACTATATTCAAGGAGTTACAAGATCCCTACTTGATGTGTCTTCTTAGGGTTGTGTATTGATCTTTGACTTTCTTTGTGCTTCATTCTTAAGTTTGATCTTCATGCTCCCTTGGAATATTAAGGATCCTTCTCAAGTGCATGTATTTGAATTGAGATGGAGATAGAAGACAAAAACTTAATGTTAAAAAAATGAAAACTTTGAACATGTCGTGCTTTTTTAGGAAAAGAAAAGATATGAGAATCACAAACAAGGACGATGACCCTGGGAAGAAAAGAGAGAATAAGCCATATTGCCCTGAGAGTTTCAAATGGGAAGTATTGTCCTTGTTGATTCATATAAGATAGGGGTGTATTACCTAAAGCATTAATATGGTGCATATTGCACATGTATGAAAGACTTGTGCTTATTTCCCAAGATAAGCATATGGGTGTAAGGAATAAAGGATTGTGTGTACTGCACATGAATGAAAGATTGTTGTGTATTGCACATAAATGAAAGATTGTTGTGTATTTCACTTGAATGAAATACTGGTATGTAATGCACTTGATTTTTAAAACTAGGAGATGTTTTCCTATTGATGGAAAGATCGGACGTATTACTAGAAGTTTTAAAATTGATAGGAAAAAAAATACAAATAGCCTGTGATGAAACACAAAAAAATCTGAAGACTTTTGAGAACTTTTGCTATGATGTTTCATCTTTCTAACTTGTAATACAACATTTTCTTTATCCCATTGTTGAGCAAAAGAATTAGAAAATTGTTAGTTCAAAAGTGTTAGTTAGTTTGCGGCATTGATACTCTAATGACTTTAATAGACTTTTGACCAATTTGTCAATTTCTAACTCAAATCCTTGGATAAAACAATTAACTAAAACTTTCTCTTTGTTAATCAGACACCTAAATGTTCTTGGTACTATTAAATGTCATTGTACAATTGATCCATTTATGAGTCTCAGTGCACTTTTTTGTCTCGATCGACATTTTTTCCTTTTGACTTATGAAATTTTCAAATGGTAAATCGTTAGTATGATGAATTAAGAGCATACTTATGTAAGTACATCATATTAAACAACCATTTCAGGTCTTCTTACCGCATAACTCTTCATATCAGCGGTTTGAGGAGTTTTGTTCTGTCGAATCCATATGATTATTCCTCTTGCAAAGTTTCTACAGGTTAAAGAAGAACAATATGAATAATTAAATTTAGGGGACAATTTATTTTAGGTTTCGACTGTTTATACTAAGTCGTTAACAGAACTACAATTCTCTCTTTTTTCCCCCTTCTAGTCTCAATAGAGGTAAATTAGAATGACCATTCTTTTAAATATTTACACAATTTCAACCATCCACAAATTCTTGTGTTAAAGAGTTTTTCACAACATATTTTTTTTACAAATTTAAGTCTTATTTGTATCGCCAACTATTTGAACTCTAAGTATATGATGACAAAAATACTGTCCGATTCCAGTTGTCCTTTGAAAGTCTTGTATTGAATATGTTTCATCATCAATCACCAGAGTCTTGAATTGTACTTTGTAATGAAAAGCGCCAATAGGATAAGAAATAGTTGCATGCAAGTAACAACCTATGAAGCCTAATACTTGACTTGTAACTTCAACTTCATCACCAATTTGATATATTATTGTTTGTTGTCCCTTATATGCTGTTTCTCTTATTTCATCCGAGCTAAAAACCAATTCTTAATTGGTGATTTTTCTCTTCTATTGAAAAAAGTGAGCAATTTTTAATACAATTGCCTTGCATGCAATTGTATTCGATAAAAAATATAAACTGAAGTTGTTTTTAACTTTTTATGAGTTAAATGAAATGGAAAGAAAATTAGAAATATTTTTTGTTATTTTTCAATTTTTTGAAAATTTATGAAATTTAACTTGAACGTTATAAAAAAAAATATTTTACATGTTAAAAGAAAACATCAAAATTGCTTACTATTCTCAATGGCAAAGGAAAATAACCAATTAAGAATTGATTTTTTCTCATATGAAATAAAAGAAATAGCAAATAAGGGACAACAAAAAACACTGTATAAAATTAATGATGAATTTTTAATATTTTTTGTTAATTTTTTAATGATGAAGTTGAAGTTGCAAGTATTAGGCTTCATAGATTCTTACTTACATGTAACTATTCTTATCCCGTTGACGCTTTTCATTACAAAGTCCAATACAAGACTCTCATGACTGAATCACACTCAAAGCAATATTAAATTAGAAAAATATACTATCATAGATGTTAATAATCAAATATATAATTTCAACCAAACAAAATAGGATTATTATAAGTTGCTACATTAGAAGAGAAACTAGTATAAATAAGGCAGGTAAATAAGAACTTGAAACATCAAATAAAAGAATATATATTTTAAAATATCATACAGAAATCAGAATGTAGTAACTAAGAAATTTATGTTGCAACTAACTAAAATTGCATCAACAATTTCTTACATTGGGAAATATTACTATTACTGATTTACTATTAATTGAATTTCTAACCTTCATCCAAAAATATGAAGGCTTGAGAAACTAAATCCCCTGTGTAAGCTCAAAATAAACTGATACTACTTGTTATTTGCTATTTATGTAAGCCTTCATAGATTTTGCTCAGACCATTTTGTTCTTTTCTTTTCTCTAAATTTAACTTTTTAACTTATATTTTCTACTTTATCTTATATGGGACTTGAAACTCTCATTTTGGGTGTTTCCAGCAATAATTAATCTATTACTGTTTCCAAATTATATTTATAATTTAAATTTAATTAGTTCAGTTTTAAAGTTCTTAATATTAAACACATTATACTCCTGAATTATGTATAGCGTATTGATATTAAAGTTTTTTTCTCTTGCTAGATTAGTGTAGTGAATGAGGTAATACTAAGAGTCTATTTTGTATAAGATTATATCTCTTTTCTTATAAGCCAAAAAAACCACAAGTTATGATAAGTGCTTAAAAATATTTCCTTATTCAAGCTAACACTAAAAAAAAAATACTTAAGAGCTATTCCACAATTGAAACTACATTATGATTTAAATTTATATGGATGAACTATTGTAGAAAGAAAATACATGCCTTTGTTCAATGGAAAGGCGGTTTCCATTTCTAGAAACACATGCTGCTGAATGGTAGGGGTTACTATTAAATCACAGATGGTGGGAACCTAGAGGAGACACTTCTACAATATCGTATCATAACTCATATAATATGGGACCGTTTCATTTACATGCATTTAAGGTACAGACATGTCATAGGAGGAAGGGACATGGAACTATCCAACAATGGGAGAGTTTGTTCTAGAGTATGTGGTAACTGTCCAATCTAACTTGCATCGTGCATATCTCTGTAATCAAGGTGATGGAGTTTGGTGGACTGATTTCACAATAATAATCTCATTGTTAAATCAGTTTGGGAGGTATTGTGGTACAAAAATGTAAAGGTTTAAGACATGGTGAGATTGTTGATAAAGGGGATTCCTTTCTTGCTCGGAGAACTTGGTTTAGAAAGATCCCTATGGCTTCTCTAGGGTATAGATGGAACTCTGATAATTCTTCGAATTGTAGTGGTTGTATAATTTTGGAAGAAGATACTATGTAACATCTTTTCTGATAGGATAGCATGTTATATGAATTTGGAGCCACTTACTTAACACTATTGGAATTGTGGGGCCTATTCTAAACATGCAGCAGTCCATAAGGTTGTGGCAGGCAGTGTAAGGCATTTATAGAGTGAAGGTAGTTTTCCAAGCTATCCTTACATTATTTTATAGTTTCCGTGGAACCGAATGAATCCTATTATTGATGGAGGTTCCTTTTAATAATTTAGAGTGCTATGGGGTATTAATGATACAATTTTAAGATTTATTCTCGTGAGATCAAAAGGGAAATGTAGCAGCAACTCTTGGCCTTGTATTCTTTCAGAATTGGAATACTACAAACCTCAATTCTCTTTCAGAATTGTTAGATGGAACCCTCATCCTCCTAATTTACGGTAATGCAACAATTGATTCAACAGACTTTTGTATCAGAAATCATAGTGGTAATCTGGTAGTACCTAAAGGTTTCAGAATTATGATACGACCAACATAGTAGCGGAAGCTAGAGCTACAAGGGAGACTCTTAATTAATCTATTGAGCATGAAATTGCAGTCATTATTCAGACTCACTCTTTAGTTGTGGTGCATATGTCAGAGGGAGAGTGGAAAGGGTCATGGAGTGTGGCATAGGAGATTAGTATCAATAGGAGATTGAGAAGAGATGTTTAACAAGAGTAAACATTCCCTTAAAAAAGGAAATACGCTTGTATATTTTCTTACTAATTTAGTTTTATCTTTTGTCGGTGATTTTTAGATTAACCAATTTTAAAAAATTCATAGCACAGAAAAGAAGATATTTAATCTAGCCAAATATGGTACACCATACATAAGGAGGCATCTATATAATTAACAGAGCAAATAGTGGTATGTGCATCCACAGATACTTAAACATGGTGAGAGATTAGGGTGTCCATTAGTACCAAATCAAAATTTTAGTTTCAGCTAAAAATCACCATCAACAAGGTGAAACTGTAGAAACCTAGAAAAGGATGCAACATCGATTTTCTCTAATTTCATTGTGGTAGAATCGTCCAGAGAATGCCTTAAATAATGGTATTAATCCTGAATAGGGTTCAATCAATTGAGACTTTGTAGGGAGATAAAACTTCAATGAGATAGAGCTGAAACCTTAATTTGGTCATAGCATATGTGGATAGTGGATCTGCACATTTTGAAGGCTAGAGTTAAGCTTCAACGCAACAGTAGAACTTGTTTAGCATGAAGAGTTACATTTACACCAAGATCTGCACTCACTAGTAGTAGATCTAACCGAGGGATTCACAACTCCCTTTATGATTGGTTTCAGTGACAGACAAGGTAGAGTGATGAGATGAAGAACAAACCTTGGAGATTTTATTGGTTCAAATGAGTGAAGACGAGAGCGATTCCATGCCCATGTCATCGCCTTAAAACTGTATGAGGATATGCATTAAAACTCTTTTAACATTGGAGGGCAAGAATTAAAGATCTCGCTTTGATTATAGATAGAACTAAAGATCTCACATGATTGTAGCTTGAATCACAACAATGGAAGTGTATGAAGATGGGGAATTTGGAGGAGCATACAAGGAAGAAGCTACAAGCTTCCAACTATTCGTGTTCTCACTTTCCTAATATACATTTTGTTTTTATTATTTCTATAAGATATTATTTACATTTGCTTTGCTTCTACTTCTGGACCGGATCACTTTTGGTCTCGGTTATTTGTAAATATTCTCTTTGCTTTTATGAATAAATGGGCCTCGCTCGATTAAAAAGTGACTTGTTTTCTTTTTAAAGTAAGTCAATTCAAATAATATCTTAAATGAAAGTAATTTCTTCATTAGAAGATGTAACATCTCACAAATTTGAAATAGCTAAGAATAAACTAAGAAAATAAAAATATTCATTCTTTGAAAGAAAGGGAAAAATCTGGAAAATTATTTTAGTTAAGAAAGTGAGTTTTTTTCGTTGTCAAATAGACATAACTTCTAGCTCAGGATGAGTTAGAGGTAGTTCTTGATATGGTTAGAAAGACCTTCGATAGATCTTTTCAACACCTACGGGTTTGGGAATTTTTGATATCGTATGATAGATATATTCCTATCGGAAGTTCAGCTGTTGAAGTAAGGAAAGTCTCAATCCAGATTTAAGAAATGGCAAACTAGTCTTTTCAACAATTAATTTTTCAATTTCGTTTTAGGGATTTATTTGGGCTAAAAACAAGTTTTAATTAAGATTAGAAATTAAACTTTATGGTTAGGGCTTGGAGAAGAGAGAAAATAAGAAGGTAAGGGAGAAAAGCCAAGAGTTCGCCATGTGCGTCAAGGTTTTGCAA
This sequence comes from Solanum pennellii, assembly GCF_001406875.1. NCBI lineage: Eukaryota > Viridiplantae > Streptophyta > Magnoliopsida > Solanales > Solanaceae > Solanum > Solanum pennellii. The sequence continues at coordinate 18,872,315 of NC_028645.1, read as the reverse complement.
GCGGAATTCGTCGGGGATGATCCCTATCAAAGTATCTGTGATCATTTAGTGTTGGTCCGTTCACCCACATATCAAACTTGTTTAAGTCCCATGATTTTCTAATTTATCAAATGAGAATAGTGAAGTTCCATAAGGATTGAGTTGTTGAATGCCTACTATTGTTTTGATTCATAATTCCGGGTTGTTTTTTGAGTTAGATCTATTGGGGATTGAATGTATTGATGATCCTAAGGGTTTGGGAAAATATCAATGGAGTTTATGGGATTTAGAATTGAAATATTAAATGAACTATTTGGCAGACGTCATCTGGGTAGGTTCAGCCACGGTGCGCCCAATCTACGCTAGAGGGTCTAGGGCGGCGCGCCTACTGTGTGACCATATGGAGCCTCAGACCATTGGGTCTGGTGCGGCGTTCCCAGGACGCGCTCGAATCGGCATTTTTTGCCCAATTTTCGTAGTTTAGTCCGTTTAAGCCTTTCTAAGGTGTTTTAACACTTCATAATGATTCTAGCTACTTTAAATGACTTCTTATCATATAGAAATCAACCCGAAACACGAATTTACAACCTTGAATTCATAACTTCAAATTTAAGAAAAAGTTAGAGCCTAGTCTAGAGAATTCCTAAAGTCATTTCATGAAGTCTTTTGCAAATATTTTAAACTTGTTTTAAGACTTAAAGAACATTTGAGTAAGGACTAAAGATAAGAAGGAGAAGTTCATTTCAAGTTTCATAAGTCTTTCAAAAATATATTTTTTTGTGCCGTTTGAATCCTTAAGCTCGAGTTTAGTTTAGAGCAAAGTGAGATATTCCCAAAAACAGTACATGGGAACTAAGTATTCCCAAAAGAACTTACAATGTTTTCAAATTTAAAAAGAAGAGATACTGATAATCTCAAAGAGCCTTTGGGCTAGTTTTCAGTTAAAGAGATATAACTTTCTAATTGAAGCAAGCAGGGAAACTGAGATTTCCAAGATAGCCTTTGTGCTAAGTATTTTGAGAACTAATCTTAAACCAAAGAATTAGTGTGTTTTAAAACATAAGAGTCAGTGTATTTTGGGAGTACTATTGAGCACCGATGTGGGGAGAGTTTAGAAAACTGACAACCCCCATAAACCATGTAGCCACCAGGTAGAAGAAGGTCATACTTTTTAGATGAACTCTTTTCACAGTAGACTAGTGGATCAATTAGGCTGTTCAGGTCTTATACCTTTTGCCAGGTATAGGATGCACTGGAAGCGTGAGGTAGATCGTTGTATCATCACTATATCTCTTAAGTGATGGTTGTCGGTTAGAGAAACTCCCACAGAAGTTAAATGTATTTATATATATATACATTAGTTGAATTGTATTTTTACATACATCTCAGAGTTAATTGTATCAGTGTATACATTTAGAGTTTACAACATGTTTTCAAATAATTTTTATTTATATCGCAGTTGCTTTTAAATTGCTTTATATTGAAATGAGTTTGTTATTCTTGAGTTGAGCAGCTTATTCCTTTCAAGCTTAAGTTATTTTAGCATTCCAATTCTTATACTCGTTCATTCAATATACTGATGTCAGTTGGCCTGCATGGTATCATGATGCAAACGCATGTAACAAGGATTGGCATGTGATGCACTGTTGATCCAGTTGAGCAGTCCATAGTCAGTTGGTGGGCCTCCTTTCATTCCGGATGACTCCTTTTGTTGTTTTTTCAGTATTTTCTTTATTAGGATGTTGTGGGGTCTGTCCCAACATTTATCTCAATTTTAGAAGGCTTCATAGATAGACAGTCAGATGTTAGTAATTCAAGGGTCTTTGCATTATCATTCTTTTGTTAAGACTTAGGTTGCCATTTTAGACAAATTGAATATTTAAATCTTTAAATATTCCAGTTATCTTATTATTCAGTTTAGTTTAGTTCTGTGATCATTATAGTATTGATTATTGTCTTCCCTTGAGTTATGTAAGCTAGGCCAAGGGTCCGTTCGAGGCCAACGATGGTCTTTGAGTGCCGACCATATCAAGGATATAGATTTGGGGCGTGTCAATCATGGTATTAGAGCATAGAGTTCAAGAGTCCTAAGGAGTCTATGAATTTATGTCTGTAAAGTCCTAGTTATCGGTGTGAAGCGTGTCATATCTATAATTAGGAGGCTGAAAAATTTAGGAAATTCCTCACTTCTTTCATATTCCTTTCGTGTGTTTGAGTCATCTCTCAAAGTTTCTCTCTAATTCGTGCTTACGCGTGTTTCAGATAACCTTGCCTCTACGAAGAGCAGTAAGAGGTCATCCATCTAGGAGGAATGTAGAGGAACCAGAGTTGCCCAATGCACCTGAAGTGCAACCGCAAGGAGAAGTTTCTAATGCTGAGTTCAGAGAGGCAATGAGGATGCTCAGTCAAGTAGTGACCAATAAAGTTTTTCATAAGAGAGGAGCTCAACAAGAAGTGCCTAACACTTTGAGGATTAGTGAATCCTTTAGGATTAATCCTCCTAGTTTCACCAGTTCGAGCACTACTAAGGATCCGGAGAATTTCCTTGAGGAGTTGGAGAAAGTTTTTGATGTGATGCATGTTGTTGATGCTGAATGAATTGAGCTAGTTGTATATCAACTGAAAAATGTGGCTAGGACTAGGTTTGATTAGTGGAAGGAGGGTAGAGATAAGGATGCACTACTTCCAAGTTGGGCCTGTTTGGAGAAGGATCTCTTGGAGCGTTTCTCTCCTTGAGAATCTAAAGAGGCTAAGGTATGAGAGTTTCTTTCACCGAAACAGGACTCCTTGAGGGTGCATGAGTATGCGTTGAAATTCACCCAATTGTCCCGCTATGTACCTGAAATGGTTTAGGACATGAGGAGCAGGATGAGCTTGTTTGTGCTTGCTTGGGTCGTGCATCAAGCAAAGAGGGAAGAGCTACAATGCTGATAGGAGACATGGACATATACATGTTGATGGTTTCTGTGCAGTAGGTTGAAGAGGAGAATTTGAGGGATAGAGAAGAGTATAGAAGCAAGAGAGCTAAGACAGGGAGTGAGTACGGCTAGTAGAGAGTAATGCCAACCGGTCATCCTTCCAACCAAAGAGTCATGTCCCATCATCTACTAATGCACCTGCATCTAAGAACAAGGATGAATACTATTGTCAGAATTCTAGAGCTAAGCCTGCATATTCATAGGGTAGTGTGGTGAGAGGGGGTAGTAATCCTCCTTCCTACGCCAAGTATGGCCAAAACCACTCTGGTGTTTGTCATGAGGGCTCAAAGGGTTGTTTGAAGTGTGGTCAGACCAGGAATTTCATGATAGAGTATCCTAATAATAAGCAGGGAAATGGTAGTGGGGGAAATAGAGCCTAGGCTTCTTCAGTTGCTCCACCAGATAGGGGTGAACCTAGAGGAGCTACTTTCAAAACTGGAGGAGGAACAAACCTCTTGTATTCTCTCAACAATTGCCAAGAGCATGAGAACTCTCCAGATGTTGTCACTGGTATGATTCAAGTGTTTGACTTTACTGTTTATGCATTGCAAGACCCATGAGCGAGTTTATCTTTTTCAACTCCATATGTTGATATGGACTTTGATATTATTCGTGCTCAATGTGTGAACCATTCAGTATCTCCACACGTGTTGGTGAATATATTCTACCAGAAAGATTCTAACGTGATTGTCCATTTCCGTCAATCACAAGAGTACCATGGCTTATTTAATTGAGTTAGACATGGTACACTTCGATGTCTTTCTTTGTATGGACTGGCTTCGTGCCTTTGATGCCTCAGTTGATTGTAGATATTGAATATTCAAGTTTTAGTTTCCAAATGAGCCAGTCTTAGAGTGGAAAAGCAGTTCAGCAGTGCCTAAGGTTCGTTTCATTTCAAACCTTAAGGCGAGGAAGTTAGTTTCTAAGGGGTGTGTCTATCACTTAGTCTGAGTTAATAACTCTAGTGTTGATATACCTCCCATTCAATAAGTTCCAGTATTGAAAGACTTCCGAAAAGTCATTCCAGATGATCTTCATAGACTCCCTAATGAGAGAGAGATAGACTTCGGTATAGATCTTCTTCCAGATACTCTTCCTATCTCTATCCTGTCATATAGAATGGAACTAGGAGAGTTAAAAGATTGAAAGAATAGTTGAAAGATCTGTTAGATATAGGTTTCATTCAACCAAGTCTTTCAACTTGGCGTGCTCCGGTCTTGTTTGTGCGAAAGAAGGATGATTCCCTTAGGATATGTATAGATTATCGTCAATTAAATAAGGTTACCATTGAGAATAGGTATCCTCTTTCAAGGATAGATGATTTTTTCGAACTTCAGGGTGCTTCTTGTTTTTCCAAGATTGATCTTAGATCAGTTTACCACCAGTTGAATGTTAGAGAATGCGACATTGCAAAGACAACTTTTAGGACCAGATATGAGCATTATGAGTTTTTTGTCATGTTTTTTGGGTTGATGAATGCGCCTGTAACATTCATGGATTTTATGAATAGAGTCTTCAAACCTTCTTTAGATTTGTTTGTCATCGTCTTCATTGATGACACACTAATATATTCAAGGAATGATGAAGATCATGCTTGTCACCTCATAATAGTAACTCAGACTTTGAAAGATAAAAAGCCATATGCGAAGTTCTTCAAGTGCGATTTTTGTCTTAAATATGTGGCATACTTAGGCCACATAGTTTTAGCTGATGGGAGAGTTGATACCCAAAAGATCAAAGTAGTTGATAGTTGTCCTAGACCTACGTCTCTAACTGAAATAAGGAGTTTCTTAAGTTTTGCCGGCTACTATAGAAGGTTTTTTCGTTGGGTTTTCATTTATCGTGTATCCTTTACCAAGTTGAGTCAGAAAACAATTAAGTTTTAATTTTCTGAAGTGTGAGAAAAGATTTTCGGAGTTAAAGAAGAGGTTGAATACTGGCCAGTCTTAACCTTACTAGAAGGTACTCAAGGTTTTGTGATGTACTGTGGTGCATTTAGAATTGGTTTTCGTTGTGTGTTAGTGAAGAATGTCAAGGTTACACCTTATGCCTCCAGATAGTTGACGGTTTCCAACCCATGTATTAGAATTGGTTGTTGTAGTGTGCTCCTTGAAGATGTGTCATCACTATTTGTATAGTCTTCATGTGGATGTCTTCACTGATCACAAGAGCCTAGAATATGTGTACACTCAAAGAGAATTTAATCTTAGAGTGGTTAGATTGCTCAAAGATTAGGACATGAGCATTCTTTACCACCCAGGTAAGGCTAATTTTGTTTTTGATGCCCTAAGCAGGTTTTCTATGGGTAGTAACACCCATGTTGAGGAAAAGAAGAATGAATTTGTGAAAGAAGTGCATAGACTTGCAAGCATAGGAGTCCAATTCATGGATCCCACCGAAGGAGGAAAAGTGGTAAAAAATGGGGATTGGTCATTATTAGTGTCAAAAGTGAACGAGAAGCAAGACCAAGATCCCATTTATCTTGAATTGAAGGCAAATGTTCATAAGCAAAGAGTATTAGCTTTTAAACAAGGGGGAGCTGGTGTGTTAAGATATCAAGGTAGATTGTGTGTAGTATAGTGGATGGACTTCTAGAATTGACCATGGAAGAAGCTCATAGCTCTAGATATTCAATTCATCGGGGTTCTATAAAGATGTACCGCGATTTGAGAGAAATGTATTGGTGGAATGGTATGAAGAAGGGCATTGTCGAATTTGTTGCCAAGTGCCCGAGTTGCCAACAAGTTAAAGTAGAGCACCAAAGGCCTGAAGATGATTAATATGGATTTCATCACAGGGTTACCAAGGTCTCCCAGGCAGCATGATTTAACATGGGTGATTGTCGGTAGAATGACAAAATCATCCCACTTCTTGCCGGTAAAGACCACTCATTCAGCAAAGGATTATGCAAAGTTATATATTCAGGAAGTAGTGATACTTCATGGAGTCCCACTTCAATAATTTTAGATAGAGGTGCAAAATTTATTGCACAATTATGGAAATTATTCCATAAAGGATTGGGTCCGAAGATGAACTTAAGCGCTGCTTTTTATCCTCATACGGATGTGCAAGAGGAGCGTACTATCCAGACCTTAGAATATATGTTTAGGGTATGATTTATTGGTTTGAAGGGCAAATGGGATGTTACCTACCTCTCATTGAGTTTGCTTACAATAACAGTTACCATTTGAGCATCCAAATCCCTCAATATGAAGCTCTTTATGGGAAAAGATGCAGATCTCATATTGGTGGTTCAAAGTTTTTAGGACCAGATCTAGTTCACTAATATATGGAGAACGTGAAGGTGATTCAAGAGAGATTGAAAATGGAACAAAGCCGTCGAAAAATCCTACAGATGTTAGGAGAAGGCCATTGGAGTTCAAAATGGATGATTGGTTATACTTGAAGGTTTCACTCATTAAGGGTATGAGCTTTGATAAGAAGGTGAAACTTAGTCCCCGACATATTGGAGCTTTTTGCATAGACAAAAGAAATGGCAATGTAGCTTATGAGTTAGAGACCACAAAAGTTATCAGCAGTTCATCCAATGTATCTCTATGTTGAAAAAGTGTGTGGGAGATCCTTCATTGACCGTACCAACAGAAAACATTGGGATTAAGAATAAATTATCCTATGAAGAGATTCCGGTTTAGATTTTAAATAACCAAGTTCGCAAGTTGAGAATAAAGGAGATTGCATCAGTCATGATCCTTTGGAGGAACAAATTTGTTGAAGAGGCTACTTGGGAAGCTGAAAAGGATATGAAAATAAGATATCCACATCTCTTTGAATCATAAGAGAATGTATATCAAGGTACTATTTCTCTTCCTAGTATCTTATATACTATGATTAAGCATGTGGTTACTTACTTTTGTTTGTTGAGTGTTGAACTTGATGTTACTATCCTTAGCATAGTAAAAGAAATCTCATTCGAGGGTGCATGTTCCAAGGGGGAGATATTGCAACATCTCACAAATTTGAAATAGCTAAGAATAATCTTATAAACTAAAAATTTTTATTCTTTGAAAAAAAAGGGAAAATTCTAGAAAATTGCCTGAGTTAAGAAAGTGAGTTTTGGTCATTTTCAAATAGACATAACTTCTATCTTAGGATGAGGTAGAGGTAATTCTTGATATGGTTGGAAAGCACTTGAAGATATCTTTCCAATGCCACCTGGTTTGCACATTTTCGATATTTTATGAGAAAAATATGTCTATTTGAAGTTGGGTTGCTGAAGAAAGGAAAGTCCCAATCCGGATTTAAGGAAGGACAAACTAGTCTTTTTTCATTAATTAATTTCATATTTCATTTTAGGGGTTTATATGGGATAATAAAAAGTTTTAGTACTAATTAAAAATTAAACTTTACGCTTAGGGCTTGGAGAAGAGAGAAAAGAAAAAGGAAAGGAGAAAAGTCAAGAATTCCTCAAGAACGCCAAGTTTTGCGAGTGGAATTCGTCGGGTGTGATCCCTATCAAGGTATGTGAGATCTTTTAGTGGTGGGTCAGTTCACTCACACATCAAGCTTGTTTCAATCCCATGATTTTTGAATTTATTGAATGAGAATAGTGAAGTTCTTGAAGGACATGGTTGAATTCTTGTTAATTGAGTAGTTGAATGCCTATTGTTGCTTTGATTCATAATTCTGGGTTGTTTTTCGAGTTAGCTATATTGGGGATTGAAGGTACTAATAATACTAAGGGTTTGGGAAAAGAACTATGGAGGTTTTGGGGAGTTAGTGTTGAAAAATGAGATGAAAAATTCGTTAGACGTCACCTGAGCAAGGTCAGACGTTTTGTGCCACATTTGCACCAGAGGGTCCGGGGCGGCGCGCCTACTGTGTACCCAGATAGAGCCTCAGAACAATGATGTATCAGGCATGGGGGGCCAGGACGCGCCCGAATTTTTGTTTTTCTCCCAATTTTCGTAGTTCAGTCCGATTAAGACCTCCTAAGGCATTTTAACACTTCTTAATGATTCTAACTACTCTAAATGACTTCTAATCAGATAGAAATCATCTCGAAACACGAATTTACAACCTTCAATCCACAATATCAAATTCAAGATAAAGTTAGAGCCAAGTCTAGAGATTTCCTAAAGTTCTTTCATGAAGTCTTTTGCAAATACTTGAAACTTGGTTAAAGACTTAAATATCACTTGAGTACGGACTAAAGATAAGAAGGAGAAGTTCTTTCGAAGTTTCAAAAGTTTTTCAAAAACTTTTTAAGTATCGTTTTAAGACTTAAGCTCGAGTTTAGTTCAGAGTAAAGTGAGGTATTCCCTCAAAGCAGTATATGGGATCTAAGTATATCATTTAAGAAGAAGGGAAACTGAGATTCCGAAAGAGCTTCGGACAAGTTTTCAGTTAAAGAGAAATAACTTTCGAAATGAAGCAAGCAGGGAAACTACGATTTCCAAGATAGCCTTTCAGCTATGTATTTTGAACACTAATCTCAAAAAACAGAATCAGTGTGTTTTAAAACATAAGAGCTAGTGTATTTTGGGAGTAGTATTAGGCAGCGATATGGGGCATAGTCCAAACAACTCACAACCCCCATAAACCCTGTAGCCACCACGGGTAGAAAAGGGTGAGACTTTTAGATGAATCATTTTCATAGTAGACTAGTGGATCCATTAGGTTGTTAAGGGCTTATACCTTTGGTCGGGTATAGGATACGCTGACATCATTAGCTAGATTGTTTTATCATCACTATAGCTCTTAAGTGATGGTTGTCGGTTAGAGAAACTCCTACAGAAGTTAAAAGTATTTATTTATATACATTAGTTTAATTGTGTTTTTACATAAATCTCAGAGTTAATTGTATCCTTGTATAGATTCAGAGAGTGCAACATGTTTTCAAAATATTTTTCTTTAAATCACACTTACTTTTAAATTGGTTTATATTGTAACGAGTTAATTATTCTTTAGTTTAGCACAACCAAGATAAGTGTTCCTTCTTACTCCTTTCAAGATTAAGTTGTTTTAGAATTCCAACTCGATGGCTTAAACATTCAATGTACCGATGCGGTTTGCTTGCATAGTATCATGATGTAGAAGCATATAACGAGGATCGACATCCGGGGCATCGTTGGTCCAGTTGAGCACTCCAGAGTCAGTTTGTGAGCCTCCTTTCATTCCGGGTGACTCCTTTATTGTTTCTTTTATTTTATTAGAATTTTGTGGGGTCTGTTCCAACAATTATTTAATTTTTATAAGGCTTCATAGATAGACAGTCAGATGTTAGTAATTCAAGTGTCTTTGCATTATAAGTCTTATGTTAAAGACTTGGGTTTCCATTTTCTCCTAATTGAATGTTTAAATAATTAAAACATTCCTGTTATATTATTATTCAGATTAGTCCAGTTCTATGATCATTATAGTGTTGATTGTTGTCTTCCACTGAGTTAACTAAGCTAGGCCAAGGGTCCCTCGAGGCTAGCAATGGTCTTCGAGTGTCGTCTACGTCCAGGGTGTAGGCTCGGGGCATGATAGAAAATGAGATACCATCCACATTAATTAGGGTAATATCTCTCACAAATGTTCATAAATTTTAATTACTTTTCATGATTTAAACACCTTGAATGGTTACAGATTGGTTGATGATTGATATCCTCCTGTCAGAAAACGAATAGTTGGCCGAAATTGTGAACCTAGCATACACATTTATGTCAAACTGACCTTAACTAGTATAAAAATATGACAATTTTCAAAAAGTGCACGTTTTATTTCTAATTTTAAGGCTGGTGTGTAAGCAAAACTTAATGCACATCAGGATCTCAAATACACTAATATTACAAAGATTTGTATGTTATAATAATATACTCAAACAATGAATCACACCAATGGTCTTTTTACCGCCATGCCTTGCCCTATTATGTTACCACTACCATCAATGATGGAATAGGTGTAAAATATGTTTTAACCCCATATAAGATGGAGAACCATTTTGTAGAGGTTAATTAATAGTTTATCCGCTACGTCAATCAAATAATCAATGTACGAATGAAATTTATTCTTTGTTAAATATTATTTATGAGTTTTATTATATTAATTAGGCCACAAATTATATAAGGAAAAATTACGCGGTTATGCAAACTTATACTACTTAATTACTCATGATAGCTATATTTTTCTATAATTACCATTTGCGATGAACATTATACGTTAATTACATGGACTGATTTGGAGTTTGTTTAATTAGTCATATTTGTGTATGTAGGGTTCGCCAGAATATACAAATACATATGTATAATACACAATTCTCTAACCGATATACGTATACAATTCAGTTCTCTCCCACTCAATACCCTCTCTTGTTCGCCTATATTCTCCCTCTCCCAATCTCACTCACATCTCTTCTCGCTCTCCCAATGTTGCTTGACATATATACAAATGTATATGTATAATATACAATCATCTGACTCATATGCATATAAAATTTACCTCTCTCCCACTCTTTACCCTCTCTCACTCGTCTCTCTCCTCTCTCACCCGATCTCGCTCTCCTCTCTGCTCTCTCTCCCATTCTCTCTTACCATATATACAAATACATGTGTATAATATACAATTATCAAACCGATATACATGTACAGTTCACCTCTCTCCCACTCTTTTCCCTCTCTCCTTCTCTCTCTCTCCTCTCTCTCACAGTCTTGCTCCTCTCTCTCCATCCTATAACATGTAGCTACGAATTGTAATTATCAAACTATAACTATAGAGAGTAATTAGGTTATCTTTGAGTGGATTTACGTGAAATTTCTTCATCAAAATAATGGAAAATTTTCATAGCAAAAATGTTTTAGCTTTTAGTAGGACTAATTAGCAACAAATTCATTATTTATTAATTATGTCATTGTTTTAGTTTGTTAAGGGATTAGTTATGTATTTATTTTATTTTGATTAATTTGAAATATTACAAATAATTAATAATAGAGAAAAATATGGAACAAATTTTTTAAAAAAGGTATAAAAAGATTTAAACACAAATTAGTTTCGTTTTGAAAAGAGCATAAATAGTCATCTTTTTGTCAACTGTTTTTTTTCTTTCTTCTTAAGAACATAAAAAAATAATTAAAATAATTTAGTTTGCCTTCCAAATCATTCATTTGATAACTTTCAAAGCTTATTCAAGTTGAATATGGCATATATTTGAAACATGATTTTTCAAAATTGATGACTATAAATTTGTCGCATCCCGTGAATAATTGAAAAACAATCAAGTATTTTTTTTCAATATTTTATTTGTTTGAATCAGATAATCATATCTGTCAGGAACAAGACTGTTTTTTTTTCTGATTGAATATGTGAAATCTTTGTATGCATTGGGATTTATAGCTTTTTCGGATATTTTGTATCCAAATTATGATGTATAACAAATGAAATTATTTTTTTAGTTTAGTAGTTGTTTTTTCTGTTTGAATGCATACAATAATTTGTATCCCATTAAGTTAATGTAGCTAATCGATCATGAACTATATGTTGAATATAACAATATATGAATATAAAAGTGAGATGAAAATACAAAATTATAAATACAAAGTGAGATTGAATACAAAGTTGTGAATACAAAGATAAATACTTTCTTCATATGAAATACAAAGTGACTTTGAAAGGTAAAATACAAAATGATCGATCATGAACTATATGTTGAATAGAACAATATATGAATACAAAAGTGAGATGAAAAGACAAAGTTATAAATACAAAGTGAGATTAAATATAATGTTGTAAATACAAAATAAATACTCTCTTCATTTGAAATACAAAGTAACTTTAAAAGGTAAAGTAGGCACATAAAATACAAAACATGTTGGTATATAATTAGGTAGAATATAAAACAAAAGAGAAATACAAACTTCTCCACATATAAATTGAGATTGAAGTACAGAATGAATACCCAATAAAATATAAAATTGTTAGCATAGAATTAGGTAGAATACGAATTAAGAAGGAAATACAAACATGTCGGTATACTAATTGTGATTTAAATAAATTGTAAAAACAAAAAATGTAAAACTTTTTGATATATAGATAGAATTATTACACAAATAAACTGTTGATTCACACATTGTAGACATAGAAATGTTTCACCCGAATCTAAAAACCTAAAAGCAAATACAAATATATTAAAAGTCAAACAAAATAAACATATGAAATGGATTTTTAGATTCTAATAAATGTAAAATATTAAAACGAAATCAGAAAAAATCAAAAAAATTATTTAATCGACTAAAAATTTGAGATACATAAATATAAGATGAATATGCAAATAAACTTACATAAAAATTTTAAAAAAATAACGAAAAATCTGTAATGTGTACAATGTGAAATATAAACCATAAATGCTGATATTGAAATCCGTAATACGTAGAATCCAGAATACATACCGTAATCAGTAATCTTAAACAACAAACCTAAATAAATCCTAATAAATAATGAAAATTACCTTGCCAATCGAGAAATCAATTTTAATTAATAAAGAGATTTCGTTTAATATAGAGAAAAATACTTGAATTAAAATATATATTTTGATGAACAATTTGTGAGCAACTTCAAGAAAGAGAATCTGGATACGTGAAAAAAGTGTTAGAACATGAAAGGTGAAGAAGAAAGGTTATTGGGTATTAGATTAATCAGTAGGAGTAAAATTCCAAAAAAAAAAAAAAAGGCAAGAATCCACCAAATTCTCTTAAGAAAGAAAACAAAGGAGTTCCGATGATTGGTAATAGTTTCTCTTTAAACTGTTTGAATGGTGGATGCTTTCAATTTGCTGCATTGCAATTGTTCACGGGTAAAAGATAAGGTAATTTCATTTAGTAAGGAAAGAGAATCATAAATTAATGGGTATAATAAAAGTAGAATCCTTATTACCTTATATTGCTATATTCGATATTTATATTTTATAAAATAAAAAATATTAATAATAAAAAAGAAACTTGCCTTAAAAGTATGTGTTAGTGTAAAAAAAGTGTACACGGACGGTGGATACAAGTTAAACTCAAATCTGAATACATATTATTTTGCAAAATATTGTCATTTTAAAATTTTAAATAAATATTTTAAAGTGTTGTTATTTTCAGTAAATATGTTAGGTATTATGACTTAATTGTTAATTTTCCCTAAAATAATAAGTTACATTCTCCCACTTGGCCCAATTACCATATAACTATATATATTTAGTTGCATATGTAGTAATTTTTTGTTAAATGTTTATCATACATACCACAATATGAATGTAACATCTCGAAAGCTGGAAAGTTGAAAGGAAAAGGAAATACATATTATTGGTACTGAAGTAGGTTCTTCGAATCCAACCTACGAACCATAGGAATTTCTACGAGTCATAGGAAGGGATTCCTTGACTTTTAGATGATTTTTTGGAATTTCAAGATTATAATGTTTGAACTACGAATGAGCAGGTTAAACCGCAAGAAGGTTGACGAGTAGTAGGTGGGTTCCGTAGGATGATTTCAGACTCAATGAATTTTTAACACTTAAAATTGGATTTTTTACATATGGATTCAATAGACCATAGGAATTTAGACGGACCACTCATGGAATGTAAGGTGAATTTTTTGGATTTCCAGTGAGTACTATGGTTGACTAGTACATACAATAGTAAGTTCTACGGACCGTACATTTTAACCATAGGAACCCTCCGTCAGTTATTTTTAACAGTATTTGGGGTTTTCCTATGCATTAAATGTCCATATTATGTAATTTTACCCCTAGTTCTAAGACATATGACTATCCTTCTAGACCTAAAACTACCGTAAATCTCTCATTCACTCAAATTCCTAATTCATATCCCCATTGATATTCCTCAACTATCTATCAAGTTCACGAAAGAAGTCCAGGGCTTTAATATCAAGTCTCATTTTTCACCATTGCTTTTGGGTTTTAATTTCCAAGGTATGTAGAATATCATCGATGGGTACAATTCATCGATGGAGTTCCAAAAGTTTCTATTCTCCAAGTTCAGTTTCATCAAGTTGATTTGATTTTAATTCAATTCCTCATGGGGTTGTAGTTGTGTTGATTTAATTATTTGATTTGATCTTATTATTATGGTATTGATTCAGTTACATGTTTTTCAGTTGATATCACATGAACCCATGCATTGACTATGAATATTGACTATGAACTCTCAAAAGACATGAATTTATGAAAAAAATATGAATCTATAAATGATATTTTCACAAAGTTTATGCATGATTTATGAAAAGAAAGGTTTTATGATATAGGTTACTTTGACATAAGGATCTATGAAATGAAAAGATTTTGTCACATACTAAGGAATCATCATTGGTGAAAGGTTTTCTCGCACATTGATCTCAAAGACATGAATTTGTGGAGAAACTATGAATGTACAACATGATGTTTTCACGAAGTTATGCATGATTTATGAAAATAAAGGTGTTACGATATAGGTTGCTTTAAGATAAGCATATATGAAATTGTGAAAGGATTTTGTCACATATTAAGGATCATGATTGGTGGAAGCTTTTGTCACACATTCTTGATTCAAGATTTATTAAGCTACTCTATGATATTTTAAGCTTGGATTAGTAGCTTAATTGTTCTCTTCCGCGTATGATAAGATGATTATGACATTGACTATTTCGTTGGGATTTAACTTAGCATTGATACAACTTTGAGGTGGAATCTAAAAAGGGATAGTTTGTAGTAGGAACCTCTAATTTCAAACTATTTTCCCTCGTAGAAATTTTTTGAATGAAATAGTTAGTGGATCCACAAATAGAATATGAATTATGATATGGATTTATTCCTTGGCAAGTAGACTCTCCTTTCTCAGTGTGCGAGTTGCATTGGATTTAATGTTATCGCTCGCATGGTCTATTTCTGATTAAAGCTAATATCTCACAAAAAATGTAAATCTACTTCAAAGGTTTTATGAAGGTTTCCTTATGATTTTAAGATGCATTGACCATGTTTATGATTTACGATTTTTCTTTAAGTGAAATCAGTATGTTTAGCTTTGTTATGCATATCATGTCTTTGATTATGTCCCCTTATGATCAACTTTAACATTTTTATGCATGCCCCTCATACTTAGTACATTTAATGTACTAATTCATACATTCTCCTACATTATATAATTAATGTAGTGTCCGATCATCTTTCGCACACCGTTCGTTTCTACTGGATTGTGATATACCGTGGTTTCACGGTATTTTTAGTGCTTTTTCCTGAAGTTTAGTGTGTGTCCAAAAGCCTTTTTGTATTAATTTTTATGTAAGTTTCTCTTTATTTGCAGGAAATCTGTATAAAAGATGAATCCGGAGGTTTTTGAGCAAGAAATGCAGAAAAGTACCACCTACGGAGCTTGTGGCGGTCCGTCGTGCCCGTGACGGTCTGTAGGTGGCATCGTAGTGAAGCTGCTGAAGGAAGATGGGGAAGTCTGAACAAGTGTGGGGTTACGGAGTGCGTGACGGACCGTCATAGCCATGAAGGTTCGTCCTGCTGGTTCGTCATGAAGATCATAGAAATAGTCCCAGTACCCAAATTCCAAGAGTTCAAATGTTATGGAACGGAGACCCTTGACGGACCGTTGTGCTTGTGACGATCCGTCATACCTGCGGTCGAGGATAATGAATAGAGCAGCAGAAGAATTTGCAAAGTATGGGACGACGGAGTCCATGACGGCCCGTCATGACCACGACGACCCGTCGCGAGGTCCGTCGACCCAGCCTCGTTTTGACAGATTTCCAGCAAATAGAGTCCTTCTTTAATTAGGTTTTTGTTTTTTATAAATAGTTCGAAAAACGTCGTTTTTGCAGTTAGACTCTTTGGTGATTAGACTCTTTTATAGTTAGACTCTTGGTTATTTTAGCTTCTTTTGTGGATTAGACTTGGTGATTATTATTACACTTTTGGAGAATCTTTAGTCTTCAATTAATTTCAGTAATTGATTGTTGGTGATTTTGATGATTTATCAAGTGAACTTCTGGATTTTATTCTTTCTCATTGAAGTAAGTGCATGAATTCTTATATTACATATTTGAATATTGTGAATATGACTATGGGTAACTAAACTCCATAATTAAGGTTGTGGGAACCATAGGCGAATTATGAGGTAAAACCTAACTAAAATAACAATTCTAGAATAGTGTCTTGCATGTATTGACGATTTTTTCGCTTAAAAGTCTTTTAACGGATGGCCAACGTTAGAACTCGCCCTAATGCTACTTGCCGGACGAAGGAGGTAGATAATAGGAAAATAATTATCAACATAGATTTAGTGTATACTATATAATAGGCTAGTATTGATTGGTACGAGGTAATAACTTAGTCAAATATCGAATACGATGTTTAATATGAGGTAAAAGTAAGGGTTAGTATAGCAACTCACGTAGCCGGACCGAGGTGCGGAGTGAAATTTTCTAGATGCCGGACCAAGGATTTAGAAATACATAACTTATCACTTTACATGCAAGATACTAGGAAAGAATTGTTATCATTAGAATTATCAAGTTAGGAACCAGTGGGGAACACGTAAACCCTAGTTACTTTTATTAACTGATTAAACTCGAAAATTTGAATCTGTTATTGGTCTACTTTGATTTAGCTAATTATTTTCATTCATTTAGAAATAAAAATCCCCCTTTTATTGTCTTTGCTTTCCAAGGAAATAATTGACTACATAGTAGTAATAATAAATTGAAGTTAAGTCTGAACTAATTTCCTCGTGGGAACGATCCCAACCTCATTTGACAGTGGGGTATTAGGGATGTTGGGATGGACCCTATGACGGTCCGTCGTGGGTACGATGGTCCATCATCGGGGTCTTGTTTTGTCATTCAGTGACAGAACTGGGGATGCCACATTCATCCCCTATGACCCAAATGGAATTTTTAGTGTTTTAACCTACATGTGTTTAACCCAAATACCTAGTAAACTAGCAATGCTAAAGCACCTATTTCTAGAGTTTTAACAAGGCAATTTTGAGGATTCTCAACCTAGGTCAGACAGAATATGTATTAAAGAATGAACCCATCAATAAGAAATAGGCTAATACTAATTGATAAACAAAAATGCAATGTAAATGGGTAGAAATCAGAGACATACCTGAGAATTTGAGAAAAACAAGCGAGGAAGGTACTTGGTGATGAAGAAGAGAACCACAGAAGCAGACTCCGACTAGTAGAGAGTGGATTTTAGGAATTTGGGAAAATCATCGGTTTAAAGAGAGGTAGGAAGTTGGAAGTTGAAAAGGGAGGGAAATGGGAGGAAGAGGGAAGGAAATGGGTGAAATGAAGGGGTGGAGTTTTTAATGTTAAGAATTTTTTTAAAAAAATAGTCGGGTCGGGTCGGGTACGCTTCATTAATGACGCGACGAGTCCCCGACGATGGTCCATCGCAACTGTGACGGTCCGTCATTGGTTCCGTCGCCTGTGCCGTAGTTTTGAAAATAACTGAAAGTCGTACCTGGCACGACGGATTCATGCGACAGTCCATCGCGTTCGTGACGGCCTGTCGATGGGTTCGTCAGTGACTGCTGTAGAGTGATTTTCTGCAGAATTTCCTGGTGATGTGCCTACAAACTTAAAACCCATTAGTAGAAAATGCTACCATTACTAGAAACAAGAACTATAAGGATTGAATTGCCTCCCAACAAGTGCCTGATTTAACGTCGCGGCACGACTGAGGACGCTTGATTACTCAGCCTTTATCAAGATGGTATGTCTCGATCCCTTCATTTGCCGATTCAGTATGCCAAAAATAGGGTTTTATTCATTCTCCATTCACTTTAAACCGCACTCCCTCCTTGGTTTCTAACTCAATTGCTCCATGAGGGAATGATTGGGTAATCAAGTAATGGCCAGTCCATTTGGACTTGAGCTTGCCCGGAAGCCAACGCAACCTAGAACTGTTTAAAAGCACCAAATCCCCAACCATAAACTCTCATTTTTCACTTTTTAGGTCATAATCCTTCTTCATCTTTTCTTTGTAGGATATAGAAGATACCGATTGGAGCTCACCACTCTGCCTCATGGACCTACAAATGTTGAAGGTCGCTTCTTCATTGTTCAACCGAAATTTCATCTGCCCCTTTTCCATATCAACTAAGGCTCTACCCGTAGCAAGTAATGGCCTCCCAAGAATAATAGGCACTTCACAATCAACTTCACAATCAAGGATAACAAAATCTGCTTGAAATATGAACAACTCCACCTTTACTAGCACATCGTGGAGTATCCCTATAGGCCTTTTCATTGTTCGATCGGCCATCAGTAGCCGCATCGCAGTGGGCTTTGGGTCACCCATACCCAACTTCTTGTAAAACGAGAGGGCATGAGATTTATGCCTGCCTCTAAATCACATAATGCTTTCGCAAAATGTAATGACCCGACTGTACAAGGAATAGTGAACGCACCCGGATCTTCTTTCTTTTGTATGAGAGATCTTGTAGCAATAGCACTACAATGCTGCATTCTATCATCATCCTCGAAAGTGACCGATCTTTTCTTTGTAACCAGATCTTTCATAAACTTGGCATAACCGGGCATTTGTTCTAGAGCTTCTACCAAAGGGATATTGATAGAAAGCTGCTTCAACATTATTATAAAATGCCGATATTTACCATCCTCGGCCTTTTTCACTAATCTTTGAGGAAAGGGAGGTGGTGGTCTAGGCATGGGAATTACCTTTATAGGTGCTTTCACATCCTTTCCAGTGCTATCTTCTGCTTCACCACTACCCTCTACCACCTTATCATTAACCTTTCTCACCTTTTCCTTATTAGACGGCATAGGTGGGTCAATGGTTTGCTTACCACCCCGAGTAGTGATTGCCATACAGTTTGCATCACTTTTCGGATTTTGGACAGTGTTGCTAGGAAGAGTGCCCGGTTGCCGTGTGTTCACAGTCGCAAATAATTGGGCTATTTGCAACTCGATCTGCTTAATCGATATTGCATGTGTATAGATTTTCTGCCCAATACCCGCTAAATCACTCCTTAACTCTTTAATGTGCTCATCATTAGCATCGAACCTCCTCATGCGCGCCATACTATCTCCACCATCCCTAGGAGTAACTTCATGATTTTGAGGAGGGACATAGGGTCCATTTCTATCATTTCAGTTACCATAGTTACCCCTGTTGCAGTTGTTGTCGCGGTTGTAGTTTCCATATCGGACATAATGACCCTTACGGTTATAGTTACCATAGATCCGACCTTGGTTCCCTTGACCTTGGCGCCAATTCTCCTTATTTGAGCCTTAGGCACTCGGTCAGAAACCCCCCGTCTGCTCATTTACTCCATAGGAATCCTCCGCATAATAACATTCATCATGTGGTGGTGGTGGTTTAGACAAGTAGTTAACTGCATTTATCTTTTATGCACCCCCAATGATATGTTTTAATACCAACCCAAGCTCAGTTCTCATCTGAGCCATCTCTTCATGAATCTCATCTGTGGCTGGGTTGTGAGTAGATTGCACTGCGAAGGTATTTCTCCCAGTATCCGACTTCCTAGTACTCCAAGCTTTATTGTTCTTAGAGATTTTCTCTAACTTTTCAACAATCTCAGCATAAGGACACTCCCCATAAGAATCACCCACCATAGTATCCAACGCCGCTTTATTATTATCATCCTGTCCCTGATAGAAGTATTCGTTCAGTGACTCATCATCTATATTAATGTTTTTCCTTAAGTTTAGTGTGTGTCCAAAAGCCTTTTTGTATTAATTTTTATGTAAGTTTCTCTTTATTTGCAGTAAATATGTCTAAAAGATGAACGCGGAGGTTTTTGAGCAACAAATGCAGAAAAGTACCACCTACGGAGCTTGTGACGGTCCGTCGTGCCCGTGACGGTCCGTAGATGGCATCGTAGTGAAGCTGCTGAAGGAAGATGGGGAAGTCTGACCAAGTGTGGGGTTACGGAGTGCGTGACGGACCGTCGTAGCCATGACGGTCTGTCCTGCTGGTTCGTCATGAAGATCAGAGAAGTAGTCCCAGTACCCAAATTCCAAGAGTTCAAGTGTTATGAAACGGAGACCCTCGACGGACCGTTGTGCTTGTGACGATCCGTCATACCTACGGTCAAGGATAATGAATAGAGCAGCAGAAGAATTTGCAAAGTATGGGACGACGGAGTCCATGACGGCCCGTTGTGACCACGACGACCCGTCGCGAGGTCCGTCGACCCAACCGCGTTTTGACAAATTTCCAGCAAATAGAGTCCTTCTTTAATTAGGTTTTTGTTTTTTATAAATAGTTCGAAAAACATCATTTTTGGGGTTAGACTCTTTGGTGATTAGACTCTCTTATAGTTAGACTCTTGGTTATTTTAGCTTCTTTTGTGGATTAGACTTGATGATTATAATTACACTGTTAGAGAATCTTTAGTCTTCAATTAATTTCAGTAATTGATTGTTGGTGATTTTGTTGATTAATCAAGTGAACTTTTGGATCTTATTCTTTCTCATTGAAGTAAGTGCATGAATTCTTATATTACATATTTGAATATGGTGATTATGACTTTCGGTAACTAAACTCTATAACTAGGGTTGTGGGAACCATAGGAGAATTATGAGGTAAAACCTAACTAAAATAACAATTTTAGAATAGTATCTTGCATGTATTGATAATTCTTTCGCTTAGAAGTCTTTTTAACAGATGGCCAACGTTAGAACTCGCCTTAATGCTATATGCCGGACCAAGGAGGTAGATAATAGGAATATAATTATCAACATAGATTTAGTGTACACTATCTAATAGGCTAGTATTGATTGCTAAGAGGTAATAACTTAGTCAAATATCGAATATGATGCTTAATATGAGGTAAAGGTAAGGGTTAGTATAGCAACACACGTAACCGGACCAAGGTGCGGAGTGAAGTTTTCTTGATGCCGGACCAAGGATTTAGAAATACATAACTTATCACTTTGCATGGAAGATACTAGGAAAGAATTGTTATAGTTAGAATTATCAAGTTAGGAACCTGTGGGGAACACGTAAACCCCTAGTTACTTTTATTAACTGATTAAACTCCAACATTTTGTATCTTGTAGTTGTCTACTTTAATTTAGCAAGTTATTTTCATTCATTTAGAAATAAAAATCCCCATTTTATTGTCTTTGCTTTCCAAGGAAATAATTAACTAAATATAGTAATAATAGATTGAAGTTAAGTCTGAACTATTTTCTCGTGGGAACGATCCCAACCTCATTAGTGGGGTTCTTTACTTGATACGACCGCTTTACTTCTTATTTGAGAAGTAAGTTTGAGCGTATCAGATTGCCTTGTAGATGGGAGAATTGGTGAGTCCTTATATTTTGAGGACCATGTCACTTTTATTAGTTTCATGTTTTTTTTAAGCTTTCATATGTTGTACGAGGTGTACGGGTTACATTCTGACCACTTCTTTTGATGTATTAGAATGTCTTGTCAACACTATGAGTATCTTTTTTCTTTTGATGTCAAGCTTTCCTATTCTGTGAGATTATTTTTATTTTTATCTATTATATTGCGTTGTATGCATATTAAGTGATTTTGTAGGGCCTCTTGGGGTCTTATATGCCACGTTGCGTTCAGGGTGCAATTTGGGTCTTGACAATTATATGCAATAATATCTTCTAGACATATAATTTAAGAGCATAGAACTCATTCTGAGGTAGGAGTTACGACCGTTTGAAAATGACCAAAATCCACTTTCCTAACTTAGGCAATTTTCCAGATTTTTCCTTTTCTTTAAAAAAATGATATTCTTAGTTTCTGAGCTTGTTCCTAGCTAATTCAAATTTGTGAGATGTTACAATGTCTCCCCCTTAGGAACATTCGTCTTCGAATGAGATTTCTTTCACTAAAGTAAGGATAGTGACATCATTTCAACACTCAACCAACAAAAGCAAGTAACCATATGCTTACTCATAGTTTATAAAGTACAAGAAGAGAATTAGTACCTTGATCTGCATTCTCTCCGTATTCAAAGATATGTTGATATCTCTTCTTCATATCATCTTTAGCTTCCCAAGTCTCTTCTTTTATAAATTGATTCCTCCAAAGGACCTTGACTGATGCAACCTCCTTTGTTCTCAACTTGCATACTTGACGATCTAAAATCTGAATCGGAATCTCTTCATAGGAATCTCTTCAGTTGGTAAAATCAATTAGGGATCACCCATGCACTTCTTCAACATGGAGATATGAAATACCTGATGAACCGCTGCTAACTCATGTGGTAGCTTCAACTCATAAGCTACATTGACAATTCTGTTGGATATTCTATAAGGTCCAATATACAGAGGACTAAGTTTCCCTTTCTTAACAAACCTCATATCACCCCTCATGGGTGAACCATCAAGTATACCCAATCATCAAGTTCAAACTCCAACGACCTTCTCCTAATATCTGAGTTGGATTTTTATGACTTCGTGTTGTTTTTAATCTCTCTTGAATGGCCTTCACCTTCTCCTTTACTTGGTGAACTAGATTTGGTCCTATCAAACCTGCTTCACCAACTTTAAACCACCCATTGGGAGATCTGCATCTTCTCCCATAAAGAGCTTCATATGGAGCCATTTGGATGCTCGAATGATAATTGTTGTTGTAAGGAATTCAATGATAGCTAGGTGATCATCACAATTCCCCTTGAAATCAATCACAGAAGTTGTCAACATATCTTCTAAGGTTTGGATAGTACTCTCTGCTTGCCCATCTATCTGAGGATGGAAAGAGTGCTTAAGTTCACCCTTGAACCCAAACCTTTCTGGAAAAAATTATTGAACTATGCAGTTAATTGTGAATCACTATATGAAATGATCGAAACTTGGACTCCATGTAGTCTCACCACCTCGTTAATGTCTAACTTTGCGTAATCCTCTGCCGAATGAGTTTTCTTTACTAGCAAAAAGTGAGCTGATTTTATCATTCTATCGAAAATCGCCCAAATTGAATTATGTTGTCTGCAAGACCTTGGCAAGCCTGTGATAAAGTCCATATTAATCATCTTCCAATTTCATTCCGGAAGTTCTATATTTTGAGCCAACCCTCCAGGTCTTCGGTGTTCTACTTTCACTTGATGGCAATTCAGGCACTTGGCAACAAACTCAACAATGCCCTTCTTCATATCTTCCTACCAATATACCTCTCTAAATTCGCGTTACATCTTCATGGAACCCGGATGAATGGAATATCTGGGGCTATGAGCTTCCTCCTTGATTCTCTCTTGGAGTTCATCTTCCTAGGTACACACTATCTACCTTGATACTTTAGCACACCATCTCCCCCTTGCTCAAAACCTAATACTCTTTGCTTATGAACATTTTGCATTCTAAACAAGAAAAAATGGTGTCTTGGTTGTGTTTTTGTTTCACCTCTGACACTAGTGATGATTCATCTCTGTTGGTCACCACTATTTGTCCTTCTGTGGAATCCATACGTCTGACTCCTAAGCATGCAAGTCTGTGCACATCTTTGGCTAACTCCCTCTTTTCTTCCTCAACATGGCTGGTACTTCCCATGGATAACATGATTGAAGCATCAACAACCAGATTAGCCTTACCTAGGTGGTAAAGAATACTCATGTCATAATCCTTTAGTAATTCTAATCACTTCCTCTGTCTGAAATTTATCTCTCTCTAGGTGAACATATATTGTAGGCTCTTATGATCAGTGAAATATCAACATCAACTCCATACAAATAGTGACGCCATATTTTGAAGGCAAAAACTACCGCCGCCAACTCTAAGTCATGAGTTAGATAACTTTTCTCATGAAATTTCAACATTCTGGAGGCATAAGCTATAATCTTACCATTTTGCATTAACACACAGCCCAAACCAACTCTAGATGCATCACAATACACCACAAAACCTTGAGTACTTTCTTGTAAGGTCAAGACTGGGGCAATAGTCAACCTCTTCTTTAACACCTGAAAGCTTTTGTCACAAGCTTCAAACAATTGAAACTTAACATTTCTAAGTCAACTTGGTCAAAGGAGACGAGATAGATAAAAATCCTTCAACAAACCTTATATAGTAGCTGGACAAACCCAATAATTTTCTTATATTAGTTGGAGATGTGGGTCTAGGCCAACTCTAAATTGTTTCTATCTTTTGGGTATCAACTTTAATCTCATCACCAAAAAATATGAGGCCCAAGATTGCCACAGACTTAAGCCAAAACTCACACTTTGAGAACTTAGTACATAACTCTTTATCTTTCAAAGTCTAAAGAACTATTCTGAGATGACTAGCACGATCTTCTCTATTCCTTGAATAGATTAGTATGTCATAAATAAAGACGATAACAAACATATCCAAATAAGGTTTTAAGACTTTTTTCATAAGGTCTATGAATGCTGCTGGTGCATTACTTAAACCAAATGACATGGCCAAAAACTCATAAAGCCCATATGTGGTTCAAAACGTTGTCTTCGAAATATCACATTCTCTAACTTTCAGCTAATGGTAGACAAATCTGAGGTCTATTTCTTAAAAATAGGTGGCACCCTGAAGATAATCGAAAATATCATCCATCATTGGAAGAGGATATTTATTATTGACTGTAACCTTATTCAATTGATGGTAGTCTATACATATCCTAAGGGAGCCATCATTCTTTCTTACAAATAAGACCAGAGTGCCCCAAGGTGAGACACTTGGTCTAATGAAACCCTTATCTCACAGATTTTCAACTATTCTCTCAACTCTTTTAACTTTGCTTGTGCCATTCTTTATTGTGGAATAGAGATAGGAAGAGTATATGGAATAAGGTTTATGCAAAAGTCTATTTCTCTCTCAAGAAGGACTTCGGGTAGATCATCATGAAAGACTCTGCAAACTCCTTTACTATAGAAATTGATTGAAGGGAAGGTACCTCAACACTTGAGTCATTTACTCGGACTAAGTGATAGATACATCCCTTTGAAACTAACTTTTCTCGCCTTAATGAATGAAATGAAATGATCCTTAGGCATTGATGAACTACTACTCCACTCTATAACTGGCTCATTAGGAATCTGAAACTTGACAACTCGAGTTCTATAATATATTGATGCATAACAGGCATGAAGCAAGTCCATACCTAGAATGACATAAAAATCTACCATGTCTAACACCACTAGGTCATTCATGGTGTTCTTTTGATTGACGAAAACAAGACAATCATGATAGACTCTTTTCGTTAGAATAGACTACCCAACAGGTGTAGAAACACATGGGTTCACAAAGTTTCTCACGAAGAATCTCCAAATTATTTGCAACATAAGGAGTTACAGAAGACAAACTTGCTTCTGGGTCTAGCAAAAAATAAACATCAAAATTAAAGAATTTGACCATACCAGTGACAACATCTGGAGAGTTCTCTTGCTCTTGGCGAATAGTGATTGCATAGAGGCGGTTTGCCCCTCCGGCAATACCAGAAGTGGCTCCTCTAGGTGTTGCCCTATCTGGTGGAGAAAGTGATGATCATTGGGCTTTGTTGCCCGGATTTCCACCACCCTGCCTGTTCTTAGGGCACTTCCTCATGAAGTGACCCCTGACCACACTTAAAGCAACCAATCTAGCCATCACAATATTTACTTGGGTGGGTTCTACCACACTTATCACATGCAGGAGCCCACCTACCTCCCTATGTCACACTTCCTTGAGACTGTGCTGGTCTTGTTATTTCTGCGAATTGTGCCATGATACTCACCTTTGCTTCTGGACTGATGATGGTGAAGGCCCCTTTTTATTTATGAAATTGTGGCCGATTCATACCACATTTTTGCTGCCTACCTCATTCCCCATTTTAGTTTTCTTGCTTGTATACTCTTCTCTGTCCCTCAACTTCTCCTCTTCAACCTGCTGCACATAAACTATCAATCTTGATATGTATATATCGCCTATCAGCATTGCATCCCTACCCTCTTTGTTTGATGCATGACCCAAGCCAACGACAAACAAGCTCATTATGCTCCTCATATCCATAACTATTTTAGGAGCATAGCAGGACAGCTGGGTGAACTTTAACCCATACTCATGCACACTCAAAGAGTCATGTTTCAGTTTAAGGAACTCCTCGTACCTTAGCCTCTTTCAATTCTCATGAAAAGAAACGCCCTAAGAAAGCTTCTTCAAAGTAGGACCAACTCGGATATGGTGCATCCTCATCTCTTCCCTATTTCCACCGTTTGAACCAAGTCCTAGCCACATTCTTCAGTTGATATGAAGCTAGCTCAACTCTTTCAGCATCAATGACATGCATCACATCAAAAGCTTCTTCAGCTCCTCAACTAAATTTACCGGATCCTCAGTAGTGCTCAAATTGGTGAAACTTGGAGGGTTCATCCTTAAGAACTCACGGATCCTTGAAGTGTCAACCTCTTCTAGTCGAGCTCCTTGTTGTTGCCCAACTTGGTTCGTTACCACTTGGATTAGCATCCTGATATCTTCACAGAACTTTGCGTTGGTAATTTCCCCTTGAGGTTGCACTTCAGGTGCAATGGGTAACTCTGATTCCTCAACATTCCTCATAGCTAGAAGACCTTTTGTTGTTCTTCGTGCAAGCATGGTTATCTGAAACACGTGCAAACACAAATTAGAGAGAGACTTTAAGAGATAAACTCTAACGCACGAAAAGGAATATGAAAGAAGTGAGGAATTCCTAAATGTTGCAGCCTACTAATTATAGATGTGGCGCTTCACACCGCTAACTAGGACTCTACAGACATGGCTTCATAGACTCCTTAGGAATCTTAAACTCTGTGCTTTGATAACAAGTTTGTCACACCTGGAGCCTACACCCTAGACATGGCCGAGACTCAATGACCATTGAAGGAAGCAGACGCTTGGCCAGGATTTTTTAACCCATCAAAAGACGTAACTCAATACGAGAAAACATTCTTATAAATTAACTTGAAATAAATAATTTGGACAAAATGATACTTAAGTCTTATAGCAAAACATCTGCAGTACAACGAAGAGACTCAAAACTAAAATGTCTGACTGTCTATGAAGCCTCTATAATACCACGATGGATGACAGACCCCACAACATCCTATAAAATAAAGACCGAAAGCAATAAATATGTGTCCTCCAAAATGGAAAGAGGCTCACCACTAACTTTAAGTGATTAGCTAGATCAATGAGGCACTGGATGATGCTGATCCTGGTTATCCATGTCTGCATCATGATATAATGTAGGCAACCTGGCATCAGTACATTGAATATACGACTATGCGGGTTAGAATTTTAACAACAACTTAAGCTTGAAAGAGAGTAAGAAGGAACACTTACGTTGGCTCTTGTCAACTAATGAATAACTTGACTTAATATAAAGTAACAAGACATATGCTACATATTAAAGCTGGTAAAATAATGTAAACACTTAGTTCGTTAAAGAAAATATAATAAAAACTCAACTTTACTTATATATATGTACATATATATATATATATATATATATATATATATATATATATATATATATATATATATATA